>NC_133819.1:83470257-83784632 GCF_047830755.1 Zonotrichia albicollis
GAATGGTGAAAAGATTAGCTAATTAGAGGGTGAGAAACAGGGTTTAGGATTTATGTACAGGGGGGTTTAGAGGAGTAAGATGGAGGAATTGGGGTGTGTCCTGCCCTCCTTCTTCTTCCTCCTCTCCTCCATCTTCTTTGGCCACGGTGGCACCTTTGGATTGGTTATTATTGAGAGTACACCGAGTTATAAGAATAGATGGTATTGGGGAAAAATGATAAATATTGTACACGTAACAAAGGGTATAAAGATACGTGGCTGCCCGGGAGGGCAGACAGTGTGCCCATGGCTGACTGCTGAGCAGATCTTTGTTCGGCTGAAAGAACATCGTTTAGATAAACAATTAATAAACATAAAACCAGAAAGAAGAACTGAAGCCTCTTCTCGTCCTTCGATACGCGGGCTGCCCCAAGGCCACCCCGGGCCTTTTCAGGCCCCTCAAACAGCCGAGATAAACCGGACACCGTTTCCCTTCCCAAAAGGAAATTTTATGTCCTTTCGGGAAGGGAAACGGAATCTTGCGGTTTCAATGGGGACCAAGAGAGGAATCTTTGGTGCATGTCCCTGCACTAGATGGCATGCCATGCCTTTTCATGACTTTGACTTTGAGCAAGATTTTCTTTGATTTTTTCTTTTTTTCCTAAGTATCCATGGCATGTCCCTCATATCTTCCCCTCCATGTGGTGTGTTCCTCTTTGACTTTTTCCCCTGCTTTTGCAACATCTTTGAGCTTAGTTTTGGCATGTTTTGGTCCTTTGCTCTGCACCTGATAGAATCCCGGTCAAGTTTTTTGTAGTCACTTAATTTCCCAAATTTTCCCCACTTGTATTTTTTCTCCTCCAATTGCAATTTTTTAGATGGAATCTCCATTCCAGAGTGTTTGTAAGTCCTTCTTATTTGCTTTGGCCTTCAGCAGAGATCGATTTCGGCACTCAAATTTTTTAAATCATAACCTTTCTAGTTGAAAAAGGTCACTTCATTTATGCTGTTTCCAGTGCCTTCAGGTAGGGCTGGGAAGGGCTTATCCAAGCCTCAACAAGTTGCACTAAGCTGTGGCAGCTGTTTCACAGATTTTTCACTCATCAAACAGGTCGGCAAAAGTCCATTCAAATATAAGAATGAAGATACAATACTCATCCTTTCACTGAGAAAAAAACAAGGAGTTCTTGAGCAAATGATGAGGGAAAACAAGGCAGGAAGACCCCTTAAGAAGGAAGAGATGGAGGATCAAGCACAGCTGAGTGAAGAAATTTTGCAGGAGAGGATGGAAAGCTGGAATAACAATCCCAACTCTTGGCTGAAAGCCTCAAGTCTCTGATGCCAAATGTCTGAATCTTTGGAAGTCCCCAATACAGAATTCCTGCCAATAAAACAATCACATGTTTAGACTTGACTGCAAATTCCCAGCTGCTTTATTAAGCTGTGCTCATTTGACCTTTCACATCGAAACAGCAGGTTACAACAAATGGAAGGGTTCCTGTCTTGCCAATGACAATCAACATTTCCTGCCAGGGCTGGTGACTGGGAATTGTTTGGTCATGAATGCATTCAGAAACCCAACACAGGAGGCAAAGCCACTTGCACTTTGACATTAATCCTAACAAAACCTGAGTAAGAACAATTGAATGATCACGGTAGTACTAAGTTATTCTATCAGATAGTGAAATGAAGTGAGTTAAAATACCAGAGACCTGTAATATGCTGGAGAGACTGCAGAATCCACACTTTATGATCAATCAGGCAGCTAGAGCTGGAAAATTAGAATATGCCTTGTAATAACTCAGCAGACTGAAATGTGAAAAATCAGCAAGAATTTTAAATTGGTTGACTTTTTTTTCTACTGCATTGGTCATTTATTTACATATTTTGCTCTTTATAATTTTTATTATATTTTCTCTGAATGTGTCCTATTTGTATTTGAGTTATTTGAAGAATAGATAGGAGAAGTAGTTGTATACAAGTGCTCTTAACATCTATAAAAATACTCAGTAACAACTACAGTTTTGAGTGATGTCAGTAATGGGCTTACCCTGAACTTTTGTAAGAATGGCAGGTTTTAAAGTGAGACAAAGTAAAGGTAAGAAAAAAAACAAAAAAGGAAAGGAAAGCAGGTTTTATCTTTTATCTAAGAATGTAGAATGCGTTACTTTCTAAACAAGGAAAAATAAAAGGCGGCAAAAAACCCCTCCTAAATTATAAAAATGAGCAATCTAGAAAATTTAAAAGCTCATAAATCACACTCCCTTCTATCTATTGTATTCTTTCTTTTGGTGTCATCAAGAACTGTTTGGACTGCAGGAAACTGCACAATCCTCCTGAGCCTTTGGGGTTTCCCTGTCATACCTCAGACGTGGGTTTGTGAAACAAAGGCTCCTGTTCTCTGCCTCTACCTGCAGAGAGCCCTACAGAAACAGACCCAGCTACTTCCAAGAGAAAGGACAACCTGAACTGGAGGGTCTGATCCACTTGCTTTTTAAAGGTACATAATGCACAAACTGAAAAAAAAATTGGAAACAAAAGGATGCTCTCCATTACACTCTGGAATCCCTGGGATGCAATTTGCATTGTGGTCCAACATAAATAAGCTTTGTATTTCCTTATTATTCATGCACACAAAGAGCTTTAAGAAAAAAATCAGTGTCTTCTTCCTTATAGTAAAACTTTATAGGAAAAATTCTGAGATAAGAAATAATAGCTATTTACTGAGAGGATGGTTTGTCTAAAATGAATGTTTTCCTCCTACTCCCTGCTGATGATAATTTATACAATAAACTGGCTGAGCTGAATTGCTTTACTTCCATCGTCTGCATCTGATAAATTATTTTTTATTTCTCACCAAGACTGTTTTCTTTTGAAAAGAGAGCATACCCCTAAGAGAAAAGAAAATCAATGTAGTAAATCTTAAAATAAAAATCAAACTGGATTTGGGGTTTTTTTTTATATTTAAGTATTCTATTCTTGTGTCAAATATGCTCTAAACAACTGTACTTCTTCTAGACATTTTTATTATGCATGGTCTTGGAGGGAGCAGAAAGAAAGAAAATTTCGCAGGGCCTAGAGGTAAAACAGCCTGAAAGGTATCAACTCTTATGCCTTGAAATTTGTTTTCATTAAATAACAGAATATCTGCAGAAACGGCACAATGTTGTCTTTAATAAGGGAGTTGTTTGGAACTGGAGATTAAGTTGGCCAGGGAGTAGGGAAGAGGAACCCATTCACATAGCTGGGAAAATGTCTCAGACGCTTTTTCCCTCCTTTCAAATTTTATAAAAGTAATTTCAACTTTAACTAAGGGTCATTTCATCAAAATTAGTTCTGACAGCCTCTTAGTAATAGCACTTGCAAATACTCTGAAGTGTGTCATTTCCAATGAAAGACTCTCAGATACCAGCACATCCAAGTTATTGGCACATTGCATCTCCCAGCAGAGCCATCACACTCCAGCTTGACAACAATCTTGATAGGATTAGGAAAGAATCCTAGAGGGGTGCACCTTGAATGCAATTTCTGTTCTCCAGGCTGCCGTGGTTTCCACTGCTGCCTACAATCTTCCTATTTAAAGCTTCAGTCAAGCATCATGTACAGCACGATAAATGAGCAATGGGAAGACATGCAAGATGTGCTGAGGGACAGTGGAAGGGATAGGGGGAATGTTCTCAGTACAGAAGACGTTGTAGTGCATGGTGGACAGTAAACTGGGAATATCTGGAATAGCAGAGTTATCAATGCTCCAGGCAAGCAAGAAGCTGGAAAAAGAGGACTCATGAAATAAGGAGCAGCAGCAAGACTGTAAAAACACAGAAAAACATAAAGAACAAAGAAACATGGAGTCAAATACACACTAAAGCTAGAATGAACTATTCTGAATTATTCTGTAAGGTAGGGAAACAGACATTTCAGATATGCTAGAGAGGCATAGAATGTTCATGTCAAAGGATAACACCTAAAAACCTTTATTTTCATTTTTAATACTTCTGCACCTTTCTTGAAATCTTCTCTCTCTGTTCCAAAGACCAAAAGTGAGAAATTGTGCAACATGACTCCACATGTTGGTTCAATAGTTGTTGTTTTTGCTGGGGCTGCTTCAGCGCCTGCCACTGCTTCTAAACTTCTGCTTCTAAACTTCAAGCTGATACCTTAAGTGCTTGTTCTTTGTCACTCCTTACTCAGTCTTCTTTCTCTCTTCTGCTGCAGAAGCCAGAATATTTCTCAATTTAGATTTCTCTAGTCAAGATTTCTCCTCCAGAGGTTGTCAGAAAGATAGAACCAGAGGAACTCCAATGCTATCCATGCACAATTTGACAAAGGGCTAGACAATGCATACTTCAGCATCTCTTCTGCTTTCCATCTCCTTCAGTGGCAAAATAAAAAAAAATTATCTCAAAAATGCAAAAACCCCTTTAAAAGGTAGGATCTAGTGTGAGTCAAATCATTTTGCTACACCATGAGCTCTCTTAACAGGTAAAGAAAAAGTTTTATGGCAGCTTCCCTAATGATCTTCAATTATGTTAACATGAATTCTTGAATTCTTGAACTCTTAACACCATTAAGAGTTGCAAGTTTTAAATTATATTTGTAAGTGCTTCAGTCTAACATGGCTTCATGTGCAGAATCTCCTTCAGGAACTGCCAGGGCTCAGGTTCTGTCTGGTCAATGATTGCAGTTGCCCAAAGTGCTGCCAAATTTTGAAAATTCTTTGACACTTTTCAACAGTTCAGGGCAAGTGGGTGGTTGTCAGCTCTCCGAACGGGCTGCCCGGGTGGAATATTAAACAAACTTGAGCATTTGTTTCTGGTCTGCTCTTGTCAAAATTGATTTGTGTGAGAAACTCCCCAATTCTTAGCCAGTCTGGGTAAGACATTTCTCCAGGCAAGTGCTTAGAATGATCTGCTTCACAAACAGCCACAGGGATTTCTGCAGATCCAGGGAGAACAGCATGAAACCTCTCCTTCTGGAGAAACTGGAAAAAATCCTGGTGATCATTGCCAATGTTTGTGAGAACCAAAACACAGGAGGCAGGGCTTTTACTTCATGTCAGGTGCTAACTTTTCACAGAGGCCAGGACAGGATATTCCCCACAATATTAGGTAGTATAGGGGATGGCAAAATAGTCCAATCTTTTTATTACTTTTCTGGAAATTAGCTCTTGGCAGTGTTTGATTCTGACAGTCACGTTAAGTATTTCAAAGTAACTTGAAGGCAAAATTATTGCATTAGTTCTTATTTTAATTTGGAGAGCTTTCCCTGGGAAGACAGGAATTACATTTGAGTGTAAATCCACATTTTTCTCATGACAGAAATACAATTTTTTTCATGTTCATTAATGAAAAATAAAGATATGGAATGTAATTCAGTTTTATTTTGAAGCTTCAGATGAAATTAATACTGATAGATATTAGATCCCTTCCTTCCTGCAGGAATTCTATGTAATTCTCAATAAACCTGATAATTTTTGCAACTTGCATTTCTCACATTAGACAAAATTTTCATTAAATGCAGGTAAACCTTCTAAGCACTCTAACCAAACTGATGCACTGGGGATTCATTTCAGCTTTCCACTCATTCCGCACACTTACAGCACTGTTCTGCCCAGGAGACAGCATGTTATCCCTGATAAAGAGTTAATAAAGAATTGCCAGTTCAGATACAGATCTATTACACCAATATTTATGAGTGATTGAGTCTGATGAAGAAATTTTTCTTCACCATCTTCCTTATATTGTTAGAGACATCCCTGGACAAATGACAGGAAATTAAAAATAGCTGGGGTGTATGACTCTAGAGGACATTAATGCCATTCCTACAGAATAAGCCTTGGCAGGCCCACTCATTGTTTTCCATTGAATATATTTGTACAAAGAAAGATGATTTGCTGCTTCTAATGCAACTCTTTGTGTTACTGTGGACCTAAAGGAGTCCACTGTTCTACATTGTATAAATGCAGTAAAAATTATAGCATTTTCTGGAAAGGTTGTAATGCAGGAGCAAGGTAAATACAAAGTTTGAGGAATTACCACTATCATGTTTAAACAGCTTGGATTCTGAGCCTACAAAATTCTCCAGCAGCCACACAAGAAATGTGTGGCAAAACCACAAATTAAACAGGTTTTCTGAACTCTGTACAAAAGCCTTACTCACAAGGCAATTCTTTCAGGTTTTCTCTGTTTTTCATCAACAACTGATGGCTTGTAAGTACTGAAGAAGTGTGCAGTTTACAAGTCAGGATTTTCCTGACTAACACTTAATAAAGAAAGATGATGCTTTCAAAAAGTCAGCCAAAAAATAAATAAGTAAAGCATGTGATGACAGAAATAATCACTGGAGATAGAGAACTCTGGCACTAGACAGAAAATCCTGCCAGTGAATCATCCCATTAATACAAATACACATGCTGTACTTTGATAAAGCCTCTGTGTAGGCTCCAAAACATAAATCATTCAAACAAATTATTTATTTAGATATAAGGAGAAAGGCAAATGAATGTAAAATTAAATGTGAGGGATTTTGTGGGTTTTTTTAAATTTTTGTACTTCCAGGTAAACTAGATTGTCTCCAACAACCAACAGATTATCTTATTTGAAAAAAGTGACATATGGGAAATATAGTTTTACTAATTTCCTTTATATGTTAAATAAACAATACTGAAAAAAAATATTCTGCAATAGCTTCTACTTATATTCTGAGATCTCCATCTTCCTATCACTTTGAAGCTTCTTTCACTTCATCACCTCTGGGACAGATGTGAAAAAGTATCACAGAAGAGACAATGCCTCTGAAATGAAGCACAACAAACTTCAGTAACTTTCTCCAGGAAAATGACAGAGACCTAAAGAACTGAAAGAAACTTGAAAAGTTTCTTGAGATAGGCTCAGACCTATCTGAGTTGGTTGATTATGGAACCATAATCAGAATCAAACACAAAACCAGACCTCTTCTGGTTGGTTGATTATGGAACCATCAATATTCAATATTGCTAGATAAGCAGCACCTTTCCAGAAATTCAAGAACGTGTAATGCACCGTTTTGCACAAATAAGTCAGTAACAGCCCAAGATAGAGAGCTCTGCTGTCTCTTTGATACACACTCAACCTCTTCAGGTTTCTTTGCTGCTGTCTTTCTATATTTTTGCTTCATATATTTTTCTCCTTGTGCCCTTCCAACAGTTTTGAAGGAATTTAGCTAACATTTTAGCAGTTACATGAGACATAATTAAACAGAGACCTACCTGGTCTTTGTCTCTCTCCTGAGGCCTGATTATGTGGTATCAACTCCCTCAAACCAATTTCATAGTGATTTGCATGAAACTAGAAAGCTGAGAAGACACAAGTAGTGTACTATGAGGGAAACTGAATTCAAAATGCTGGCATGTCACAGCTCAGCTGCAGTTACCAAATACTGATTCTATGGTGGCTTGCTGGGGTCTCAGAGAGGATCCCTTCTTTCCTTCTGGCTCCCTTTGTGCCCTGTATCCAGGAGTGGTCCCTGATTAAATGAAGGTGGAAGTGCAATTGCATCCATCAACTGCTCCCTTCTCTCCCCATAAAACAATTGCAAGTTTTGCACAGACTTTAGAGTGAGCAGTCAGCAAGTCCACAGGCACCCAGAGAGGGAGAGAAAACATGTCTCAGAGACCATGAAGCTTTTTCCAGAAAAAATAAAGGTCTAATCTATGTTTTTCTGCTTATCATGAAGAAGCAGCAGATTGCAAATCTGAGTACCAAACAGTGTACTCACACACCACATCAGGCTTTTCTAGCCCATAATGAAGAGAACTTTGATGGCACTTTCATTTTGCTTCACTCTTTGTGTAAACATACAGATGTAAAGGAGCCAGTCTGCAGCAATTCATCATAAACGAACAAAACATGTTGTTTCTTTAGGACAAGGCTCTTCACACAGTTTATAAAACATTTATGTTTGGACCTTTTAATTCAAACATTTTCAGTAGAGTGTGATCCTAAGACAGTGAGTATTGCCAGAAGCAGGTCACTTAAATTAGAATTCACTTTATTTGTTGACCTGGGGTGAGACAGGGGAGGACAAGGAATCGGTTTTGATAAGCTTGAGCTGTGCCTGTAGGATCCTGTCTTAAAACTGTGCTGCTCTTTTAGCTGCCACCTGAGGGAAAACTTAAAGCTTAACACTTGGCTTTAGGGCACAACAAGCACCACAAACTTGGGGTTTATTTGCTTAGTGTGGAAAGTACATTTAGGAGTCTGCTACACTTCTCATTTTCCTAACGCTACCCTATCTTTCCCTGAAATTCTTTTCAACACAGACACCCTAGGAAACCAGTATTTTAATATGATTTTAAATTCTTAGACTACATATCAAAAATATGAAATATCCACTTTCATTATTATTTTATTATGAGCTCAATCTTGATGTAAAAACAGCTCATTCTAAAATCAAACTTGGTGTCATATGATTTGGATTTTACAGATTATGATGAAGTAGTTCTTAAGGCATGCCAACCCCCTTCACTTTTCAAAACATTGAAGGCTTTCATCATTTTATTGAATTGAAAAAAAAAGGACATATCATGCATCGCAGCCAAAATAGCTCTCAAAAGAACAGAGGTTAAAACCAAAATCAGTTATTTCTACTTTTACCTCTAGCTTTGGCTTGAGATGTTATTATTTTACATAATAAAATTTATTTTGCAAGTTAAAATAGGAAGTAAATAAATAGATCAAAACAAGTAATAAACAAAACCAGTTCATAAAAGAGAACAAAACAAGCAAAATAAATATTATAGAAATCAAGAACTTACATGGAGCATTGTTACAACACATGCTCCGTGACCATTTGCTGAACATGCTACAGTTTGCCCATGCCCTCCTTGCACCAAAGGGAACAAACCCAGGCACAGCAGACCTGATTTGTCTCACCCATGCTGATCACCTTCCTTGGCCTGCTGGCAATGGGCCAGGCACAAAGGGTTATGGTGAATTGGGTGACACCAGATTGGTGACCAGTCACTAGTGGGGCTCCACAGGGCTCCATCCTCTTCCCTATGCTCTTTAACATCTTCATTAACAGCACGGATGCAGGACTGGAGGGGATAGGTTATATAAAACTGAGAGGAAGAGTCAACTTTCTTGAAGGCAGGGAAGATCTGCAGAGAGACCTCAACAAATCAGAGGTCTGGGCAATCATCAGCCATAAGAAGTAGAACAAATGAAAGCCCCAGGTCAATCCTGGGTGTAGGTACAGACTAGGAATGAGACGCAGTGCCATGGAAAGGGACCTGGGGGTCCTGGTGGATGTTGAGGTGAACATGAGCCAGGAGGGCCCTGGCAGCCAGGAGGGCCAGTCATGTCCTGGGGTGCATCAGGCACAGCATCACAGCCAGGCAAGGGAGGGGACTGTCCTGCTCTGCTCTGCACTGGGGCGGCCCCACCTCGAGTGCTGTGTGCTACGATATAAGAAAGACATTAAGTTACTAGAGAGCATCCACAGGAGGGCAACAAAGATGGCGAAGGGCCTTGAGGGGAAGCCATATGAGGAGCAGCTGAGACCACTTGGTCTGTTCAGCCTGGAGAAAACAGACTGAAGGAAGACCTCCTTGCAGCCACAACTTCCTCATGAGGGGAGCAGGCTGGCACTGATGTCTTGTCTCTGGTGACCAGTGACTAGAGGGAATGGCCTGAAGCTGAGTCGGGGAGGTGTAGGCTGGATATTACAAAAAAGTTTTTCACCCAGAGGGTGGCTAGGCACTGGAACAGGCTCCCCAGAGAAGTGGTCACAGCACCAAGCCTGACAGAGTTCAAGAAGTTTCTGGAGAATGCTCTCAAGCAAAGGGTGTGACTCTTGGGAATGGTGCTGTGCATGGCCAGGAGTTGGACTGGATGATCCTTGTGGGTCCCTTCCAACACAATATTCTGTGATTCTGTGAAAGAGTTTTTCTAATGCAGCCTGTGTGACAGGGACACACAGCTGTCTCATGTTCATCTTGTTCTCCATCAGGACTCCCAGGTCTGCAGAGCTGGTCACCAGCCATTCAGCCCTGAGCTTATGCTGGTGCATGGGTTTGTTCCTCCTGGTATTCAAGACTTTTCCTGTTATTAAAGTTCATGAGACTATTCCTCCCAGTGTACAGAACTCTGCATTCCCCATTGCTGAACTTCACAAGACTCCTTCATGCTCCGGCTTGTCAAGCTCCCTATGAAAGACATGACATTCAGCTTGTTAACTAATCACTAACCTGCCTGCCCTGGCTCTGCATTATCCATCAGTGTGGTGAGAGTGCACTGCCCCATTTTCCATGTCATTCATGATGTTAAGCATGATCAGACCCAATATCGGCCCCTGGGGCACACCACTACTGCCTGACCTCCAGCTGGGCTTTGTGCTGCTTTTGACAACAGTCTGAGACCAGCAATTCAGCTACTTTTCAATCACTGTCTACTTGTCTAAGCTGTAATTCATCAGCTTGTCCAAGAGGGAGGTTATGGAAGGCAATGTTGAAAGCCTTTCTAAATTCAAGATAAACAACATCCAGTGCTCTGTCCTCACCTGCCAAGCCAGTCATCAAATTGTGTCAGTCTGTCAGACCACATTTCCCCTTCATAAATCTGTGCTGACTACTCCCAAACACCTGCAGAGTGCTATCGTAGTCCTTTTGAACCCATGGTGAGAACCCATATCTCTGCCTGTAACTGCAGCCACAGAACCTCTGCTTCTTTCCCATGTGATGTTTCCATGTAACCTTTTTCAGGTAGTAAGACATGAAAACTTGCAAAGAAATCTGTTGTGAAAGGGACATCCAGGAATAAACTGGAATTTGTAAACAAGGTGTCCAATGACTTAAAAGAAACCTGCATTTGCTTAAAGCAGAAAAGTAATTTCTACATACAGTACTAAGAGAAAGTTTCTCTAAGAAAAACTCATTCATACCAGAAACAAGTCTGCAAGTTTTGAAATTCTAACAGCAGGCTGTCACACAATATGTGGTCATGGATTTTTCTCATCTGACTACCAAAAAAGCTATTTAATCCATCTATTTCAGAAACTTCACTGGTATTAGTTTAATATACTTACTATTTCCCCCTTTTCAGTGGAGTAAAAGGGCCAATTTCTGAGCCATGGTGCATGTTGTCTGTTAGTGTTTTCTAGTTCAGCCAGAGATGGCTACAGTTGATTATTCTCCAACAACTACAATTCTTTAAGTAGAGAAAATGTACGATTGTCCAGGAAAAACTCCAGTATATATTAAGAATGGTATGCTACAAAATTTAAAGTAATATTTGCAGAAAGCAATGGAAATCAGGAGATGCAATGGGTACTTAACAAAATTGCTCCCTAAGAATAAGCAATACTTTTAAGACCAGTTCTTCACATAAATCAAGATGTTTAAATTTAATATTTAAACTGCAGAGATGTTTAAATATTAAAACTATAGAGGTTCAATACCATATAATGAGATCTTCAGTTATGAAACTTCTCACTTTTAGGACAGGCAAGAAATCACAATAAGTAGTGTAGATGCATTGAACTCTCATAAATTAGTTTATTTCTTGTTTGTCATCTAAATCATATGCCTAAAAGCACACTTTTTCTTTATGCTCAAAAATGTCTCCTGTTTCAGAAGCTTAGAATTATGCTCCAAAGAGTACCTATATCCTAACTGGTTTGCTATACTCACGTTTCATTCCACATGCCATCTTGCACAATTCCTACAATGCTTATTCCATACCTGAGGAGAGGCAGAACACCTCAAACTACAGGAAAACAGCTCTCTTCCCTTATCTGTTGATTTCACAGATCTTGTAGAGTACATCTGCTCACAGAAGCTCTGATCAAGGCCTGGTCTAGAAAGCAATATCTGCTTGTCTGCAAACCCAGAGACCAATCTGTCCAGCAGAAAGAAGCAAATATCAAGAGGCCAAACAAATCTAATGGAAGTGAAACACTTGTACATGTTGGTGTGGTTCCAAAGGGAATCTGGAAGCTTTTCATTACAGCAGCCTGTCAGTGATCTGCTGAGGAGGAAAGAGGCTGGCAGCCAAACTGGGCCAAAAGAAGGAAGACAGATATTTCATATTCCTCGAAAGCCTTATTAGTGATGACACATTTCCACAGGGTGTTTCACCTTCAGTGCATCAGCACTCTGTCGTAGAAATATACCTGCATGGTGCAAAAGCAGGTGGCTCTGACTGCATCTAAATCTGCTCTTTCCCCCTGCTTTCAAAAGAATTTAGTACAGATCCTGAACAATTTTTTAGAAGACCATAATCAAAACTGTGAAACTTCCTAAAGTTAAAACTGAATTTATTAGATACTATCTTCACTCTGCTACAATTATTATCACTGTACAACTGCAATACTTTCAGAAATGGAAATATAAAATCTAATTTGAAATGGAAATCTAAACTTTGAAAAATTCTACTGATGTATGTTTAGAACATGTCCTTCCCTACCCTTAGCAGTTTTTAAGACAGCAGGACAGCAGGGCAGTGTCACAGTTAACCCAAGGTAGTGCTGACTGTAGAAGGAGAGCTCTGAGTAGAAGGTTGGACTAGAGACTTCCAGAAAAGGAGATTTTTCAATTAGGAATTCCCAAAGCTACCTTATTTTCACTGTGGAAAAAAGTAATGTTGGAAAGGGAACCACTAGTTTAAAAACCTTTGAATGGTTCTAGAAGAACACTTTGTGAAATAATAACTTCTAAATAATAAAGCAAAAGCCTCATTATAACCAAATATTTTACTGAACTTCAGCTATAAATATAAAAGAATTGCATTCAAATATAGTATAAATTAAATTCATATTATTTTCTTTATAATATAAAATCAAACTGATTTCACAGTTTTGCTCGAGTACAACTCAAAATGATTATGTGTATTTCCTTTTAAAGCCCATGGAATCTATCTTTTTCTGGTTAGCACATACTTCTAACAAGCATTCCATGAAAAATTTGCACTTACACATTTAAATCCGGAATATTTGTTCAAAGCTGAATTTGCCATGAGTGCAAAGAAATCAGAGAGATTTTCAATTTTATTATTTATCAGCATCAAAAAGTGCCATGACATGTAACCTTACTGAGAAAAAAGTGGGCTGCACAGGCTAGATAAAGTAACATGTTACAAGGAGAGAGATCATTATCTCAATCATTTTAAACTGAATAATGCTAACACCTAGCATGCAAGCTGAGAAAACAAAGACCTAACTTCCAATATTTGTTAATCATTTGAATACACTAAATCCCTTATGCTTTGGGAGAAATACAGAATAAAATGAAAGCAACATTTAAATATACAGAATTTTCAAGACCAAAGGGTGAGCTTCAAGAGCATTCTAGTGCGCACCACATTGCAATAAAGACTATGAACTATATATTTCTCTGTAACTCATGAGAAATGGACTCCAACTGCAAAAGAATAAAAAAGACTTGATTTTGTTTATTTGTTGGAAATAGCGGTGCTTTCTACTTCCTCACTTTAGGAGACAGTCTGTTCAAACCCTCACAGAGCTGTCTCAGCCTCAACCCCTTTCCCTGTCAGTGATGACAGCTGATAAGAAATACTCTCAATCATATACTCAGTCATACTTATTCTCTCTACATCTACATTATCTCCTATCTTCTTGGTCAGGTTGTTTAAGATCTAGCTCAGGCACATTCCAGAAACCTCCAAAAACAAAGATTACACCACTAGTCTGCTGTACTTGAGATGCTCCACCTGCAGTAGTGTTTTCCTTGCCCACACAGATTTACAGAAATGGGCTGCAACAGATCTCTGTCCCCTTGATTGCAAACTTCTCCCACACCAACATTTCACAGTTCTGATTGAATATAATGTTCCATAAAGGCAGAACAGCTGCACCTGAGACAGGGAAATAAAACTTTGGGAGATTATGCATAGGAACCATGACCTCCCTCAGAGAGATAAGATACAGATGATAGCCTGCACTCAAGGAGCATGTCCTACTGGAAACCATCAAGAATTCAAATCTTAACATGGCTTGGGTTTCAAGGGATCTTAAATATAATTTAATTCCAACCTCCCTGCCTTGAGCGAGGAGACCTTCCACTAGACCTGGTTGCTCAAGGCTCCATCCAACTTGTCCTTTGATATTTCCAGGGGTGAAGTATCTCTGGGCAACCTGTTCCAGTGCCTCACCGCCCTTACAGTGAAGAATTTTTTCCTAGTGTCTATCCTAAATCTACACTCTTTCAGTCTAAAACCATTCTCTCTTGTCCTGTTACTACATTCACCTGTAAAAAATCCTTCTCCAGCTTTCTTGTAGACCCCCTTTAGGTACTGAAATAAAGTCTCCCAGGAGCCCTCTGTTCTTTAGGCTAAACAATCTCAAATCTGAGCCTGTCTTCATAGAACAGGTGTTCCCTTACTTGGCAGCACAGATCCTCAATAAGTTCCCATGTCCTGCTTTGAGACTGTCTCCCACTTCCCTGGCCTGGTGAGGGGTTCCAGGCATTCCCTGTAGCCTGAGACCTGCACCTGAGAGGAATGCCCCTTCCAGAGCAAAGTAAAAACACCAATCTGTGTGTGTGAACTTCAGAGGTTATTCCAGAATTTTCTAATGAGCGCTTCAATTTAGAGAGCAATTGTTTTGCCATCAGAGAAGTTTTTGTGGTCAGAAGGATCAGTGCAGAAATGGACTAAGATATTTTCCCAGGATGGAAAAGGAGAGCCCAGATGGATGAAGAAAGAATCCTGTGTTAGTTTCTATCCCAAGCCTGAAGGAAATGGTCAATAATCTCCACTTAACAACAGCATGCAACTTAAATTTCCCTTTATTATCTTGTAATAATATCAGTCACGTTGCAAGTGAAAAGGCTGCTTCATGCAGACTTTGCAAAATGACTGAAAGCAACAAACAGAGATTATGCTGTGATATGTTTGCAGCATGGCATCGAATTGGTCCCATTATTAACTGGGAATATGTTATGCTGAGGTAAATATTGGCAAATTCTCCCTTTCCAGAGAAAACTGGTTGAACAGAATGAGATGTTGTGATGGAGTGATCTCTCCTTGAGGTATAGAGACTAGGTGGTTATCTATGGCGGCAGCAAGCACAGACACAACATCTATCAGACTTGTCAATTCAGTAGCCTGATAACACCAAATACCAAACCTAAACAAAATAAACAGCAGTAAAGGCAGCTGATAATCACTGACAGCAAGTTGACTCTTGAATCAGTGCAGAAGAGCAGGCTCATTGCAGAATTTAGGTCCAGGAAAATGGCTCATAAATTCTTTGTAAATAGATGAGAGGGAATTCCCACAATCCATTCCTGTGAATTAGTGTTGGCTATCAATATCATAAATATTCACATAATATTTTCAGTGCGGTAATCACCTAAAAACTGCCTTGAAGCTGCCTTAAGAAAAGACCACCACAAGCCACAGCTTTAAAAGCTTTCATTCTTGGATATTTTATTATTTATTCTTTTCAGTTTTGGTGTTTCTCTGCAGTATGTAAAAATAAAAAAAAAAAAAACATGAGTTGAAAGAACACAGTCACCATGAATCCTCTGTTACAAGTCTGACAATGCAAAATTGTGAGATATGCTTTTTGGATGAGCCATCATATGCATGGTTAGCATGGAAATGAAAGAAGCAGCAGGCTGCCAGGACTCAAGCAACCAGATTTATTACAGCTGTTTGTGTCCAAAGATTTCTTGCAGTGTTGTTTTGTGAAATGTGCCTGACTCAGGCAGCACATGGTTATAATAGCTCTTACCAACCTCCAGAAACCAAGTTAAGTGATTGTGAAGTGATCATGACAGTCTTCAAACAGGATTTCTAAATAGCAGAAAGCTCCTAGAAAAAATTACAAGTTAAGACTTACAAGCTGAAGCCTTATAACTTAAATGGTTGCGTTTGTTCACTACTCTTCGGAGAGAAAGAGAAACTGCAGAAAATTCACTTTTCATTACATACTCAACTTATTTCCACAAGAATAGTATGACTGAATGTCCAAGAGGCCCTTTTCCACACTGGAACTGCTAAAGAGAAGACAGTCATTTCAATGCTGTCTGAGGCTTCTCAGCTTTTTGAGGAGTACTTGGGGAATATTTAAGGACAACAGAGGTGTACTAAAGATTGAAGCTTTGGCTCAGTTAGTAAAACCTGCCTGCTTTCAGAATCACACTGCAACATAAGATGGGTTCATCTGTCATTCAGTTGCAGCTTTTATATTTTAATGTATAAGAAATGCTATTCTTAATTTATCAGGTTTTGCACATAAGATTTGACACAGACTCAAGTTTTATGTTGCTAATATTACAACAGCGTATAAAGTACTTTTCATTGATAGGTCAAAATGCTTATTTAAACAATGCTCACTGCTCACTCAAAGTCTGAAAAGCATAGTGAGAAAATAAGAAAGGGGAATATGTCATTCACTAATACAATTGCTGTAAAAAAATAGAAACAATAAAGAAATGCCAAATAAATAAATACAAAGTTGATGGATATGTCCAGGTTAGTATGTGCCGAGACACAAATTCTGAATTTTAGCTGATTTTTGTTATATTTTGAAGCAGTGCAATAATTTCACTGCAATACACATACAAATATTTAGCCCTTTCTTCCCTCACAGAACTCAAAACTAATTTCTACAAATATTGAACAAGTTTCTTTCCTATCCTAAGTCCTAAAAACTTTATATCCTAAAAGCTTTATAAGCTTTGCCACAAGAACTATGCTTAACACCTCCAAACCTTATTTTTTTAAATAATTGAGAACACTTAACTTCCCAAGTCATATTTAAATCAATTTGGATTATGTAAATGCTTCTGAGTTTTAAGGATAATTGTTCTTTGGGCCCTCAGCCCAACCTCTTGCATTTCCAGGAAGCAAAAAGAAGGATACATGCAGAAACTTCTTGCTGTTCAATATTGAAACCTACAAAATTGTACACTGTTGACTAAGTACAGAAGGCAGATGAGCCTTAACAATTATAGCTGGCAATAAAATAGATTGATCTATTTAAAGGTAATGAAACTAGAACATATTTTAAGTCTGGAATTTTCTTTTCCAGTATCCAAACTCTATGTACTTAAGAAGGTACTGCTGTCTCTAAACTATCCACAGATATTCTGTCATCACCTGTTTCTTAGTCTTGTATTATCCAAAACCGTATCTGAGAAGAAAATGGGATCCATTGTAGCAGAGTATTTTTATTTGTGTGGCTTTTTCTTGTTGGTTTGTTTTGTTGGGGGTTTTTTTGTTGTTTGTTTGTTTTATTTTATTCATGAAAAGCATAAGAAAGCATATTATTTTCCCATGCAAAGAAATAGGACCAAAAACTATTCCTCTGATGCTCTTCTGCAGAAACATCTTCTACCAGCTAGTGATTGGTTTTAACATATTTGCTTGCGTAAGATTGCAGTCCGGTTAAGAGTTAAGATAGAGCTCTTAAAATGTTACCGAAGGCAGACCAAATAGGCATGCCCAACAGGGGAGGAAGAATCAGATTACAATCTCATGTAGACCACACTTCTTTATTACTGAAAATGTGGAAATAGACATTGTGTGTGAATTCGCTCTCCCCTATGTGGGAACAGGACAGGTGGCCATGGTTTATTTTTACTAAATGAAGATCAGTGACTGATGGCTGGCTTATTTCCCCCTCTGCTTCTGAAGTAATCCCAATGAAAATGACACTCTTGCACCTTTGTATTCACCCTAGGTAAGCCAGGACAGACCAGTTCAGCACTGAAGGAACTCCAGGCAGCCCTATGCAGAACTCCATGCAGTAGCACGGCTGACTCTGAGAGGGGTCTTTTGTACAGACTGGGCACTCTGGGGGAGAATCAATGCACAGCTCCTGGAGCATCTCATGCTGAAGATGGAATAAGTAACACTTTTGCTCCCTCAAAACTTGATACCAACTCACTGAGTCTACACCACAGAGGTTTGATTTTTGCATATATATTTCTGTGTGGTTATGCCTAAGAGGTTCCTATCACCTAGGAGCCAGAGCAAGCACTTCATGGAGTAGCAATGTTAACAGGCTGGTACTGATGTGAAGTAAGAATTATACCATCCTTAAACCCCAACCAAACAAAGAATTACAATTATCAGAAAACCTGTTTAGTTAATTACTTTTTTCTCTTGAAATAAGAAAAATAAATTAGCCGATTAACATACAGAATATCTGGTATTTCACTGTTGGCATTTTCCAGTTTAGCTAGTTCAATTTGAAACATGTTTAAATTCCAGCCCTAAGGGACAGTAATAAAATTAACAGCTTTTAGGCTGTTGGAGGCAAAGGAGAAACATCTCTCGGGTAGAATCTGAGGACACTTTACTTCAACAACAAAATGAATATTCAGTCTTTTTATTGTTACCTGTGATCTGGAGAGCTGAACTCAGGTGCTGACCAGCTTTGCCTCAAGCAGTGCCCACTGCAAAGGCAGGACAACAGAGATGCTTGTCTTCATGCAAAGTTAACAGGAACTCAGAAGTGAAAACACAGGAAATTAGTTGTTTATTCAATTTCATACCGTACATTTTTCCCTCATATTTTTTGTTTCCCAAAGATTAAGACTAAAACTTTAAAAAATCAGGCATGTTGGCTTCCTCATTTAAAGAAAATTACATTACCGGTTTGTAAGATGGGTTTTATCTACCCTGCTGTGCATCCTTACTGTCAGGATTCAGAAAACCAAAGCAACACTTTTTATTGTCTTTCACATAAGAAGCAATAGATGTAGAAAAATATACTTAAGTTTAGCATTGAAATCCTTTTGTGCAGCAGGTACATGTGGTTTTGTACTCACAGCTGGTCTCATGCCTGGTTGTTCTGCCTCAGTGCAATCCTGCAAGCATATATCAAGCATAATACAGGTAGTCTGTAGCTATCTAATGGCACTCAGGAGGCATTCTAAAGCGTATCAAAGTTGATTTTCCTTGGTAGTTTGGAATTCCCTACAGGTGATCTTCTGTGGAGAAACAATGCTTGGTTTAGGTAGTAGTGTATCCACACTCTTCAGCAAACCATTTTCCTCATAGTGAAAGAAAAATAATGGCCAATTCCTTGTGCTAATATCCTGATAGGGATCTAAAGTCACCTACATCCTGCTGGGTTTTTTTGTTTGGTTGGTTTGTTTTTGCTGAGTCTTAAGTATGAGGTAGTTCCTATTAGGTCACCCTAAAACAGTCATTCCTGAATTAAGGGGCCAAAACTGGACACAACATTCTAGATGTTGTCTTAAAAGTGCTGAGTAAAGGAAGGGTTGCTTCCCTCAACCTCCTGGCTGATAATACAATTGAGGAAATAGACCCTCTTTGCTACCAGAGTACACTGATATATTTAGAACTAAAATAAATATAAAATAGAATAAAAATAATAAAAAATAATAAAATAAAAAATAATAAAATAAATATATCACTGATATATTTAGCTGGGGTCTACTAAGACCTCTGTGTCTTCCTCTGCAGAGCTGCTCCCCACACACTGAGTTTTCTGAGGCAGCTCTTGCTCAGAGGCCTCTGAGACATTGCTGAGCTGGGGAAGATGATGAGTGATTGCCTTTGTACCACTGGTGTGGGAATGGTTTACTCACTTCTTTCCTTCACTCATTAAATTGTTCATCTTGATTGATGAATTTCTTCACTTTTGCTGTTCTCTCTCCACTCCTGCTGGGGAAGAAGGATTGTGGGGTGCTTAGCAGCTGACCAGGGTCAACTCATAACAATTAGATACAGAGATACTGGGGATGGCAGTGCCAAAAGCCTTGCTGAAGTTACGGTAAAAACATCTACTGCTGCCTCCTTATCTATAAACTCCGTTATGTTATCCTAAAAGGAATTCACATGCCATACCTTTGTTAAATCCATGCTGACTTTCCCAAGCTTCTGCTCATAAGTGCATTCCAAGGAGACTCTCCATGATTTTTGCAGTGAAAAAAGAGATCTTTATCAGTCTGTCACTTCCCTAGTTGTCCTTTCAGTTTGAAATGAAGCCAGTGAATATTTGCTCTCCTTCAGCCCCTGGGGATCTTTTCCACTCTATTCAGTACATCAAAGATGAGGGAGTGTATCTGCAGTGTGATGCACACCAACCAGCTCTCTCAGCACTTTTGCACGCAGCCTGTGCACTCTTCTGGGTCTGAATGAATTGATCTCAGGTAATTCCTGACCTCATCTGATCTACATCCACTGTTGTGGGCTCCTTCTCTTTAAGAGAGAGGCCTGGAAGACATTGCTGCTGAAGATTGAGGCAGAACAGCAACTGAGCATCTGCACCCAGTGTGTTCCAAATGGCACTAGAGCACCTGCCCTACTGAGCAATGGCCATGCTTCCTTTGAACAGCCTTTTGCTACTGATTTAGAGTTTTCTTGATGCCCAGTTAATTCCTGATGCTCTTTGATGTCCTGTAGAGCATTCTGACATGAGTGGGCAAGGTCTCTAAAATCCCCCTTTGTTGTTTGTTTTTGCCAAAAAAACAAACCTCTCACATGGTTTTAATGTGGCAGCAGCTCTCTAGCCACAGAGAGAAACACACAACTCTCCTAAACATTATCCTGGGAAAGGCTGTGAGAAGATGAAAGAAAAGGATAAAAAACAATTCTTAACTTACTTCACCTAGTATTATAAACATATAAAATGTGTTAGAGAAATTTGTTTACCAAAAAGTAATTTCCCAATTAACCAATAGTAATAGTGTTTGAATTAAAAAAAAACCCAGTCAATTCCATCTATATCATAATTATCTATAAAAAAGAATAAGTTTCTTATAAAAAAAAATCAATCAACCTTCTATAAATCATAAAATCAATACTGATTATTGCCCTTTTGGGGACCAGTTATACTACAACATTTAATAGACAAAAGCAACGAGAAAGAGTAGGTGGGAAAGGAAATGGAGTGATAGAAAACCAAATAAACTCAAATGCTAAAATGCTAAGTACAGGGTCAATCCTCTACATGCATCCAAGAAAATTTGAAGTGTAAATAATTAGGCTGGCTTGAAAAATCTTTTGAATTTCTGGTATGTATTTTTTTTTGGGAGACCAGAAGTACCAATTTTCGTAGAAGTTTCGCAGACAAGCCCAGAATCCAGTTCCCAGACTCTTTCACTGCCTATCTTCTGAGTCATTGTTGCCAGTGCTAAATGGTCATTGCTAAATACAACAATTAAGCCATACAAAGAAGCATAAATCTAAATTTGGACCAAACTGACCAGTCTTGGAAAATAAGTTGCTGCTCTAAAACATTTTCAAAATCATTGATGGTTTGGTTTGGTTTCTTTTTTATTTTTTTCACCTTATTAGCAGCAGTATCACTACAAAAGATTATATCTCCTTAAAAAAAACCCAAAAACAAGAGCATCAAGACTGATTAATTTTCTTTATAAGATGTGACTTAGTGGCTATATGAGGAATTTGCCTTACCTTCTGTTGGAGACCAAAGCTCCCACAGATCAATAGATAAGATTTCTGCTGCAAGAGTTTTAAGCTATTTCAGGCCTCAGCTGAAATATATCATAAATCAAGAAGTCCATCTGTCATTGCTTCTGAAATGAAGCTAATTCTACCAGCCAAAAATGATAAATAGAAGTGCTTGAGGTTAAATTTGTTAAACAGTCTCTATACTTGCAATCATTTGCAGCTCTTCTAAAATGGTTCTGAACTTAAATCAATGGACAACCTCATTTTGCTTTTGCTCCTACTGTTTTATTTTAAAGCAATCTTTTACTTACTTTTGGACATTGTCATGATACTTTCAACTTTGCTTACAAAGGTCATCCCAATGGGTATCTCTTTATTTGCTCTCTCTCTGTATGATATAGATGCTTTTGAGGCATGAGCACAGAAGAATATAACCACAAAAATAAGAAGAGAAAAATTAACTATAGTTCTTGTGTTCTTTCTCTGACCCACTCAGGCAAAATAAAACTGTGACAAAAGAGTAGAGGAGTATAAAGTTAATGGCAGGTAAGTAGAACAGATTGAATGTAAAAATTTGCAGAAATGAGATGTCAGGTATCAGCTAGACTAGAACACAGACAAAAATGGATCACAGAAATAGTTATTCATCATGACACAATGAGGATGGCACATTGCAAATACTATTTTCAGTCATCTGTAATTAAGACACAATGGATTTATTTTATGCTTCATCCTTAACATTATAATTTTTTTACCAGTGATTTAACAAAAAGACTCAAGTTACAGAGGGGCTATGCCACCCACTCATGATCTGATTTAGGACATAAGAACTGCATATTGGTGTCCAAGTACAAATTTCTGCTCATTGGCAGTATTATTTGTTCAGAAGTTCCATCCCTGTTCACTTCTCATATTCATATTTTGCCTTATTTTAATTAGAGTAACAATTTTCACTAAAGCAATTAGAATTTTCCCCCCTAGCAAATCTATCCTTAGTTTCTTCTCTTTTCTACCCTTAGATTTTTTTCTTTCTACAGGATAACATCCGACAACTCCTTTTAACATCACACAGGCTGCTATTTCCAGAAGCCTTTTTCCATTTTCATCCCCACCTTAAGAGTGGTAGGCATTTTAAACACCATCAAAATGTTTTCTCTGGTGTGGCAACTGCCCATGGCCCAGGCAATGAGTGACCAATGATGCTGAGTTTGTGTAACATGTTAAGGGTGTTTGAGGAGTGCAGGGAGCTGTTGATATCCTCAGTAGTGACATGGGAACACCCTCTCCCAAAGAGGTCACAGAAATCACTCAAGGCAGATGTGCACAGCACTCCCCAAAACAGTATCTCACCAGGAATATAAGCTGGCCAGAAATTATGCATCCTTCAAAGCAGGGGACTGACTGTGTTAGTTCAGCACATTTCCCATATTGCTGACTTTGGTGGAATTTTTATCTGACTTCAGCCACAAATTAAAGCTGATTGCAAGACAGCAGAGTCCGCAGCACCTGACAGCAGTGAAAGCATCCTCTGCATCCTCAGAGAGTAAGTCCACCTGTGGCAGAACTGCCTTCATTGTATTCCTCTGCTACAGTTTGCCAGCAGAGATAAACTGGGCTGTCTGCCTTAGGAAAGCCACTGTGTTTACTCTGAGCAATCCAGGCAATGAATCACAGGCACCCTGTCAAGGAATCTTCTCAACCCTAGCATGCAGCGAGGAGACAAAAATCTGAGAATGAAAATCTTGTATACTGAAAACCAATACTCATTGTACCTGCTTTAATGATCCTTCTCTTCCTTTCTTAAAAAATAAAGGCTGATGAATATGCCAAGAGCAGATTCACAGCAAGAAAAATCTGTGTATGCTACATTGATCATTGATTGCTTATTTGCTGGCTTGCCTGGGGAATGATTTACACACACACACACCCTGCATGGGTGGTGATAAGAGGATGTTCCCCTGTCGTCTTCCTCACCCTGGTGCTGGAGGTGTGTATACCATGTGTGTGTATTTCTTGTTTCCCTTGACACTGCATTATTTGAACCTGGAATTAAACAAAGCCAAAGGATGACATGGCTATCTCCATCACATTCACTTTGAGTTTACCAGTATCAGTGATGAAGGAAACAATAATACTCCATCTCTTTATTCTGAATGCTCTGTCATTTAAAAAGAAGGGCATATCCTCTGCAGGGAACAACCCAGAGTCTGCATAAATTGCCCAGTATGAGTTCAGAAAAAAAAAAACAAAAACAAAAACAAAAAAAACCCACACAAACAAAAACAAAACCCACAAAACCCCCACAAAAACAAAAACAACATCCCCCAAAAACACCCAAAAAAACCCCACACCACCAAACCCCAAACACAAACAAAACAATAACAAAAAATCAATTAATTAAGAGACAAATAGAGTATTTTATTAAAAATGGGGATTTTATAGCAATTATTTCTGAAATACACAGAAAAAGTTTTTTCCATTGCTGACTCCTGGCTGCTTTACACTTTATGGCAACAGAAGTGCCAGAAAAGAAAGACAAAATTTCAAACCTCAATAATGCCATTGGAATTATTGCCATGAAACAGAAAAAATATTGTCTACCCTGCACATCAATGTTACAAGCAAGTATCAACCATTCTCTTCAGATGTCTTAGATATAGAAGTGATCATCTGAAACTCACAATAACCTGGATCTCTTTTCAGATCAAAGCTGACTATTCTCCAGCGCTGCAAAGCCTCAATAAATGACTCAAAAAACAGCCATGTAATCATTCCTTGCACAAGCCCAGCAGTAAAAGTATAAAACAAAATGTGGTTTATTAGGCCAGCTGGCATGTATACTTTGTCTTTCTGAAGTCTGCATGCACCCTTTTTTTGCAGCCTGACTCACAGTCAACCAGCTTATTTTTAATTTAGCTCTGCTGGGGATGAACTTCCCCAGATGTACTGAATTGCAGAAGTTCACACCATGCCTTGAATATTTTCTTTTAGGAGATTAATCTGGCTTTAGACCAAAACAAAGCAGGAGCACAAATCACATGTAGTCACATAGCAGTGCTTGAGATGCTGTGCTGAAAATCTTATAATGGAAAAATACTGTTGAACTTCAACACAGAAGTTTTATTAGGAAACAAATTGGTAATTTTTAAAGCAAACATCAGGGAAAGAGTTCTACTGGATAGATGGCAGCAGTGGTCCATTAAATCCCCTCCCCCAAACCATCCCTTCCAAATATGTGTAGGCACAAAGTGCCAGGAAAGCAAAAGACTGCAGACATCACATAATGCTGTAGGTAGCAGAGGCACCAAGGAACATCTCAGACTCCCCAGTGTGCAAGATTTGGGTAACCTCTACAGGACTCGCTCCTCCTTTGCAGGTTTCCTGGGGGAATATCTTTTCCATGTCTGAAGCCCACACCTAAAACTATCTGGGTGAAATTACACCCCATGTAAGAGAGGTGCTATCTGTTGTAAACTGGAGACAAACACATGCAGAGGTCACTTGCAAGAGAGATTCCTGTTGGCTCCGTGCTCCAGGCTGTCAGAGCCCCCCACTAAAAGGCAGCACACGCCTCTATCAAACAGCACTGCACTCCCAGCTCTCCATCACCTGTCAGCTTGCTGAACCTGCACTTGCCCCATCATCCAGGGCATTGGAGGACGTGCTAAACAGGACTGGACCCAATATTGTCCTCTGGGGCACTTCAGCATCCAGCTGAGCTAATCTCTTGTGACCAGCAGTTCAGCCAGTTTTCAAGCCACATCACTGTTATTTCTTTAGACCCGATTTCTTCAGTAGGACAGTGGTAAAATCCATATTACAATTGAGCTCCAAGGATTTCCACTGCTCTGCCCTGATTCAGGAAGGCTATTACATTGGTCAGCTGCTATTTCCTCACCATACACGATGACTAATCCAGATCACCAATTTCTCCTTAGAAATGGTTTCCAGGAGGATTTTCTCTTATCACCTTCCCAGGGAACAAGGCAAAGCTGACCTTATTAAGGTCTTCCTTGTGCTTCATCTGAAGCGATATTTTCTTTCCTCCAGCCCTCGGGAATCTCTCCTGGCTGTCATGACCTTTCAGAGATAATCTAGAGTGGACTCACAATCTACATGTTGAATACATAAATAGAAACAGTGGATAATAATGTTATCCACTGTTAATAATAATACTCACAGAACAGAGATTCCCTCATTCCCCTAAATTTTGTCAGCAATGTCTGTTAAATGAAACTTTACAAAAGCCTTTATAGTTAGTGAGATTAAGAAGAACAAGATCAGTTGTGTTTCTTCATGTGTTTGAAAGCCTCTAGCATGCTACAGGCACTGTAAGAAACAATGAATGAGAGAAATAAATATTTCCACCACATCTATAGAGCAGTGTGCAGATTTATGCCCTCATTTTTATTTACCATTTGTGAGTCACAAATTTCTTTTTCTCTGAAAAAAAAAAAAAATCCTATATTCTTTTGATACCAATAAATGGAGGAAACTACCTGGAAGCTACTTTTTCTTGGAAGCATTCATTTGACCTTTTCTGAATTAAAGTTTGCATATATTTTATTAGTATATATAGCTGAGTAAACTGAAGGACACTGTTATCCAGACAGGCATTTCAAAATATATCTTATCTGTAAAGCAAAGACAAAAACTGTATGCAGATCTTGGCAATGCATATCTAAAAGATATATATTTATATTTGAAGAAATATATATTTATTTATATTTATTTTTTGTACTTGGATATACACATGCATGTCTACAAAGACAAATAATATGTTTTACACACCTCATTAAAAAAGAAAAAGCAAAACAACCGTAAACTGCTGAGAGAATTATTATTCCCATGGCCTATAGGCAATGAAAGTTCTGAATGGACTTTGTTAGGAAGTTTTACAAGCATGAAAAATGTTTACATTTACCTTAAAATGCAATACTCTCTGTGTGCAAATTTGTAAGAGCCTTAACAAACTTGCCCATGGGTAGATAAATATAGCCATTTCTACTTAGGAATTACGTTTCTCTTTGGGAATTTTTCAAAAATAGCTTAAAGAAATATCAGTATGTTCTGCTTCTCATAGGAACAGATATTTTAAAAATTAATGTGTGCGAAATTCTTGGGCATCCAAAAATTTATTTTAAAAACATGACAGTGTTCATCTCTCCCCCTCCTATTTGTGTTTTCTCTAGCTGTTTTAGGCAAGGAAAATATAAAAAATTTACTACCATTAAGCTGTGCCTCTGGGGTGTCCATTGCAAAACCACCCCTTCCCAACAAGCTTAGGAACTGTAACATGAAAAAAGGGAAAGAGATTCTGTCTTCAAACAGTGTCTTACAAATGCCACAAGCTGATACTTGGCTGTAGTTTTGGTGGCTGATATACTGCTCCTTTCTCATCCTTGCAGAACACAAAAAGGTGGGATAACGAGTGGTTTATCTACAGGAACCTGCTCCCACCATAAGGAAGAGAGTGCAGTATTATCTTAGTCTCAAAATAGTGATCTGTAAGAATCACAAGGAGGGAGCTGGCATTTATCGGGAAAACAGAGGAATTTTTATAACACACAGGATGTACAAATGCACACAGAAGGGCCTATTTCAACATCTGCCTCCAACCAAAAATGCTGAGTAGTTACAACCCAATAATTCTGCTTCAGTCTGGTTTGATGTTCATAAATCAAGGGCAAGTGACACCATTTTCTCACAACATGCAAAAAACTGAAAGCGTTGAGGAGTACTGGAAGCAGCCCTGATGATCTTCCAGCAAGTTACCATACAATGCATTACAAAAAAATAAGGAAACCTAATCAATCATCCATGCAATCAAGTTAAAAGCAGATTAGAAATGAATATTCCAGACTGATGGAGCTCTACAAAACTGCTGTTTTCAAACCAACAGTAGAACCTCCTTTTTTAATAAGCACAATTGGCTTGGAGTGCTTTGTCAACGTGACAAACCTTTTCCACCACAAGTGAAGCATTTATTCAAATGCTAATGAAAGTGAATGTAATTTGTAGTGGTGCTGAATCAACTTTTCAAGACTGTAATTTGCATTTCTATAAAAGTCTGATTCTTTCAAAATGAAATATATTTGAAATAGGGTTTTCAGACTAAACAAATTAAAACACTGTTTTTTCCATCAATCCAAAAGCATTTTGATTTCTTTATGTGAGACAACTCTAATAATACAGAGCAGATTTTTATATTTACACCATCTTCATCTAGAGAACAGACATAAAATTAATTAAAATTAACTATAGCTCTTATATTAAAGCATTGTTATCATATATCACAATTTCAACAAATTAGTTTTTCATATTCTGCTAATGTAGATTCATCACTTATTTACCATAACTGACCAGGGCTTCTAGATAGTAACTTTCAGTGATGTAATATTCTTCCTATAATCACAAGCAGGCATGCAGTAATTCTCCATTTTCATTCCTCCATGACACTCCAAAACCCATAAAAGAATATAAAATTATATTGAAAATATTGTTGCTATTTATTATATAATGACTGTCATGTCTGAAACTGGAGTACTGGATTCAGAGCTGGTCTTCCCAACTCAGATGATACATAATTGAATTAAATCGATCCACAGCTGGAGACATAAATTTTTTCCATTTGAGGACCAGGGATAAATCTGAAGATGTCACGTTAAGATGCAGAATGACAGAACTACTCAGAAAAGAAAAAAGTCCCTTTTACACAAAGGACATCCAGTGAAACTGAGACACTAATAAATTGGTTGTGCAAAGCCATCAACATACCAAACTGCTAAATGTATAAATATGCAATGAGAACATCAATTTTTACATTATAGAAAATAAAAGTTGCAAGCATATGGCTTTGTGGGAGCCATAAAACTCAAAGCTGAGTTACAAGCAGCTCATCTCATATCTGCTGCTGTAAGTGTTCTTCTATTCTTCTTTTTAAAAGCTCAGCTGCAGAATAATGGACCAAATAGGCCAATTTAGTACAATTCATCACTACCTCGACCTGCAGCTGAATAATGTCTATTTAAACAGGTCATTTTTGAGTCAGATACATTTAAAATTATCTCTGGCATGGCGTTGACCAAAGTTTTAAAAAGCACGAAGTCTTCAGATATAGGCATCTGATATGCTGTCTGCTATGGACACTACTTTAGCCAAGCATGGGCCTGACAAAATATTTTCATCCTCAACAGCTCAGAATTATTATCATCTGGGAAGCAGCATCAGCAAGGATACAGCACAACATTCAGATGAAACATGCAGTGTGCATTTTCCATATGGTTTATGTGACAACACATCCTTGTATAGTAACAGTAATTGTTATTAGGCTGCATAAAATATTACTGCTGGAAAAGAATTTGCATTACATTCAGGACAGGTTTCAAAAAAATTGTAATTTTCAGAGTATGAAATACAATACAGTAACTAAGAGCAGTGAGACACTGGTTAATGGAAGAGTCTACATCAAACTGCACCAGTGCCACCAACTGCAGCATTCTATGCATCTCCTGCCCTGTGCAGCAGTACGAATGAGGGCAAAGAACAAGCAGGAAACTGAAGAACACTTAACAAACACAAATAAGTGGTTTTTTAAAAATTGAATATATTGGAATAGTAACACCTTCACTGCAATGATCTAACCAGTTGAATTAAAACTGAACAACATAACCTGCCCAGTGAATGCTCTGAGAAGTTTTAATGAAAACTAGTTATGATTGCTTGGCACTATTAAAAAAGCCCCAACAATCCAAAAGCATAAGAAATATATATTAAAATAATTATAGAAGAATGAAGGGGTGAGGAAGACACTTTCATCTGAAGAAATCGCCGCATGGACATTTCTGTTGGGCAAGGAAGACAGAAATAATTTTATCCCATGAGTCTCCCTAAAAGCAGGACATATCTGAAGCTAACACCTACCAGTGGATGCAGTTGATAAAAACAACAAAAAACCCACCTTGTCAAAAAACCAAAAAAAAACAAACAAAAAAACCCCCATGAGATGACTTCACTGCGTTCCTGAGTATAAGCAGCAGCTGATGTGTTAATTATCAGTTGTACAGCTACACTGGGAATAGCTCATGAATTTTCAGAACTTCTGGTTTATATATATATATATATATATATACACACACACATGAGCAGTCATATGTAAAATCAGGGCTGGGGGAAACCAGACACAAGGCCTCTGCTACAAAATCTGTGTTGTGGGTTCACACATATTAAAATGTACACATTCCCATATGTGGCCTCATCTTCAGATAAACTAGATACAAACAAAACACTAAATTTCAGCAAATATAGGTTTGGAGGGTTATTTCAAAATGCATTTAAAAGTCCATTATTTCAGGGATACAATTTGGGACAAGAACTTTCCCTGGTATACTCATATATGTTGATCTGTATCAAGCAGTGATCTGAGCTGGGAGGCTTTGTTCATTTCCTACATTACTTTAGGCTTTTAGACAGAGAAACATGAACATATAAAAATAGAAAGAAACTTATGAGCAGAATTCCCACTAATATTACTAGCAAAAGCTACTTTCTCTTTAACTAATTAATACTCCCATTCCTTATTTTCTGTTCCAAAAGTAAAATTTGAGCAATTAAGCTAAAACCTGTGGCTTTGGGGCCTTATTTCCAAAGGAAACAAGCAGACAGCAATACACAACACATTCCCCAGGACTCATGAAAAACAGGACAGGGCTTCTGTGTGAAACAGATTCAACAAGCATAGCACACCAGTTGGTACAGACTGTTCTCCTCACAAAGTTGGGCAGAACAAGTACTGACAGAGGACAAGCAAATTTTACTAAATAAAGCTGTGTTTGCTAATCTACTCAAAATGTTCATCTCAGCAATCTAATTCCCCTTAGGACAAAACATTTCATTTTGTGTAAAACACTGTGATTCATCACAAATCATGGTTGCTGATAACTGAAATGGTGAAAGGAACAAGTTAGTTCCCTATTTCAAAATTGCCAATGAACTATTCTTTGCAACACAGCCCCCCCCTTACTCCAAGAGCTTATGAGACCCAATCAACCTGTACTTTTACTCCCAATAACCTCTCTCCAACCCCTCACCCCTGCGCTGTTCAATATCTAAGGTGCCATTCAGTAAGTTCAACCCTTAAAATGGACACACAAGTGATGTTATGTGATTCTGGCATTTCTTTCATCTGGCCTTGTAATTTTCCAAAAGAAACTTCTCAAGATTCTGAGTATCTTCATACACTGCTAAAAAATCCTATTCATTCTCTTTCTGCCAATATGCTAGATTTCCTAGCATATTGGCAGAAAGAGAATGAATAGGAAAAGATATGAGAGAAGAGGGAAGGAAAAGGAAAGGACAAAGAGGGGCAAGAAACATGCCAATACTACTATTGCTTCCAGGTGCAGGAAAGTCAGCTTTAGTTTAGAAGCAGCAAATTGACAAAATTTGGCATGACCTTAATAATTTGGCAAGTCAAATTATTTTTATTTTATATAATTATTATTATTATTTATCTTTTAAAAACTGTAGTTTAAAAGAGAAATTTCGACGTCAACCCTGTTTCACAAATTCAGAATAGCATTAAGAAACTACTGAGAAAAAAGACCATAAGCGATGCACTGGGACAGCAGCTTCAGCACAACCAATAGTCCTTGTTAGCAGCATAAAAATTGCAAACCTCCTAAATGTAACTGCACACAATCTTCACTATTTCTTTTAAATAACAAAGCTATTCTGCAACAAATTCTGTAATTTTGAGGAAAAGCAGATATGTGGTATTTCTCTAGTAGAAGAAAATTAAAAGATGTTAAAAAAACCACCTTCCTTAAGTTTGGAAAATTTATTAAAACCCACCCCGCATGCTCCTCTAAAAGATACACTGAGTCATAAATCAGCATTATCTAATTACAGAGAAACACAATGCAATTAAGAAAAACACAGCTTTTACTGCAAGCCTTTTCCGTCTCCATGATTCCTGTGTCTCGAAGGTCCTCCTCGTTCAGCATTGCTGAAAGAAACTTCCTCCTCAGGTAACACACAGTGATGTTTGCTGGAGTTATTTGAGCTTTGGGCTTTGCACCATGCAGTTATAAATTTAATAATAACCTGCAACAATTTTTTGTGGTTCTAAGATATCATAATAAAGCTAAGGATTTACCCCTAAATCATCTAAATGTTTTAATTTTGCTGAGGATTGATAAAGGAGAGGAGAAATGCGCAGACACCAACTGTACATCTGTCAAATGCAATGCACACAGTCAGAAAAGGACACTCAGCTGTCAGTATCCCAAAGGGTGCCATGCAGTGACCTGCAATATTACCAAAATGGATTGTGGGATGTAAGTCTGAAAATGAATACCTGCAAGAGATATGGGGAAAGCTGAAGCTAGCAGTCAGGAAATCATTGCTTTTTCTGTAATCTCCAAGCACTTTTGAGTGGAACAGAAAACCCTGAGAATGTACATGATATAGTAAGTGTTATTTCTAAACAAGCCCCAGCCAACAGAAGATGGTTAAAGATTTATCTTTATTATTCTAAAGTTAGTAGATTTTTCTTTCATTAATAGTTTCCAAAAATATGTAAAAGCTGATTCACTGATGCAAAATGTTGACATTTGCATTGTGTTCATCATTTCCATGAGTTTAAAATTACTTTTGAAAAAGAAGCACTTCTGTTCTTTTTTATGTGCTAAAGATTAAAAAATGCAGCTTGCAATTACTGTAAGCCACCTCTCTATGGAGTTTTTTCTGTAGAGATTATATGACAGAGATTGATATAACCACTCTGCTGAAGACCTCCTGCACAAAAGTTTAGTTGGTATCTTCCAAAGTTACTAAAATAATCATTGCACAGATTATATCATAATCTTACTTCCAGGAACTTCACTGGAATGTTTCTTCTTTAAACACATGGTTTTATTCTAACTGATCATTCTAATTTTTCAATTTTTTAAAAAATTTACCTACCAGTTAACTAATAATAACTAGAAAACAACGAAAGTTGCAGCAAGTGATGTGGCTCTGATTATGTGTAAGTCAAAACAAAACAACAATTCCTCCCAGGAAATAAATAATGATTTGCCTAAAACATTTACTCACACTTTGTGTTTATCTTTAAAGGTCTAAGCATGACTTGGAATCGAGGAGACAACATGGATGTTTAGAAGTCAGAAAAAGCAGAGGGAAGAGAGCAGGGCTCTGAAGAGAAGCCTGAATGACTTAGTTTTACTTTTCCACCTATTTGTACTCCAAATGTCTCTTGTTAGAAAGACAACCACACACTTCAGTAATTTGCTTTCAGCCACTTTATTTTGCAGTGGGTGGCCATACATAAGGGCAACTACTTTCAAAACACCGTATTTTCTATGTCTTCAATTTCAGAAGATTAATTTAGTAATTTGAGAAAGTATTTACCAAGCAATATTATTCAATTAACCAAATCCAACACAACTGGTGAGTTTGCACATAAATTAAACCACAAATGTTTCAGAGACAGGAATGAAAACAATTTCAAAAGAATTATACAGGAAGATCTAATAAGCATTAAAATGGTGTGTTGCAAATTTTGAGACATGATATAATTATGTGATGGAAAAGCCAATTATTTAAGAGAGCTTTGGAGTTGAAATTTTTCAGTAACGTGTCTGTGGAATACCCTAGACATTCATTCCTTTTGGCAGTTATTGTGCAAGAAGAAAATATACAAGCAGTCTCAGGAAGTATCTAGGAAGTGTTCAAGTAAATATTGGCAAGCCAGTAATGTATTTCATGATTTACAGATCATTGTGCAACATATTTATTCTGTAACATCTTTATGTATATATTATAGGAAAAGATACATGATGTAATGTGAAGATACAGTTATGCTTGTACAAGTGCAGAAGTTTTTAGTTTATACAGGAACCCAATCTTAAGACGAAAAATCAAGGCACTGAGACAGTCCAATATGAAACATCTCTAAAAAACCATACACTTCAAAGGCCAGCCTGGTTTGTTGTCATTTAAAAGGTTTCATGTTCCTGTTGGAAAGGTCAGTAGAGAAAGTTAACCTTTGTGTGACTACTGACAGAACTTTTGGCAGTTACTTTTAGTCAAAAACAGATGTGTAAAAGGAAGTATTTTGTATAACAAAGATATAGGGAAAGCTCAACATTTAGCTCCAAACATCCTGCAAATATCGTTTTGCTTCTCGAAGCATGGCCAGGCTCTTCATTGCTTCCAATTTGTCAGCTTCCATTTCCACGCTCAAAATGTCTACTACAGCATCACTTACATTATCAGCCATGTGCTTCTTATCTCTGAAAAATAAAAAATAAAGAAGGAAAAGTGATATAGTGTATTTTTCCATTTATCAATAGCTTCAGAGGCAGACAACAGGAAAGAATCATTAAAAAAATCCCCAACAAAAATAGAGCTTTTATATTGTACAGCATGATTCTCAGACTTTTCCTGTAGCTGAGCATTGACATGAACTAGGGATTCTCTCAATCAAACACTACATAGTTTTCAGCATGCTGTAATTCCTAAGGAAAAAAAAAAACCCTTGCAACCCTAGTTGAGCTGGCAGAGAATAACTTGTTTCTTTCTAAGGAAGAACTGAACCTGTTGAATAAGCTTTGATTCCTATATCACTGCAGAGCTCAAATATTAAAGAAAAAAAACCAAATGAAAAATTGGTACCAAACCCCTCACTTATTAATAATATTATTTTCAATACAAATAGCTGACATTTACATCTGCAGGAGAACACATTAAGATTGGGCCCTATATTCAAACAGTTTGTCCATTTATCAACAAACTTTCTAAAAACCTTGAGCCTCCAGATAAGTTAGTAACAAAACCTCCCCGTGTAAAATTTATTACTATGACAGAGCTTTAGTATTCTGGAGCATCTAAACCTGGAACACAGAAGACTGCTATTGTCTCACAGATGAGCGGTTTCTCATCACATCTGTTCACATATATAATTTTCTAAAGAGAAATCAACTGTCTTGAAATCTGTATCATTTAATTGAATACTGAACAAAAAAAGGAAAATCAATAATAAGCAACTAAAACAATCAGTGGAACTGTGTGGTTACAAGCTGTACTTCAAGATTATACTGGAAAACAGTAGACAGTCCAGCTCTCCAGGAAGGCTCTTTCAGCATCATATTGGTCCTTTCTTTCAGACAGCTCTAAGCCTTTCCAAAGCCTCAAACTTCTGCTATTCTCTTTCTGAACAGTCCATTTCCACTCTACTCACCCACATATATAGAAGTAACCTCTCTCCTTCAGCAGAACTCTGGCAACTTCCTTAGCACAAAGCCTAAGGACATCTTGCACATATTTAGGGGGGGCCACTTCCGCAGTTGAAGAGTCTCTTGAGAAACAAACCTTAAGGTGAGTTAAGGTTCCATTTTTAAGAAAACACTGGAGCTCATCTCTGAAAGGTAATAAAAACCTGTTAGCAATGGCTCAGAGATGAGCACTACCTCATGAATACAAAAGAGATGTTAAATGGTGAACTTGCTTGAACAAATAGTCCCGATCCTGATGCCGACAACCAAAGAACAGCCATGTTTCTCCAAATTCCCAGTCTGTATGTTGTTCTCTGAGCTTTTGCCTAAAGAAAAAAAATCAAACCCTTTTTATCAAGTGAAGAATCTGAAACATATATAACCTAATTTTCGTTTAAAGTAAAATTTTAAAAAGCCTCTCGATTGGCAGAAACTTAAAACAATTTAGGTAAATCAAAGTCAAACCCTCATTTGATTTTCTTGACCACTCACTTTCAGACTAGCTCAAGATCAAACCGTTTTTTTTTTTTTGTCACAGTTTCATATTGGAATAGTCAAGACTGACATACCGAAACATCTCACAAAATAATCCTGACTGATTCACTACCTAGGTAATCACTACCTTTTATCCTTCATTGGAAGCTATGTAAAACCACTTGGGGAAACTCAGCAGTTTTAGAAGGCTTTCCATTTAGCTGTAGATACCTGCTAGATATTATGACTAACAATTTATTAACTATCACATCATCAGAAAAATTATTTCATTTTCTTGAAATAATGCTGGAAGTGTTATTTTAAAGGAGTTTTAGCTGCCATTTTCTAGTTACACCAAGATAGAGATATTTCATTTGCACTTTAAAATAAAATGCAAAATACTTTTGAGAGGTAGAGGTATATTTGAGAATCAAAATTAAGGAGTACACAATGATTTGGCTAAAGCAAGGCATGGAGTTAGAAACATCATGTCAGAATTTCACTTTTCTGTCAAATAAAATGCTTTGAAAATTGCTATAGGACCCAAGAAACTCCATTACCTTGCTGGCACTAATGAGTCACATTAGAATATGTACTGGTTACCTTTAAAACTTAGAACCATTCCCACCCAAATACTTCACTCCTACTGTTCTTTTCCTCAAAATTATCAAGGTTTTACATATTCTTTGTGATGTGCTGTCACTTTTTGAACAAACATCTCTTGGCCTTGCAAAATTACACTGCTGTAGCTGAAGAGGGAAAATAAGAGATCCACCCTCCCTCACACACAAACTCCCAAAGACTAGTGCTGAGTTGAAGGTACTGGTGCTAAGCTCCTTATCTTAAAACACAAAAATGTAAACCACACAGAAATAAGACAATATGGGAGAAATCTATACATTCACCATGCCTTTTAATATAGATGCCATTTCTCAAGGAAGTGGATTGAATAACAAACTTAAGCCAATCAACACATTATAAAAAACTATCATACTCTTACAGGCCTTCCACCAGCAACACAAAGAGATAAAGGATTTAATTTTTTATTACTATTTCTGCAATTCACCCAACTTCTCATATCTACTATGAATAGTAAATACAGTCAGATGAAAATGTAAGTTTTACTACTTTGAAACACAAATAAATACATGAAAAATGCTTGTTTAAAATTATTAAGACTGCTTATAATCAGCATATCACCATTACATAAAGGAAAAAAACAATTAACTGCATTTATACTCAAACCCTCAGGCTGTATTTCTCCTCAACATAAAAAGGCTGCTCTCCAGATAAAAACTTGGTACATACCTATGTTGTAGGAAACCAATAAATGGTGCAATTCCAGTTCCTGGACCAACCATAATGAATGGCACAGATGGATCTGCAGGTAAGTGGAAAGCATTGTTTGGACGAGGAAAAATAGAGATCTAAAATAAAATCAGGTAAAATATAATTGAAGGGTATTCTTAAGCCTTAAAAACACCATGACATTTTTAGAACCTTCAGGATATTTACACAGCATATGTACCCACACACTCTTCTAAATCCTGAGCTTCAGAGTTCATCTTTAATGCCACACAGACATTTAGCATAAAATCTCACAGAAGTTTCTGGAGAAAAAAAAAAACAAACAACAAAACCACACCATATTTACAAACCTATTAATCCATCTGGAGGAAAACTGGGATAAACCCCACAGACATGAGTTGCTGAATATGAAAACTGACTGCACCACAAATTTGGGGAATACTGTTACAGAATGCACAGAAAGATTGCTGTTGGCATTCAAAGAGAAGTAAAGCTAGTTTATTGCTATCAAAGGCAACTCAACCTTTTTTCACATTGCGGGAGGTCAGGATTTGTTTATAGTGAATTGAAGCCTGCTGGTAAAGAGCCTGCTTTCTTAATTTTCGTAAGTTTGACATGATTTCCAAAAGTGCATATGGTTGAGGGGAGGCACATAACAGCTCTAAGATCTTGGAAAATATTTTATATAATCCCAGTGATAAACAGTAATTCTAATTTTCATATCTGTATCAGAAAGGAAGTCATATTTTCATATGAGCTCCATACCTATCCTCTGAGACACAGCCAAAAAAATCTATAGAAAACAAGAGATTACTATTTTTAATTCCAAGAGATTATTCAAGACTCAGCAGCAGCCATAGCAAAGCTTCATACGTTAAAGTCGTAAGTAAATATGTAATTTGTTTTGTACATTAATTATGAAAGGATTTGAATTTACTTTCAAGTTTAGCAAAGGAGAAAGGCAGTAGACCAAGTTATTTAAACTTTGTTGTGTAAATATGAAAGGTTTAGCACTGTTAATTTTTTTTATATCTTAATTTACTACAGATATGACAATGTTAAAGAGCATTATTTTCCTAGTTTCATGATGATAAAAAAATAGAATAATTCTTGCTGGTGAGGAATGATACTTTATATATATACACTTCACACCACACTTGAGTTAGGAGGATATTTACCCTATTAATGATTCCAAACTGGTCATTCTTTCAAAACAGACTGCAAATGGTAAACACATTTATACTGTAAAGTGTATTCAATTTATCTAATATATTTTTGCATAAGATCACACTCATCTGTTCTGCGTGGTTATCCCATATATTTCTGCAATCTATGTGCACTGCTGCCCATTTATCTATGCTGAATTCTAGCTTGTGCAGTAGACAAAATTGTTTCTAAACTTTATCCACTCATTTTGTAATAATATTTTTTTTTCTTTTTATCCACTTCTTTTTCTTTTATGATCTTCAATTAATTTGATATCAATTATACTTTAAATAAAGAGCAAACATGAACACTGGAATAAGATATATGATGCACATATTAATCTTTGCATTAGTTTAAAAAATGAAGATAACTTGTATGGTGTTTTTCCCCATTTCGTCTGACTGATACCTTGAATTATTGGCATGGTTTTCTTTCAACCATATCCTATTCTTGTTTCCATTTTTCATAATCAAATATAGATTAGGCTGCCAGTAGTTCTTTTAGAGAAAAGACATGTATATCACACATATCAATTATATAGTAGAATTCCTATTTTCTAATAATTAGCTTAGACCTAGTGGCTTTGAGATGGATTAATTACACAGAATCTCTGCCACAAAATGAAATGAGGGTGAAAAAAATAAATAAGTACCTTCTCCCAGTAATATCAACTGTGCCAATCAATCACTGATACATGCCAGAAAAAACCACAGAGGACTGTCCCCTGTGTCATAGTCAATAACTTGGCCTTTGCAAACTCTGGAAGACCTGACAAGAAATGTGAGTTTTACAGTTTCTCCCCTATTACCTGCCACTGCTTCCTGGAAATGACCCAGTGCCTCACTCTTGTGATGCAAACAGTCACAACCATTTAATTACAAAGTGGTAGTTTAGTCCACGAAAACATCCTTCAAGATACACTTAGAGCTACAGAGGGGTGGAAAACAACTCTGGCCTTTCAGCAATGGGAAATTTCACAACTTAGGTAAACATAGTTAAGTAAAATTTAACTTTAGTGTTTAGGAATCAAGTTCTGGACATGTTATACAGAAGTAGGATAGAACTGCAAAATTAAGGTTTATGCTGCCAAACCACCTGCCCTACATCACAACAGTGAACAAAGAAACCTGCTGTTTTTTCAGACATGCATACATTTAATAGTTAATGACTTCAGAGCTAATATTCATACCTTTTCAGTTGAAGAGCTTTCTCCTTTTGTACCCTGAGAGTTTTTACTGAGGTGCAGTAGAGGTGCAACTAACTCAGCAAGCCACCCTGTACAAACTCCTTTCCGCGAGACTGGTCTAGAGGGACCGGCAGGGAACTCCACAACATTAAACACAAAGCACAGCCTTCCTGGCTGATATAAGTCTGAACTGCAAAGACAAAAATGTTAAAAACCTACCTAAAACCTGAGAAACAGCTATACAATCTTGCAGCAGGTCTGTATGCAGCCCAAACTACTTCAATCAAATCAAGATACTCAATGTTCAGCTAACTGCATAATATTTATATTTAGTCGGAAATTGTTTTAAGGCTGGACTCAAAAGCCAGTGTCTACAGAAGGGAATCTGAATTCCTACCAGATTTACCTGTGTGTGAGCTTGTTCCTGAGAGCTTTACCAAAGTCTTGTCACAAACTCAGAACAATATTCTTTCAAATAATCTATGTTTTTTGCAATAGGATCACAACTATGTTTTCTCCTTTACTCTTCTCCTTCCTCAGATTTTAACATACACAAACATATTTGAGAAAAACCCCATGCCTAAATAACTAAGAAGATACAATTTGAATACTTCATTACCTTGAGACAGAGTAAGATCTGGCTTGTAATTTAGGAAGATGTTCTGTAGAATAGAAAAAAAAAAAGTATCACTTATTTGATTCACCCCAATGAAGATATCGTATAATGAGTGTTTACACTACAACAGATTACAAGGTATTTTAATTTAACTGCAATTTTACTCTAGTAACATTCAGCGTTTGTGGTTCAGAAACAAGCAATTAAGACCTGAACTCTATTTTGAATGGGTTTTGGACTTTGTGGAACGTCAATTAGAGATCCTATACAATGAAACCAAAAACTTAATTTATGGGCTTCTTGGTCAAACAAAAGTGACTGTAAGGTGTACAAAAGAGCTGCCAGTTACTCCACCTCAAATGAGGTGAAGCTTGAAATTTAATTTTCCCCACCTTTTCTCTATGAGCTCAAAAGCTCTCAGAATAGAAACTGCTTTATTGAATGTTTCCTATATATAATATAATGTCCTAGAAGAAGCAGATGTGCCAGCTTAGTTTCAAACCACTGATTACCTATGCAAAGTTTTGAAATCTCAGCTGAAAAAACAAGATACAGGAGTTCACAGACATTTTTTGAACATGCAACCCCTTACATATATCATACATACATTTATGTCTATCTATGTATGTACAAAAGCAGAACTACTCTTTTTGTCAGTACATGGACACCCTGACATATTTTAAAGGTGCTCTACATAAGATAGTTGCTAGGTGGAGTTAAGAAAAGGTAGTGCAGTGAAATTACTTAAACAAGACACTAAATCCATTCAGCAATTTTGGGTAAAGGTAGACAAAATGACTGCAAGAACATGGAAAGCAATTTCTTTTGACTCCTACTATGAAACATATCAAGAAACTCTGGATTTTAATTTGAAAAATAACTGCCAGCAATTTCAGATGCATTTGACATCATTACAGGTGCAGTCCCATCCTTTCAGTGTTTTATATCAGGAATCCAGTGAGTGTGTTAGACATAGCATAAATACAGATATACTGGGAAAAGCATTCTGTTTTAACAGGTAGAAGTGCAAGAAAAGACCATGTAGGCAGAGAAATTAGGAGTTGTAAAAATATATCTTTTATAATTGTAAGCAACTGATAAACTAATTCATAAAGACCCTAATCCTGCAAGCAGCTTATGCTTACTTTTCATGTACAGGAGTAATGCAGAGTCAAAGCACTGGTATGAACCTGAGTGTTTGCAGAAAGAAAGCCAAAGACTATGAACCATAAAACAGAGCTTTGTTCCTCAACAAGAGTTTCAGCTTGATCACTATAGAAACTATATTCCTAAAGCAGTAAACTGAACAGCTACTCCCTTTTCTTGGAAAATTGAACATTTAGCCTGATGCATTTTCAGAAACCAAATCTAATTAAATCTGAATCAGTCTTTTACCAATTAACAGGCTAAGTGAAGGCCTGCAGCTTGGAAAAGCATGAAGTAAATCCAGGAGGCAAACATTAGAATCTCTAATAAAGTGAGTATAATCAGAGGCTCCTTGTCTGCTGCAAAGCTCTTGAAGCCTCCGTTTTTCTCCTGCATCACTGGTACATTCCACAAGAGCTCGCAAAAATGCCTGTAGGGAAGAAAGGAAAGAGTAAAGGGTAAAAAACTTGTCCACTTGGGAAAATGATCACAAAACTAGGAAAAACTTGGGTTGCCTGGGGACATGAATTAAATTAATAGATAATACACTTTATCAGTTTTTTTTATTGCTCTTCTAATATCTACAACAAGTTGGCACATCAGGAAGTCCTACTTAGCCTGACCAAGGAAGAGACAAAAAAACAGTCACAAGCCATTTCCCCCAAAATTCCAGATTTTTGAAAGGTGTTCTTATTGCCCCTATTTACACTTTAGTTAGGCAGCTCCATAACACAATTCAAGATAAAACACCATTTGCTAGGGTACAGAAGCCAGGTAATGAGTAACAAAAATCTTAGAAGAGGTATGACTATAAATAAAGTATGGGATTAAATGAGTCATGTTAACGTTGTTGTGGTGTTTTATTCTATACCTCATGCCTACACACTGGTAAACTTTTCTTAAAGGGAAGCTAAATTGAGCATTGTAAGATAAAGTGAAGATCAGATGTAAGTAGTTACAAGGTGTTTTTTTTCAAAAAAGAAAGATGGAAATAGACACAGTGCATAAAAGAAAAGTGATAGAAAACACCAAATGCAATCAGATGACACATTCTACACAAAGGAATACTTGAAAAATAATGTATGCTCAACCATAGAGCTTCCAGACAATAGTTTTGAGTATGGAGTGACATAAAGCACATTTCAGGCTGAAGACTTAATACAGCAGACAGGTTATAAAAACTGGCTTCAGTGATATTCCCCAGCCAGTACTCTCTGCCTACTCTTATTGCTGAGACAAATTTTCAAAACTATTAAATGCGGTTTTGAAAAGGTTGGAACAACAGGAATATTCCCTTCTGCTCCAAAATCCACTAAATTGAGTAAAAAGCTCCTCCCAAAAACTGATTTCCCTCAGAGACCTGACCACACAATCATTTAGCTTCATCTTTCACGTAAAGTTATCTTTAAAATATGTTCTGACAATACCAGAAATACAGATACGTTTTCAGTTAGAAGCTTTGAATTTTACATGCACAAAAAAAAAGGAAAATAATACATACATGTTGTGAGAACAAATACTAAAAAACCAAAAATCTTCTTTTGAATTCTGCTATGTTACTGAAATGTTAAAGAAAAGTTTTAAAATTTCACAGATTTCACACAACATTGTGAGTTGGAAGGGGCAGACGAAGAACATCAACTCCAGCTCTTAAGTGAATGGCCCACACAGGGTTACCAGCACCATGCTCTGACTAACTGAACTATTGTAAAGGACACTGTGGTACATTTGCATACAGCAACATGTGTATTTTAGCAACTTGACTTTAGAACTTGACAGATGTGGCTCCCTCTGATTAAAAAAACTGTTTACTGTAAAATGACTATGGGGCTAGGTTCAGTCAGCCTTCCGAGTTATCTGGAACTGAGTCATCTAATACTTTTCTGCTTTCTTCCAGACTAGTCATGAATCAAGATACTGCAGAACAGGAATGTCTGCCAGATAAACTACCAGAAGTGACTTTTCTCAGAGTAAAGTACAAACAGTAGCATACAAACTGACAATCCTTATTCACCAAGAGATACCATAACTACACACAAAGCAAGGACAGATCTGTGAGAGACCATATAGCATAGAATGACTGATTTGTCTTTAGAAGAAAAAACACATAAGCACCTTTTTGGGAATTGCTCTTATTTCCAGACACCAAGTTAGAATGAATTTGAGAGTACTTCTTTCAGGGATGTGTTGTGGACGAACTGCTCCTGGTTCAGGGGAAGAACAAAAAACAAAAAGTAAAATGTGCATCTATTAATATACAGAAGTGGCATCACACATCTCATACTTAATAGACAACTTGTGCAGCCCTCAAAAGTGCAGGGAATCTTACGGTGAGAACTGATTTACCTATAAACCAGAACAACAAAGAGCCCTCCACCACCCTGTGAAAATAAAGACACAACTCAGCAGCACCATTAAGACCCCAACTGCAATACAAGACAGGAGTAATTCACACAGGTCCAGCCAGCACTACACAGTGAATCTGAAGCCAGTCCTTCTGAAATATGACATCATAAGACTCAGCAGAACACATCCACAGACCTACAAGTCTATTAAAAGGCACCTTTGCAACAGCATTAAGGCTTGTCCTTGAGGAGTGCAGCCCTCTTAGGATGTAAAACAGATTGACATGCAGTGTGGCACAAGGAGATTTTTACTTCCAAGTGAGGGATTGTAAAAGTTATGTGATTAAAGCCTTATCTCCACAAACATGAAGGAGCACAGAGTAAGAATGAGATGGATGGATGCCAATGCCAGGCTGCAGCTCCCAGTCAAGAGCTCAACTACAGTAAAACCAACAGCAGCATTCTTATGCACCCTCTTTTTTAACACATCACTGTGAGTTCCAACATGCCTCCATAAAAGGCAGTTGTGTTCCCACACTAACAGTAAAAATATTCAGAAGTATGCACACCAACTCCTACCAACACAGAAAGGAGTGCTGTTCCATGACCAGTGCATTACACCTTACCTTTCTTTTTAGTGCCCTGCTTAACTTTTACACAAACGAAGTTGTCTCCTTTTTCAGAAAGCCCCAAAATGTGAAGAAGCTTTTCCACTTCACTGACATTGTTGGGACACATTACACAGAAGGCATCTCCAGGCTGGTACTCAAAACCTGTATCCTGTTTTAAAACATGAAACATTTCTATTAAATCTTACTACAAACCAAGGCATTCCCATTCCTAACAACAACCTTCCTACTACTGTGCTCACATTAAGTCAAATATTTTTACTCTGTACTAACACTTTGCTGTTTTGAGCACATCAGAAATGAAGTAGTCATGTTTTCTTTTCAGGCTTAACCTTACTAATTAGAAAAAGTCTTTCGTTATCTGGTTTAAATATTTGGACACTCTTTAATGAGAACTGCTGAGCAGCCCAAACAGAAAGAAAATAAATACGTATTAAGAGGTTGTGTTATATAATCAGCTCAGATCATTAATTACTGATGTTCTACATTTTCTGGTTGGAGAATAGCAGAGAAATTAAGTCCTCATAATTAATGTAACCTTTTGTAGATACACATCATCACTAAAAGAAAATTTGCTGGTTCAACTATTTGATGAATTGTGACAGAAATGACCAGAATTCCTTTTATTTTTTGGAGGAAAAGAAGAAAAAAAAACAAAACAAGAGCACAGTGAAAATTCAAATCTTAAGACCTAGATTCTAATTTAGCTAGATTAGCTGAGATTCTTGTGTGCAACTGCTGAAACTGTTGTGTGCAACTCAAGCTCCTGCCTGTTACAGGAACATGCAGAATTATACTTGCATCATTATGTTTCCCTCATGCATCATGTGAGTGACCTGCATACACAGACTAGCAAGAATTTTAGGTGAAAAAGGCAAGAAAATGCTTATATTTTCAGTGAGGGCTGATGACAGAATGCATATATACATACCAATACATGCAAAGAACCATGTCGCTCAAAGAATCAGTTGCTTGAAACTTAATAGAATCTATTTATAACTGAGATTTAAAGATGTCTCGTGTATATTGAGACAGATGAGGCTAAGAGAGTCCAACAAAAGGTGCTGCCAAAAATCATAATATCCCAAAAATAATATTCTATCAATTTGGGAAACCACTCAAAAGTAACATTCTTTCCTTTTCAAGCTTTCCTATAAAGTAGTATCAAGCACTCTCTGCCTGCCTTTCATCTTCAAACCAGTATACAAAATACAATCTTCACTGAATAAACTAAACCAGTTTTCTAACTGTGGGTAACCAAGGTTGACAGTTTGAGTATCATGTTAACAAGGGAGAGCAAATTAATGTCAAAGGCAGAAACAGTGCTCAAGAGCTAATTCCTACTGCTTGATACTGTTAATGAAATTACTACTTGTGTAGATTACCCACCATAATAAACAGCCACAATTGACTATATAGTTTGTGAATATCCTTCAAGTTGTATACTTAAAAACTGAACAATTACTCATTTTTAATACTCCCTGACTGGCTTTCTCCACTGCAAATTCCCTTCATAGAGGTATTTCACTCAATATGATATCCATGGAAAAACAAAGTAATTAACTTGACACTTTGCTCCTGTTTTGACTTCCATGGAGTCCTGTTTTTCAGCAAATAAATTAACCTTTACATTTACAAAATGGATCAGCATAAGCTGACATCCTATTGAATACAGAAGTATTTTTTCTTTTTGAACAGTCAAATAAATAATTTTCCCCCCTCAGTTACTATACATAACATGTTTTTCACCCTTTATTTTAACCCACTAAAGAAAAAGCCATCACCAACTTACTGCAATATCAAGCTCTAAGAGCAATGCAGTCTTTACTGCATCTTCCCTAGTGAGCTGAACTGCTTTTGTAACTGGCACTTCAAAGGTTCTTCCCTCTGAGATAAGTGAAGACAGATGTGGATTCTGAAAAAGACAACACAAAAACTTACACTAAAAATGCAAATCAGCTTTATGACATCTTATTATGACGTACAGGAATTGGTGTTGGTACAGGTTGTTTTTGAAGCAATCTTAGAAAACAACTCAAAACAGTAAGGAAAAACATGACTCTTTTATACACATATAGTGTTTTGCTCTTTTTAAAAAATCACATCTAAACAATAACTGGCATATATTCAATTACAAAAAGTCAGTAGGCTTGAACAGTCTAATGGGCCTACATTATTATCAAATGCAGCGAGCTGTTTCATTTTTTAAGAACTGCCTTGAAAATAGCCAATTAGAGAATGGCATTTATGTTAAACCCCAGAAAACTCCTGCCTAATTAAAGGATTATTAGGTGTATAGAATGGACATAAGAAGTCAGAACAGAAGTTACATCATTGCAGGTTTACAGCTTAAGGGTTTGGGGTCCATTTGGGGTCTACTATTACAGGCAACTTATAAAAGGATTTTTAAATTAGAGCTAATGAGCAAAACCCACTCTACAAGACAGCATCATGTCAAAACACAACATTTCTAGACAGGTAAGAATGTGCCCCAAGTATGACAAATGGGCACAAGAGTAATTCCAGATCACAAATGTCAAAGGCTGATCAGAATACAGCCCTCACTTTTCCATCACTACAGTAAGCAAGTTTCATTTGATATCAATGCAGACAAAAATAAAAAGAGGCAGGAGGGATACCAAATGCCTTTAACAATACTCTGTCAAATGTAAAAGAATCATCCTACCAATAGGATGTCATTCTGAAGATCTCCTATTTAAAAAAGGAGACAAGAGCATCACTTGAGACCAACAGTTGGCAGTTTCTTTGTTTTCTTAGGATTTTGACATGGTGATTAATAGCTTGGGCCATATCAAGTCATTGTGCATCAACTGGTCTGCTGTAACTGTCTACATTTGTATTCTCTCCAAGTCAAATTCAAGGCATAATGAAATCAAGATTTAAGCTAAATTGTATTATCTTACACTTCCCAGAAATGCTTTAGACCAACTCACTATTCTGCCCTGGTATTAGTATGTAGCAACTTGCTAATTCAACCCTGAGACAAGATCATTTAAGTAACTGGAGAGATCATGTACCAGGCCTTCTTTAAATGGCAGCGAGTCTCTGCTTGGAAATATCGAAACCTCACCTTGATGAATTTCAAAACACACCAACTTCAGCTCTGCTTGGCAAAAAATATCCATAGCTGCTGTTGCAATGTGAGATACCAAAAAAAGCACATGAATTGCGTGATACCTGCAAAACCAAACATGACCCTACATAGAACCTACTTGTTGACAAGATCTATCCAACTCTGTCAAAAATAGTTCCAAAGGAAAAATATCCATAAACACGCATTTGATTTTTTCCAGTGCTCAAGATGATCACCCTGTTCTATATATGAAATCTGGACTATTATATTTAATCTGTCACTGATTTCCAGATTAGCAGATTCAGCTTTTTCCATTTGCTGTTCCAATGCATAATTAACTTTTTTTTCTATATACAGAAAGGGCATCAGTATTAGAACCTGACAAACTATTTCAGAGATCAGTCTGCATATATGCTGACTTTAAGAAAATGGGCTCTTTTAAGGACTGTAGCAGCACATTCAACCCAACTATTACTCTTTAATAGAAGAGCACCTCTAAATCATAAACCTGAAGAATTTTGATTATTAAATTCAACAACCTGAGCAAAACCAACAGTACGAGGTTTAAAAGAGAAGCAAAATTATCCAGTGTTTAAATCCATACATTCTTCCATAATTATATTAGCCAGACTAAGTGATTCTTTCAGCATTTCCATTAACAGTCTCAACAGAGAATGTCAGTATCTGAAGATACTAAAGGACTTTCATGGTCATGAAAGTTGATCCAGGTCTAGATCTTGAGACCAGTTTCTTGGCCTGGGCCAAGATTCCCACAAAGCGGCCTGATGATCTGCACCCTTGGCTGATCCAGGCTGCCACCTCCTGCTTTGCACTGCTTAGACAGTGGATAGCAACGCTGGATTTGTTACCACACTCAGCTCCTGGCTCCCTGTCATTTAAAGAGCAGCCAGGCTTCACTGCTTCCTTGCATGGATAACTGAAACATCTGCACTCTGCAGGCAAACAGAAAAGTTAAGTCACTCCTGCCAAGAGGAGGTGATTTCCAGCTCATGATAATTCTTCTCTTAGGACAGCAGGTCTTTGCTCAATGTGGCTTCACTAGGAAAAGCATACTGGCTTCTTTTGATCTACAGTTCATCTTCCACTTTCCTCAGTACAAAAAGGATCTTATTTTCACAATGACAAGTTTCTCCATTACTAAGTATGCAGCAAGATTTTGAGCAATTTTACAGCCTCTTAGTGCATTCTGAAAGGACAAAAAATTTGAACAGAAACTTTACTGTATTCCTCACTACAGCAAGATGTTTTCACTGTTATAAGCCACAGAGGATTTGAATTCTTGCCTTCCTGACAATACAATACCAACTTGCTATTTAGCTGAATTATATCTTGACATAAGTGTCCATAACCCATATGGTGGCACCTACATTCAGTATAAATGGACTTTTTACTTAAAATTCAAAAGCCTCCTGCACTGGGGGCACATCTCCATTATGTAAGCATTCACTTGCTCTTTTGAGCCTCATGTAGGAGTATACACTCATACTCCTACAAGAGCCAGAGGCTTCCATCACTCAAAGGGAAGTCCTTACCTCACCCTGGGTGTCCTGAAACTCCACCTCTATATATTCTGGTGGCAGGGCAGGAATATTAAGAGCAGACTGAGAGACAGGAGGGACAGAATGAATGAGTGAAGGTTCGGCATCTCCAGCTGGAGCCACATGATTGATGTCATCCAGTTTCTGTGACAGAGTACCAGAACCCCTTGCTTCCTCATCTTCTAGCTTCAAGGTCTGTACTTCAGAGCTTAACTTTAGCTCATGCACAGCATGTGGAGCTGTAGAGAGAGAGCTGGAAACAGCATTGACAGCATTGTTCATGCCTTCTTTCTCTTTCTGCAATTGTAATGCTTCCTTGAGAGCAAGCCAAAGTCCATCAATCCAAGGATCAACCACTAATTCCAAACTGGGAATGGAGGAGAAAAAAAAGAAAAATGCATGGATGAATTATTGTGACTTTCTTGATAATTTACAGATAATGAAAGAACACAAAAGCAAAAAACACTATTCACTTTCCCTTTCTAATATATATCGGCAGCTGTTACCAAGATTACTCCTTTGTAAAAAAAAAAAAATTATTTAGTTGTTACCACTATGTAAATTTACAGAATCTAAAATGTGTAACAGCCTTGCTCTTCCAACAGTTTCTCATTTTTATTTTCATATGCTGAACTTTATGACAGAAAGTTGAAGGCGTGGCAGCAGAATATGCAACTTTTCATTGTGCAACAGCAACATCAATAGCTTACACTAATGGCCCATTTTTATTATTTCAGAACACAAGAGATAAGTTTTATGGTTATGACAATGTTTGTGCTCAACTGCCTTGCACAGAACCAATAAAAGCAGCAGTTCAAAATAACTAAGCCAAGACTACAGCCTACTGGCCAGAAAGAATAGCAAAACAGGGAGTTGTTTTCTTACATAATTCCTCTGCAGCAAAGAGAGAAATCTTCTTACGTAATTACTCTAAATGATCCTCTGCCCATCCCCAAAAGAGAAAAATAAAAAAAATTTAAAAGAAAGAAAAGAAAGAAAAAAGAAACGATATTTTCAAACCCCTCTACTTACTCTGACTTATTTAATTTCTAAATACTAATTTTCCAGGCATTACACTTTAAAAATTGAATTTTACTTAATAGCAATTGAGACTGAAAAGGCATAGTGTTCTCAGGCAGAACTCATTTCTAGGAGGTGCTGAGTATCCAGGCTTTAATGGACTTCAAACAGTTCAGAACATTTAGCCAAATACCTACACAAATATTTCATCATGAAGAAATAAAATCCAAACCCATCCAGCTCTTACCCTACACAGTCATCTGCTAATCCTGTGTCATAGAAGTGTTGGGCACCAAGTTCTTGAAGCCGTCGGTCTACTGTCCTTCCCCCATTACAGAAGAACATGTACTCTGAGTCTCCCAGACCTAGCAAATTCAAGGAAAGAGGAATCATGTACACCAGGCAGCCTCCCTGGCTACACAAAGTCAGGACAGACTTTTCTTGGAGGCTAACATAAGAATCAGGTATGTTGAAGCAAGTCCACAAGAGGCACCAAGATGATTAGAGGGATGGAGCACCACTCCTAGGAGGAAAGGCTGACATAATTGGGTTTGTTCAGCCTCGAAAAGAGAAGGCTTTGGAGTGCCCTAACTGTGGCCTTCCAGTACCTGAAGGGAGCCTGCAAAAAAGACATGGGGTATTTTTACAAGGACATGAGACAGGACAAGAAGGAATGGCTTCAAATTGAGAGTAAGTTTAGATTGGATGATAGCAAGAAATTCTTTATTGTTAAGGTTGTGAGGCACTGGCACAGGTTGCCCAAAGATGTTGTGGATGCCTCATCCCTGGAAGTGTTCAAGGACACACTGGATGGGACTTTGAGCAACCAAGTCTAGTGCAAGGCATCCCTGCCCATAGCAGGGGGTTGGAACTGGGTGATCTTAAAGGCTCCATCCAACCAAGGCCTTCTATGATTCCATGATTATTATAATTGTGCTATGTAGACATACTTAAACACTTGCATATGTAAGTGTATTATTCAGAGGCTAAATTGAAATATACATACATGTATATGAATTTCAAATGAAATTGTTTTTGTCCCAAAATAGGGCTGCAAAACTGTCTCCCTCCTTCCCAAATGTGAGACAGAGAAATACCCTGAAAACACTTTGCTTTCAGTATTTCATATGTCAGAAGAATACTGCTTTAGTTTGAGGCTTTTAAAATATACAAAATTCCTCTAACAGGAAAAATATAAGGAACTGGAAGCTGATAAACTACGTGTGAATTACCAAAATAATTGATCTTTCAGGATTAAATTGTTAATAATGTCAACAACATGAGACAGCATTAAAAGAAATTAAAAAGTATTACAAACTTGAGGGGAAAGAAAGGATCAAACATAGCAGTGATTTTAAACAAGAAGAAAGCTGAAACATCTGCATGAGGGACAAAAGTCCAGCAACTTCCTCTGCAGGAATCAAGGATTTCTTTGCAGATCTTGTTTCACCTGCACTAGGTTTTCTGCTCCTTAACTGTTATGAAGCTGTTTTAGGTGAAGATGGTCTTGTTACCAAGTGCACTCAGGAGGTTATGTCCATGGAAGATCCAAGATTTTAAGAGGTCAACCAAATCACTGACCCACCCCACAAAAATGATCAATCATCCTTTAGAGATATTTGCCCAGCAATCCTAAAAACCACTGGGTTTAGGTCCATCTTCACAAAATCTTTAAGTAATCTACACCACTGTTTCACTCTTCTATCATAATTTTCCACAGCCTGACCCTTTCTTCTGTGCAATTTCAAACCACTAGATTTTGATTATTTCCACTTGTGCTGGTTTTGGCTGAAATAGTGCTAGTTTTCCTCATCATAGCTAGTATGGGGCTGTACTTTGGATTTGTGCTGGAAACAGTGTCGATACCTCACAATGACCAAAGGGACATCCCACACCACATGGCATCATGCTCAGCACATAGAGCTGGACAAAGAAGAGGCAAGGGGAGGACATATGCAGTGATGACATTTATTTTCCCAAACCACTGCTACTGAATGGAGCTCTGCTTTGCTGGAGATGGCTGAAACACCTGCTTGCCCATGGGGAAGGGTGAATGAATTCCTTGTTTTGCTTTAATTGTGTTCATGGCTTTTGCCTTCCCTATTAAATTGTCATTATCTCAATCCACAAGTGTAATCACTTTTACACTTCCTATTCACTCCTCCTTCCCACTAGGGAGGTCTTGGGGGAAGGAGAGAGCAGCTGGGTGGCTCTTGGTTTCTGGCTGTGGTTAAACCATGATGCCAACTAATAATGGAGCATTCCCCTCTCCTTTTAACATCCTTTTATTTTTTTTTTCCCTTTTAAGAGGACTTTTGCTTTCTCTCAAGTACAGTACTTATAGCAAACATTTAATTGGACCAATTTAGATGGTCACCATGAAAGTATTTTAAGACTGATAACTTGCTAAACTTGAATCACATTGTAATTTAGACACCTTAATAATTTCTGCCATAATAAAATTCATGATTAATACAGTACTTATTTTTACACATACACATATGCATGCAGTCAGCTGTGAAAAACCTTCCCATTTCACAAATTGTTATGTGGCAACAGCATAACAGCTTCTCAAAATGCTACATGATTAGGACGCATACCGTTCAGACTTCCACATTATATATCCAGGAGAAACTTCCTTCTAATGGATCCCTTCCTTATTAGAAACTTAGAAGTTTCCTTACTCCCATCTATCAAATTACTTGTCAGGTAAAAATAACCTAGGTTTAAATAGACATTTTTGGAGTTTGTTTATAAATGAAATTTGAAAACTGAACAAACTAAGCTTACAATCAGCTCAAGATACATCATGCATTTTGCCAAATCTGTATTTTGCTTATCCATTTTTAAGCCAAAGGTACATTCATTCTCTTGATGAGTACAACATTCAAAACTAAAGTATTATTGCAAATTTAAAGGGATGGGAAGATTTAAGGTTTTTACTTTTAAGAACATTTTATACTGCCTCTTCCTCTGTAGAGAAAAATGCTCAATGACTCACACAGCCAAGTAAACTAATCTAGTTTACTAATCTCTGTCGAAACTTAACATGAAATTTAAACTTCAAACAGCTATAGATAGCTTATATCATATAGTTTTTATGCAGAGAGAAAATTAAGCTGTAAAAAATTACATTTGTAGCTTACATTCAGATAATTTTTGTGATGTTTTTCCTTTATTGCTCATAGAGGACATTACATAAAACTGCTGTTTATAAAAACAAATGCTTTATAATGCTTATATGTTTTATAGGCTATTAAAAAAGCCCAAACCACCTCTTCAGAAATAAATGAAATATAAAAATTATTCACTGACAGACAAGTTCTGCAATAATATAGAAAATACTAAGTCACCTAGCAATCCATACTGGAGATGTGCAAAATGGTCAGGAGGCAAGGTCTTGTCTTGAATTTTCTTCACAAACTTGCGGGCAGTGTCTGGCGGCTCTCCTGTCCCAGTAGTGGAAATAACAATAACTACAGGGTCCTTTTCTGTTTCCAGGTTATACTACAAGCAATAGAACAAGTTAAGTTACAAGGTGCCATTTGATACATAATCGTGGGCCTTAGATACTCTATCTCCCACCTTTCTTCTTCCCAAGTGTACATGGAAGTATAATATAAGTCTTTCAAGTATAATTACAAGCAATTTTGGGGATGCAACTTATGATCATATTTGAAGCTTTCAAGCTCCAAATTTGATAAAGCCCTGAAGAACCGGCTCTGACCTCAAATGACCTTGCTGCAAGATGACATCATAAAGCTTTTTCCAACCTGACATATCCTATGATCCCATATACACATGTCTAAGGGCAGCATTTTGAGCAGGTTAGTAGATACAAGAAGAATACTTCACAACTGCACTCAGCTTAAATACACAGTCCTTGCAGTATTCTGTCAAGTGGAAAAAGTATTTTGTATATATGATCACAGTCACACAGCCATAATCCTCATGATTTCACACAGATAAGTGGGGTGTGGCCATACAAACTGAAGGGATCATTTCTAATTTCCATTAAGTATCATTTGGTCCTGTTTGATAACTTCCATGTTACAGAATTGCAGTATTGCAGAATTAACTAGGTTGGAAAAGACCTTTGAGATGATCACACCTAGAAAATCCCCCAATCCTTTTGGGAGAACTAGGGTAACTCTGAAGAGTGATAATCAGACACCGTGCTCCACAGTCTGTTTAATTTTGGCCCATTCACCATTCCCCCAATTCATTTGTCTCTCCTTTGCTAATACTGGTCTCCTTTTTCTCCAATTTCCCAGAGTTTCATGGGGCTACTCCCATTATACCAGCTTCAAAGAACTGTCTGTACTAGGGACTACAGTGTGTCAGCTCCATAAATTCACATCTCATGCAAACATTTATTACTTCTCATTAAAAAGCCCTCAGAATCTTTGACTATCCCGTCTTTAGCAGGCTGCAGCACTGTCCCAATGTGCTGTCAGTCACATCACCCATACAAATGGCTCTTGCAGCAATCCCTATGGCCTGTGGGCAGTGACCTCTGTGACACACAGCTCCAGTCCAGTGCTTGGGGGTGACCTCTGGAGATCACTTATTCCCACCCCATGCCTCAAGTGCAACTAACAGACAGGGCTGCACTAGGTCAGCAATAACTGGCTGAATTTTGAAAACTTCTCAGGGTAGAGATTTCCTGTTTCTGGGCAGTTTCTTCCATGCAGAAGAAGCCAGTGTCAAATCTGAGTTTATCAGGCAGCACCCAATGGATTTGGCCTCCTGTTGTCCAGTTTGGCTCACAGAGGCTGCTATCAGAGCATTCCTTAGGCTCCTTTTCACCACAATAACCTAAGCTCCTTCTACTACTCCCTGTGGGTTATAGTTTAAATCATCTCCCAGCACTCTAATAAAAATAACAGGACTGTGAGAAAATAGAAAGATTGCAAGAGGTGCTGTGTTTCACTCAGAGCAGCTTCAAGACTGCAATTCAAAACTTCAGATTTTGAGGAGTTATGTTCTAAACACCTCCCCCAATAAATCACTCAAACTTTATCTCCTTGTCAAGCCGTGTAAAAAATTACCTGACACCTACAACCCAAAAAGGCCAGGAATACATAGAAATAGACTAAAGCAGTTTTGCTTTTGGCAATGTTTCCAAATCTTTCCTGAAGAAGCTAAAAGCAGTTGCATGGTAAACTTAAATCACTACATGTCTTGCCTCTGACAGTGGCCTACAGCAGAAACCTAGAGAAGCACAAGTAAACAGAGTAAACAGGCAAGGATATTCCCAGGGCACTTTGACAAACTTCAATGAGTTGTGGCCCAGGAACTTTCCAAACACAGCTTTTGTCTTTTACAACTTCAGGCAAACCCCAAGTACTCACAAAATCCTGACACTTTCAAAACTGGTAAGTTGTACAAAAAATGCCTTAAGGGTCCTGTTGCAATAAGGACTCATTTTCAAAACTTCCACAGCTGATTTGATAACAGACCCAGAGCTTCTGCAGTGCATTGCCACAGGTGAGCACCACATTCACAAAGAAAAGCAAATTCTTGAAGAAAAGAAAGTAAGGGTCTACTGGTATCACATGAGAATATACACTAAAATGAGCTCCATTAAAAAACCAAAAAAGATACAAGCTCAGGAAGTATGAAGTGGTGTATTAGAACAGAAGAATGATTAACTCACTATGTTATTGCTTACTCACTGAAGATTTTCATCTGCAAACTTGGATACCTTTTGAAAACTAAACATTTGGTGATACAGGTTCTGCAGTAATTTGTTGCTTTGTTCTTCTAAACTTCTTCTAAGCTTTCTGATGCTTGTATTTTTGTAATGGAGTTTCTCACACACTTTTCATGTAAATAATGATTGTTTTGCCTTCCTTTCTGGAGGAGGAGAGAATTGATGGACTGTTGGTTTGACCAGTGTGGTTGGAGAGGTGGCAATTTCATCCTCCAATCCATGGTCACTTTTAAAATTCTATAAATATCGAGGTCCAGAAACAAACACACCTTTTTTGCCTTGGACATCTCAGTGTGTGAGTGTTGTTCGTTTTGTGCTGTACTGCGACATGTGTCAATTACTGTGAGGTTTGCTACACTACCAGACCAGCAAGAACCTAACACAACTACAAAGTTTTTTACTCTACCTTCCACTTCCTCCTATATTCTTTGTATTTCAGCTTTGTCTCACTCTTTCTCTTTCCTTCAAACATTCTCCTCAGCTGAGGACAGCAATGCCACACAAGAGCAGTGAGCAGGCAGCTCAAGCTGTGCATGGTTGCTGAAAGAAGAGGATGGGATTAAGCAGCCAGGTTTGTCTCATCCGGAATAATACATATCATGACAAATGTACTTATTCATATAATTCACCCAAGGCTGACTACACACACTGTGACCCAAGATGATCTCAATTTAGCCTCCCATTTTTTACTGCTCCTCACTTCCACTTCATTTCAGACTTCATAAAATGTAATCACCATAACCAACTAAAGATTTACGACCTTATCTCACCCCTGGGACTGTAGGTGAGAGACACTACTTGGAAAAAGTCAGTGTTCCTGAGACCTCAGCAGTATTTGACCACTCACTTTTGAATGGCAAGTATTACTATTACTGGCTCTGTAACCACCTACTCCATCCACAGACCTTCACAAGGTCTGAAAATACCCAAAAGCTACATAAAGACAGAGCTTCTAACTGATAAATAGGGAAAAAACCAGAAGCTTATCTTTGACAAGACTTACAAAGCTGCAGAAGTTACTTTTTTCCTCAATGCCCAATTCTCAGATTCTCAATTCATAATTAATTTGCAGCTCTGAATGGTCTTGCCAAATTAAATACATTTATTTAAGTGGCAGGCTAATGACAGGGCTAGAAATGTTCTGACTATCACCTTCCTGAAACTAATCTCCAAACCTGTCAAATACAGAAGAAATTAAATGCAAGAATATAAAGAGAATCTTCACATTCCCTGCTGGCTGCATAAAAGTCTCTTTCTAACACTCAGCTCTGTACTTAGTGCAAAATTCATTCAAAATGTCTCACATATTCAAGTGCATGAAAAAAACTTTTAGATGCTATTTCCTCCTCATCTCATATGGAATACCAGGCTATCAAGTTTTGATTGTTTGTTTTTTATATGTTTTTGTTTGAGGGCATACAGTTGAGAGTACTTCTTGAAGGAAATTACAGTCCATAATGCTTTCAGTTACAGAACTAAGCTTTCACATTCTTACTCTTGGATAACAGCAAGTAATAAAAAGCCACTTCCTTGTCCTAGCCAAGTATTTTATTTTGTTCTAGAACATAACTTGAAGTGAGTCCTGTGGGAATTGAAATGAGTGCATATGCTAAGTAACACAAGAAGACCCACAAAAGCTCCAGGACATGCTGGAGCCCACAGTTAACATAACACAGAACATCAATGTAACAAAAGAAAAAAAACCCCAACCAAACAAACAAAAAAACCCCAGAAAAACCAAGAAGAAAAAGCATCATCTCTAGTAACAGAAGACCTGACCTGTAAATAAAGAATTGATTCACTACTGCATACATAAAAAAGTTTTCAAGAAGCCACTGAATCATTGTTAGAAGAGAGATAAAGATATATTAATTTACAGTTCTAATAAGAAAAATCACAAGATTCATCTTTGGCAGAAGACAAGCAACTGTGAGTATTGGTTGAAATAACTGATTCACAAAGAACAAGAATTTGACACTAGATGGTGTTTTTCAGGTGGATGCATCTGCAAGCCTTCATGACACCCAGAGCCACCACTCTGCAAAGAAGAATTCAGTGCTTCAATACATATTTTTCAAAACAGCATGGAGTATCTCACCTTATCCATTTCACTTATACAGTGCATATCAGCTTCAAGTCCATGGGCACCTGCTTGCTGCCATATTTCCTCAGCTATGGCTTTTGCCTGCCCCTTTTGTGTTGCATAGAGGAGCAAAAACCTCCTTTTTGACTCACAGCACATCCTATTTTTTTTAGAGAAACTGCAGAGGAAAAAAGAATTAAAAAAGTGAATTTCTTGTAAGCCGAAAAGCAAGATTTTACTTTGCTTATGATATTAAAAAGAAATAAAGACAGCAGCATTGGTGTTTAACTTGGAAATGAGGGATCTGCTCTGAAGTGAAGCCATTTCTCACAAGCAAGCTTTGTAGATCAGGTTGCAAAGGATGTGTGCTGTTGGTCCTATGTGCTGTACTGCCTTGATGCTCCAGTAATGTAACAATATCTCTGATATCAAGAATTTAGTTTGTAACCCATATAACATGAAAACTTCTATAATTAAATATATACTATTTTTATTATATTATTATATATTTTCCATTTCAATTTATTGACTGTTTTGTTCACTTTTCCAAGCTGTCTTTGAAAACAAAACAAAACAAAGACCTGGTAAAGTCAAACTAAAAGCCTGATGAAAAAAATTTAAATTCTCTGTTTCTTCTTTTCTGAGATCAGTATTTTTGCTGCAATGACTTTACACTTTATTGTCCACTAGGTATCTTGGAGCACAAACACTGACTTCAATCTTGTATTTCAAAAGGGAGCTCCTTACACAAGTGCAACCTGACCCTGAGGTTAGCTCAGCTTCTCAGAACACAATGCTAATAACACCAAGGTGCTGCTTTTGATCCCCATATTGGCCATTCACTTTGGAGGAGTTGGACTTGATGATACTTCTGGGTCCCTTCCAACACAGACTACTCTGTGATTCTGTGAACTAAAGAATTGACCCTTTGGGGTTTTATTCTCCTAAAAGTAAGAAACAATCTTACAGCACTCTGTCGTGGGGTCACCAAGTCCCTTGCAAGCAGCAGGATGAATGAGATGCATACCCTTATCCATTCACCTGTCCCATGAAAATCTGAATGCAAGAACTTTTCCATTATTTGACACAGAGAACACCACAGATTTAACTTCAGGCAGCAGTAAATAAGAGATAGAAGCAGAATGTCCTTAGAGTGGATATTGCAAATTACTTTGTCATTGCTAAGGAGGTGCAGTAGAACTGAAATACCTAAAATTAGTACTGAGAAATTTTCAGTTCCCAATCTGAGGTACCTCTCCCATGCCAGTTTGCTGTACTTCACCTATTGGCTCCACACAGTTTAAATTACAGAAAGCATTCACTGTCCTAGCCAGACACACTGAGTCATGGAAACCTGTGGCTGTATAACTCAAGGTACTTCTTTTTTCTCTTTCTCTCAAGGGAAAACAAATGTAGTTCAATTGTATAAGAATACTGTACTCCATAGATATGGCAGGATATTTCTCCCCATAGTACTCCAGAAGGTTTTTCCTACAGGAATTTTTTTTAAAAGTATAATTATACATCAAAAGTAGCAAAACTAAGTGATAGGTTCTTAGGAATGCCTGTATCTTATGTGAATTTCATGAAAAATGTAATTACTAGAAAATGTCGAGGTTTTCATTGTATTTTCTTCTACTGTGCAGAAGAAAATTCCATTTTAGTTTTCATTTTAAATTAATTACATATATTTCTTAAAATTATAAGTAATTACCTTAACAGCCACCTTTAAATAAATTCATTTATATAACTGGTTTTATATGCATGTGTGCACAGAAGGTATATACAACAAAACAATACTCAAAATGATTTTTCACCTTCCTTTTCCAAAGGAAAAAAATGTGCTAATTACGATGATTCCTACAAAATAGCATAAATACAGTTTAAATACCCTCAGATCCCTGTAGTAATACAGATTCATCCTGGTCATGTGCTGTGTTTTCACCTAACTCTTTTGTCAGCAGGTGGCATCACCCAACCACAAATAAACAAAACCAAAAAAGACAAAGCAGTGCTTCATTATTACACTCTTCCTCATACCTCAGAAAGGGAAAAAGATAATCAGATCCCACAAAGACCACACCACAGCACAGAAAACTTCTATACAAGAAAAGCTGAGGGGTAAGCTGCCAACATTATAGCCCAGGCATTATCAACAAGTCTGTTAGAAAAAGAGTCAGCTTGGGAAGCTGTTAATGTTTGAGAAGCACAAAAATTGGCAACAGCAGGAGGAATGGAGAGGGAAACCGAAGGAACAGCAGCCAAGATGTGGTCTGACATGGTCAGATGTGGCCCTAACAGTGCTATCACCTCTGCCTAGGTCAGGTAGAGCAGCCTGGATTCCTGTAAGACATTGTGAGCTTTCTATTCCAGCTAGTATAGCAACAATAAAGGGTGCAAAAAGTAGCCACACACATTTTCGGTGCATATATGTGAACTTAGAGGTTTTTTCCACTGGTGAATGGACCAGTAGATTGCATGGAGACACAAAATATGGAGCAACTGCACCTCTCACAGACAGCATGTGGAAACAAGAGAACCAGAACTACACAGCCAGAAAAGCTGATGATGCTGGAGACGCACACGCAGACCTCCTGAGACAGGGTACTGTATGTGTATGCAACAGTGTGAATGAATCCTTGTGGCAATGGAAGAGAACACAATGAGACAATTCCTCGGAATTAGAATCAGAAAGCTGTTTAAATATTTGTGGCATTTAATAACATTTTCCAGGTGCCTAGTATTGTATGTTTTGCATTGTTACTCTTGATCTTAAATACGTAATTCAATTAACTGACTAGTTTATTTAATTCCCTGTAAGTTAATTATGTCAACAACAGACCAATAAATTCCTGTGATCATGATTTGATCTAAACTGCACAAGTTGAAGAGTTTCACCCTGCAAACACATCTCTCTGTCATCAACCACAAGATCTTTGTGCACAGACTGCCAAGTGATGTTGCTCAAAGAGAGAAATAAATGTCATGCCTACCTGCAGATGAACAATCGTAAACCAGGAACACACTTGCTCTCAGACGAGCATGCTGCCCATACTGCTCTTGCTTTGCTGCTTATATGCTCTTCAAAGATGCCATGCCACTTCCACTTACGTGATACAAGTTCAACTGGAATAAATAGAGGGAAAAAAGGTAATTCTTGAGCTATCAAGCTTTCTGAAGAATCCCTGTAACTTCAATAGTACTACCACACCAGCAGCCTTTAACAGGTTTTCGTGCTGGTAGACACACATCAAAATACAATGTTTAAGCTGGGAACACAACCTGTGATTTGCTGGATCACACCAGGGCTTAACAGGAAACTAAGGATGAAATTCCAAACTACAGCTCTCCTGATCCAATACTTGGAAAAGTCAGAGAGCCAACGGTCCACGGAAGATTAGCAGGGAGTCCAGCGGCTCCCAAAGGCAGCAGAGCGTAGGACAATCCATGCAGGAATGCCGCTGAACCAACCCCACGTGCTGCCCACTGTTTTCCAAAACACACTGACTCACCCAGCAGTGCCGCAGCGGCGCGGCACGGCCCGACCGCGCACGACACCGAGCTGCTCTGTCAGATATGAACTGCGCGGCCACGGACCGGGGAAAAAAAAGCAAGAAAATTAAGCGCGCACACTGCTAACTATGTCATCAGTAGATGGATAAACTCATTAGATCCTCATTCAACCTGAGCTGCACACATGGAGGAGGTTCACTCTTCTGAAAGTTAGAAGAACGTCTTCTTTCTGTCAGCAACCAGAAGAGCTTCACGCACCCCTCTGTGGCTTTAACCAAGGCTGTGGCACCGTGACTTGAGCCACGAAGCCATTCCCAAGCCACTTTTTCAACAGCTTGCGATTTGCCCAGAAGCATTCTAGGGCCAAGACAAATATAACAGCGAAATACAAACCCTCCGCCCCACCCACCCGCTCCACCCGGCCCCGGTGCCCCCCGAGCGGGGAGCGGGAGTACTTGCGCTGGAGGACGCGGTGATACGGACACGAATCCCGCTTCCAAGCAAAGCGCCAGTGCCAGCCCCCGTTCCGCGAGCGCCGGAGGCGGCGGCAGCGCGGGGAGGAGGCAGGGCCGGGGCGGGCGGCGGCGCCGGAAGGTCCCGGCAGGCGCCGCGCTGCCCGTCATGGCTGCCGAGGTGAGGAGGCCGCGGTGCCCTGACACGGCCGGGTGCCCCCCGGGGCGGAGCGGCGCGGCCCCGGCCCGCGGCAGCGGCACTAGCAGCAGCAGCAGTAGGTGCTGGGGCCGAGGGGGATGGAGGGGCCGCGCCGGTGCCTTCCTGGCCGCGGGGGTGGCGGGCAAAGTCTCCTGTTGGTGTGCCGGAGTGTCCTTGCGGGAGCACGGGGCAGCCTGTCACAGGGGGATCGCCGCTACCAGAGATCTGCTCTCTGTGCTCGTGCTCGGGGAGAGGGATCGTACCCTTTTTTCCAGCCACCAAAAGGATTGGGGTTGGTTTTTTTCTGCATTGTAGTGACCCTGGTGGTTTTTCAGACTACGTATCTATTCTTCTTCCCCTAGGTAGCATTTCAGAACTCACTTGATTCAATATGGCTTTCATTAGCCGAAAAAGCTTCCAGCTGTATTCATCCAGCACACCAGCGAGCAGGTCTGCTTTGATGACCCTAAGCAGAAGGTTGAACTTCATCAGTGGGCAGCACAAACCCCAAAACTGTAGCTCCGTGGCCATGAGGATGATGTGTGTCAAAGATAAATCTCAGTATACGTTTTGTAGGAAAAAACATGTACAACTGCAGATGCAGTCACTTTCTGTTAATGAAGCTGTGCATCTTTGTGGAGATACGAGGAACTGTACTAAATCAAATAATGTGTGGATGGATGAACAATTATTTTTCAAGAGGTTGAACGGCCTTTGTACATCAAAAGAGATTTTATATTTTCTTAGCTCTCTAGAAGTCATGTCTGATACAATGGCCTCGGGAGCCCTGCAGAAGATTTCTGAACTTGAGGTGGATGACAATGGTCTTAAAAACCCTGCACTGTTAGAGAATGAAGTTTTCAGGGCATTATGCTTCCAGTTTGAATTTGAATCCTCAAACCTGTCAAACACGGGGCTGCTGAATGCCTTGCAGGCTTTGATAAAGCTGCGTATAGACCCACAGAGCACGCTGATGACGAGCCTGCTTTCGGAGAGCGAGGAGCGGCTTGGCCGGGGACAGCTGACTGCTGAACATCTCTGTGCTCTCGGAGAGAGTTTGCTTGAGTTAGAAAGCCCAAGTTGTGCCACGCTGGAACAAATTGTGAACCACATGCAAGAAAGAGACATTAAGAGTTGGAGCCCCAGGGAAGTAGTGATGGCTTATAAGATACTGGAAGTGACTGTGAGGGAAGGGAAACAATGGCAAAGCTTGCTAAACAGACTGAACAGTGTCACTTTAGGTGCAGTTTCCCAACTGAGCCCAAACTTTGTAAGTGTAATACTGAATTCACTGGTGGTTCTTGGTCAGACTCGGGCAGTTCTCTTAGTTACTGCACTTTGTAAACATTCAGTGCAGCATGTTCCCTATTTCACAGATCATGAACTGGTAAATGTACTGGAAGCTTTCCTATATTTTGGTCAAAAAATGCAAAATTTTACAGAGGCACTGGAAAGACATGTCCCCAAATCCATCCACATTATGCACCCTCAAACAGTCAGCAAGGTCATGCAGTATTGCTGCAAAAAGATGATCCTTTCAAAGCCCATCTTTGATGCAGTGGCAGAAGGTTTCATTTCCAGTGCTGACAGACTTACCACTGACCAGATTGCTGCGTATATTATCCCATTTGGGACCCTTAACTACCTCCCTCCAAGTGCATCTTCCTTGTTTGGGAAGCTTGAAACTGTGCTGCACACCCGCCTGAGGCACTTTCAGCCTCACACCTTGCTGAACCTGCTGCACTCGTGTGTCCTTATTCAACGTTATCCGACAAATTTCCTGCCAAAAATATTTAGTCCCTATTTTCTGCAAAAGCTTCAAGGTAAGGGGCAGAATTTCTCCTGGGATATTCCATGTTTCTTTCTATTATGGAGTTTGTCTCTTGTCAAGCACCTATTTGTTATCAATTTAATTTGTCAAATCAACAGTGACCTAATTGAAGTGGCTGGAAAATAGTGATCAGGAGGCCAAAGGCTGATGCTTCCTTGTCACAGTTGCTATTGTCTTTCATGTATATCATTTAGTTGAGTTGGACAATTGCACTGTACAGTTTTAAAACAAAGACTTGAATTTCCTTAAAAGAATTATTTCAGTTAATCCTTCTGGTTTTCTAAAAAACAGTGACTTGGTGTTCCCCATGTTTGTCCTTGTCTTATACATGATGCTAGAAGATCCCCCCTGTTGGTAGCCTGTTTTTAGCTCTAATCATTGCATATTTCAATGCTTTTGGACACAAAACTATTATGAATAACACATCATTTTGAGTTATTCTCTACTTGATACTAATGCATTGTTAGGGTCATTGTAGAGAGAGGTAACCTATGCCAGAAAAATGACTGACTGAATAATAAGATTTCAGCTAAGATTGCTCTACAAATAAAACTAAGCTAAAGTTTTCAAAGCTATTAGAAGTTTTGGTCACTTAATTTTTCAACAACATGAAACACCTGAAGGAGTTGATTTTTTTAAAGCAGATACATCTCCAGAAATTATTTGGTATTATCCACAACTTTCAGATGAAAAAAAATAATAAACTGTGAGATCCTGGGATTATAACTTGGGGAAAAGTAGTTATAAGAAGGAGGTATTTATCTAATACCTCAACTCAAATTTATTCTTTGGTGTAGAATGTCATGCATTTTTGGATGTTCTTTTGTTTTTTGTGAAAAAATATGACAGTTTTAACTAAGATCTTGCTAGCTTTGTATTTTTGTATTGATATTTCTGTAAATAATGTTCTCATTTTTCTACCTGTTTAATTTCATACTGATTTTTCTGTTAGTTTAAACAAATGCTGAGAATTTTAATGATGAAGTAGCTTTTCTGCACATCATACTGAATAACTTTTCCTAACTTCTGCATTATGGTTTGTGTAAAGATACTTTGTGGAAGATACACCTGAAAACCTGAATGTTGTTGTTTCAGCTCAGCCACCTGGTTTGAACAGAGTTGTTATGTCCCAGCTAACCCAGCTTTTTCTGACTGTCACCCTGGAGTGCCCATTTTATGAGGTAAATAAGTGTGAAACCAGAAGTGATGTTAACAAGAGGTGATAAGGTCATTAGCACCCTGCTTATACTTAGTTTCGTGTATTTCCCATAAAAAGCTTTGGAATTGGACAAACCAGTTTTCCTTGATGAAAATATGGAGCATTTCTACCTGATTGAATGACTTGATATATTTGTATGAATGGAAACAGCTGTGCATTTCTCATGAATGTGATAGCATTGAAGCTTCCTGAGGATGTTCTGGTGGTTGTTTGGGTGATTTCAAGTTTCCAGCAAATCATACCTCAGACTGTGGATCTCTCAATAGACTTGGCTTTGAAATGCACAGAATACATTTTGCTATGTTAATATGAGATAATTACAAAAATGTTATCTCCCTTTTTAAATTTGGTTTTCTGTTCCTATCTAGGGTCCAAAACTCCTTTCCAAGTACCTGGTAAAGGCCTTTCCCACACCTCAGAGTTCTCTGGATGTTCACCTCTTTAAAAGGGTGAAGACAGGATTACTTGATTTACTGAAAAAAAGAATATACTTTGCATCAGAGGTATCAACACCATATTTCTATGTAGTTGGTAAGTATAATTTCTTTAGATTAGTTATTATGTATGTGTGTGTATGGTGCCAAAACTGTCATTTCCTTTGTGGGCTGTCTAAATTCTGCAAATACAGAAAAAGTAAACTGGGATACCAATTTCTGTAAAAGATCTGAAAGTTTGGAACTTTAAATAAATAATTTTTAGAGTCAGAGAAAGGAAAATGGAGAGAAAAGCTCTGCAGATTGGTATTCAGGCAGCCAGTCTGCACTGAAAACAGCTGCCTGTATTCTGTGTTTTTATTATCAGCTCCTTATCCATTAAGCAATTTGCCTCATTTTGCTCTACATTATACAAAGCCACTTGCCTGAACTCCCTGCTTTAGTGGTGAGTAAAGGAAAGTGGTGAGCTGTGTGCCCTGCTCAGCTGGGCTCCTCTCCCCTCAGCAGGAGCTGCTGGCAGCACAGTCAGTGGGGGTTTGTGCCTGGTGAGACAGGAGTGAGCAATACTGAGTGTTGTGTGCAGCAGGAAACAGAAGGCAGTGATGAGGAAAGGCACCTGCCCAGGAAGGATGGATGTTGAGGGAAGAGAGTCTTGGACACCAGGGATGTCAGAGAGATTGTAAAAAATAAAAAAGGGGGATGATTCCAAAGTTACTTTGTGTGTCAGCTTTCATGAGGATGTTGAAGCTAGCAGAGGGAGAGAGTGTATCTCTCCCCAAAGCCCTCAAAATTCCAGAGATCCTAGTTAGACAGCAAATCACCATTTAACTGTGTTACAGTTTTGAGTAGACTTGGAATACTACTTGGAATACTACATTGTTAGCATCATGAAAGGCTGAATTGTTACTAATTATCACTCATTTGTGTTAAGTCTATACAAATTTTGCCAGCCTCTGTGATTAAAAAAAAATTGTGATAGTATTATAGTTGTTTAATAAAACAACTGTGAGAAAATGACAATTAAAGTAGAAAGTTTGATGTAAGAACTGACATTTAATGTCACTTCTCTTTTTTCATGTACACAAGATATTGAGATTAAATTAGATGAAGAAGGTTTTGTATTGCCTGCAGCCCAGCTTGAAGAGGTGCACAAACGGTAAGAGAATAAAAGAAACCACTGGTAAAATGTTGATTTACACTAGGAAAGAGTATCCAGGGTGAAAAACTAGCTAAATTTAAGCTATTTGCAGTTTTGCCATTGACTTCAAAGTTCAGGTCTCTCACTGAACCCACTGGCAGAAGGACAAGATTAACAATCTTTTTGCTCATTGTTTTGCCGCCTGACTATGCAGTGTCAGACAGTTGGTTTCTTTACTCAATGACAGAATCAAGTGATCCTTATTTGGATTAATCTATTTTGATATTCTGTAATTAATTTTCAAATTAAAAGTAAATTCTAACTGAGTGTATTTGCACAGATTTAACAGATTTGAGTTCACAAATTTACTTCTGCAAGGAGTCCTGAATAATAAGGATATTTACTACAGATGCAGGTTGTTTTTTTTCATTGAGAAATACATAGGTGTTTAAAAATTTATTAAACAAGGGTTACTGGGGGAAGCCTTGGATACAAAGTTAAGCAACCTGCCTGTGTGGTAATTGTAACTGCTGTGTGAACAAAGCAAGAGTCTTTGAAGAGGTTAGGCTTTCTCTTCTGGTTTAAGCTGAAACCAGGATGCCTTCACATTTACAAGACTCAGAGACTAATACACGTTCTTTCCAAGAGCCCATGCTTAAGAATAAACGTCAATGTTGTTTGTCTTTTAAGAGTAGCTTTCATAAAGTAAATGAATTCACAGTATACTTAGCATACTGAAAATTTAAGCAACTTTTTAACAGTAGATATAAAAACCGTGGATTAACTTCATGGGATTTTTATTACCCAGAAGAAAAAATATTGCTATAATACATCCTGCCAACCTGTTGGCAGGATGTATTATATGTACAGATTTAACTTAAAACAGACGTAGCTTAAAGTCAATTTGAACTCTAATGGACTTAACAGGTAAATTAGTAAGTTAAATACATTTAGATGCTGAAATGTTTTCTAGCTGAGGCAAGTTTTTACGTTTTTCTTTCTAGAAGAATTTAAAACGGTTTACTAATCATAGCATTAAAAAAAACCTCTCTTTAACTTGCATGGTAAGTTTTGTTCAGAGCAAATAAAAAATATTTTCAGATCAGTTTCACTAAGTTTCAGAGTTTCACCTCCACCCTTAAATTGAGTGATTTGAATTATCCTGGACTAGATAACTCCCATTCTGCATCCGATTCAATGAGTTGTAAGAGGGAGGTATTGTCTCATGCTTAGGAACTGCAGTAGTTGTGATTAATATAACTGATTGTTGTGGGTTTGTTGGGTTTTTTGGGTTTTTTTTGATATTACACTTATGCTTAATTTTAGAATTGCCCTGTGTGTTGATGGTCAAAATAGATTTTGTGCTCATAGCCACAATCTGTTGGGAGAAGAAGCTATTAAACAGAGACACCTTCAGTTACTTGGTTATGAAGTTGTGCAGGTAAAGTCCAAAGACACTGATTTACTTTTGCTCTAAGAAAACAAGCAAAAAGTTATTTCACAATACTTTAAACTGTAGTTTCAATTAATTCCTAAAGCAGATTAGTCTTGTTCTTTCTGTATTACGTTCTCTCTGCCGAGTTTTTGCCTTTTTGAGGCTGTACAGAACTACCTTTTTCTTCCATGGACCGATTAGTGTATTCTGTCTGTGGTTTTTGCCACATAGTTGCTGTATAGAAGGGTACTTCTCTTCAGTGATTAAGATTGAAATCTTGAATGAAAGAAAAATGTAAGAGTTCGTTAGAATTGAAATTTTTAATTAAATACTTTTTAAAAAGATTTGAAGTTTAAAAAGAGGAGTTAAAAAAAGCTGGTTTGTATCAGTTTTGAAAATAATATTTTCACAATATTATTTTCACAACAGAGTATAACCTTTATTTTGACTGTTGAATTAATAGAGGTATATTTTTCTTGAAACATACTTTGAATGAAAACTGTTCGTTTCTTGAGATTTTATTTTTCACTTACCATCACTTATTACATAAGCCTAACTCCATAATATTTAGCTTAGTTTAAACTGCAATAAATATCACTATTTTTATTTTAATAGTAATCTCTCTTCAGGTAATTTATAGATCAATAGTATATTTAGGATTAAATCTTTAGTTTTAAAACAATATAAGTATTTAATGTGTAGTTTTGCAACTGCTTAATGAACATCAGTCTTACCCAGTTGTTTATTAAAAGGTATTTTCAACAATCATTTCTGTTTTGTTTCCAGATTCCATTTTTTGAGATAGAAAGTCTACAAAGTACCAGAAAAATAGCAGATTATCTACACAAAAAAATCTTTCCTTGTACATAATGACTCAGCAACTGACACTGGAGAATACTGCTGGATAACAGGCTGACCTTCTATACTACAAAGTGTAAATTTTGTGCATGGAAGAAAAACTATTTTTTCTAAGTAACTCCACCTCAGAAAATGTGAGCTTCTGAGTGTGAAACCTTCCAATATTTGGAACAATTGACATGTAAAGAGTAATAAAGAGCATCGTATTTTCTTAAGATTTGTGTCAATATTTATTACAAGTTTACAGAGATAGGTGCCAGACAGACAGTGCTGCTTTTCTCTTGTATTTTTAACTGGTTCTAATTCACAGCTGCCAACAGCCATGTGTGACTGTTGAAGAATACTGGCCAGTCTGGATCTACAGAATATGCCTACAGAATACCTACTATTCAGGGCTTTTCTTGACAGTATAAAAAGAAATTGTGCAATTTACTTACTGCTGCTCACTTGATTTCCCAAGTGTTTCATAAAACTAAAATTTTAAGTAGTTGCAGAAACAGTATTGGCTTATTGGTTTTACTTAAGAGGTGCAGAGTGCTGTTCAATAAATAGCAATGCCTTACAGAAAATGAGAAGATTTTTAATAAAAAGTATTTGCTTCATTTTGTAAAGTAACAGCTTCCACAGGATATGGACTTGTACAACTGTCTCAGTGGGGCCACCCAGTGTTCCAGATATATTCTGTTTGTCGTTTTGCCTTTGGTGGCAGCTTTAGCTAAACTGTCTAAATGGGGTCATCTATGTGCTCCAGAGTTCCTCTGGGTTACAGAAACTCTATGCTCTGAAGCTCAGAAGAACTATGTCCCATGGCAGCCCTTTTTTATGTATGAACAAAAATTCTGGAACTGAGAACCAGTACCCACTTCAGCCAGAACAAGTGCACTAACTTGGGTCAGTATATTGCTTTGCAGATGATGAAGGGAAAACAGGAAACCTTTAGTTCTGATTATATAATGTATTCTCAATGAACTGTCATGTAACACATTTTCTTGTTAGCTTGTGCTTCCTCTCTGTGTGGAATTATGGAATTACTATTTATGACTAGCAAAGCAGAATTCCCAGCGTTACCTAGTTTGATTTTCACTGTTGTTTTGACACGCTAAAAAAAGGTAAAACTTTCACATAATTTATATTATGTATATTTCACCAGTAGAGCGGGATTGTGGCCAGTTTTTCCTTCTAATAATTTGTGAGTTGCAGGTATCTGTCAATTGCCCCAACTGATTTTACTGGATGCAAAACCCAGATGCAGAATATGCTTTACATTGTATACACTGTCCATTCTGTCCATGTTAATTTGTTGCATGTATAAAACTTCCTCACAGTAGTAGGTCAACACTGACAGGTGAGGGAGCACCAAAAGGTGCTTTCCAATGTGTAATAGTAAGATCAGAACATCAATAACCTAAGAATTTGTCATTCTAGCAAGAAAGAAGTTGGAGAGTTGAAAGGCTTTGCAAACGTTTATATTACTTCTGTATTACCACTAATACAGAAGAAATTGTCAGGGTGTTGTTCTGACACTGAGCACTGAAGGAAGAAGTGAACCATTCAGAACTGAATGGGAAACAAGTAGTGGGAGGAACAACCTGTGAAAGACCTTCCAAAGTGAGTAAAGATGAGAAGGGTGTGCCATAAGCAAGGAAATTATTTCGGAAAACTCAAACTGGTGTTAGGATGTTTGTGGTGGAAGTGATGCCTATTTCTCACACAGGCCAGAAGGTGGTGGTATTCTCAAACAAATTTGATTTCCAATAGTTTTTCAAACACAGATGGTCTGTAAATATAGTATGGCTACTTCAAAAAAGCAATTTGTACTGACTGTCCCAAAGTAAAAATAACCTGCTAAGAATATGGCCATATTCCATCTCATTCTTCACTGGTATAACTTTGGTACTGATTTTTGGAAAAGCATTGTGGTATTAGAAAACATTTCCTTCTCTCTTTTGTTCTTACTATGATTCCTTTCATTTAATGCTGCTGGATTTGTTTAGTGACGCGATTATTTTTGGAAAGGAATGTAGCTATTAATGTCCTTTTGTCCATAGCGCATTGAGTGTAGTAGAACTGTGTTGCAGACATCTTTGCATGAAAATTCTTTCCTTGGGATTTTTTTTTCCTCCTGAGAAGCTGTGAGGCCTCAGGGACAAAATGTAAATAATGATTATCTGCTGCTGTGGAATGCAACAGGCGGGTCTGTGATTGGTCTCATGTGCTTGTTTGTAATTAATGACCAATCACAGCACAGCTGGCTCTCTCTCTGTCTGAGCCACAAACCTTTGTTATTCATTCCTTTCTATTCTTAGCTTAGCTAGCCTTCTGAGAACCTTTTCTTCTATTCTTTTAGTATAGTTTTAATGTAATATTATCATCAAATAATAAATCAAGCCTTCTGAAGTATGGAGTCAAATCCTCATCTCTTCCCTCATCCAAAGACCCCTGTGACCACCGTCACAGAACTGCAGGTCATGAGTAATGAAAGTAACAAACACCTCTCAGAATGGGCTGCCCTATGTGCTCTGCTTCTCACATCATGCCAAACAAGTGCTATTGATTGCCTAATTTACTACTTTTTCAGGTTCCATATTTAGAAGGTTTTTGTTTCTCTTTTTTTTTTTTCCACTAGGTGTCTCACTGCATTTACCAATGACACAGGTTTCCTGTGTCTAAATACCTGACAAAACCAGTGTCAATCACAGCTGTGGGCTTCCAGTCCTTTTCCTGGTATGATCAAGCTGGCTGTTCCTTTCTGAACAATACTGCTTCAGCCTTAAAAAACAACAGGATCAATGGCTCTTGAGAACCAAACTGATGCATATTCTGCAGGAGAAACTCCTCCTGAAATTACCTTAAAATTTAAGTACTGGATTCTGTTAAAATACAAGGCATCAAATGTTTCATCAGATTTAGACATTTGTGCTAAATGTGCTTTTTAAATGGCTATTGCTCAAATCCTTTTTGTTTTTTTCACCCTTTCTACCAAATTATATAGTGCTCATTCTGCTAGTATTCTTAGTCTATGTTCCCATTTTTTTCAGATTTGATACAGAACCAATGATGATTTTTCTTGTTAAATCAGTCAGATGCCATTCCTAGAGTGGGTCAGTGAAATGAATGTCTGAATTCAGCTAAACCCAGATTTTATCTCTTCAAATGCCAAGTGCTCAGAGGTTCGTTTTAACTCGAGTTCCACTTGAAGTCTAATAAAGCTGCTAAGCACATAAATGCATGCATTTTTGAAAATTCTGAGCTGAATATACATTTCAGCTGTTGCATACATAAAACAAGGTCTCACAATTCTCTAGCAACTCTGTAAGCATTGAAAAATTTGTGACTATTGATACCTTGAAGGACAAGCTTGTATAAAATGTTAGATCTGTGAATGGTTGTGTAGCTGCAGTGCCCAGAATTGCAGACACATCTTTTGACCCAACAGGTTCCCAGCATTGCTGCCTAAAAAGTTCTTGTTGGTGCTGCTCCTTATGAGATTTTTATGAGAATATAAGGAGAAGACATGCATTTGAATTAACATGAGAAAAAGTGCAGCTGCTATTTCACCCTATTTTTTAATCCAGATAATTCTCATTAAATAAACAGTAGAGGAAAAAGCAAAAGCACCATATTGCTTTTCAAAGTGCTGGTTTATTTTTTTCCCAAATAAATGTTGCTGGTGATGACAGACACAAGAGATTTCCCATGGATCCAGGCCTGGAGAAGGTTTTTAATGAGCAAGGCGGCTGCCTTCCCCGTAGATTGCTGCGTGCAGGCTATGAACCCTGGCGTGCTCTCTGGTTGGTGGGTCTAAGAGCTTATCTATGCGCTTCCCATACTCTGAAGATGTCAGCACAGGAACAGTTCTTGCCATTTCCTGTGAAAACACAAAAGTTGCCTTAGAAGAAAATCACAAGGTGAATAAAAAACGTGGCAGTTTTCTATTGCTAAATGTGCTGTGGCCAGGGGTAAAAGAACTGACACAACTGTACAGCATCTGCAATATGCATGTGTATTTGTTTAGCACCCTTACTGTTCTATCCCTGCTGCAGTTTTTTTATGTTATTTTTATCTTAGTAAAACATGAATGTGTCACTAGATGACAAGATGAGAAGAGACAGAGCTGTGGACCGATAATTTTTTTACACAAATACATACACACGTGATTACCATGTGATTACTGGGTAACTAAATGCTTGAAAAGCACTGATTTTATTTTTATTTTTCTCGTGCACTTAGTTGCATGATTCTTTTGAAAAACAGGAGAGATTTGTGCCCCCCCCACAGGAACACCTACCCTCCTTGCACAATTCAGTGAAGGCACAGCATGAAAAAAATCAAAGTCTGAAGAAAAGCACTGAGCAACCACTAGCCCATGCAAGCATTTCCTGAAGGAAATAAAGCATATACTACTTTATTTCTGCACAATGAAAGGTTTTACGAAAAATACTTATAGCTGTAAGATTACAGAAATATCTGCTTTGCCATGATGGAAAGTGGACTTGATGAAAAACCTGACAAAGAAAAGATTTTAAGCTTGTTCTTATTAAGCTGCACTTTAAGTGGCTGTGCAATCACTATCTGCAATCTGCAGTTCCTTCCTGTGTTAGAGCAACAGAGAGCTACGGAGTCAGAAGGGAAAGACGGGATTTGTTTGTTTTTCTCTCCCTAGCCAAAGGTCTCAGATTTATCAGGCTGCTTGTATATTTGCACACAGACCAACACAGTAAGCCTTGGTCTGCAATGTGTTTTTCTCGTCTTATAATACACATATTATCTAACAGGCAAATCAAAATGCAGATGCCACCATAGTTCAAGTGCAAGCAAATTACTACCTTGCTACAACAGACACAAGCGTGAGCAAATCAGCACCTATGTCCTGCAAGGATGCTGGTGGGAGCACAGATTGGTGGGATCTCATAGCAGGGCAGTCAGCTATGACACATTTCTAGCCTCATGGCCAGAACCTGAGGTTCCTGGAAAGATGCTGTAAACACTTTAAAAACAAACAAACAAACAAACAAACAAACAAACAAACAAACTAACTAACTAACTAACTAACTAACTAACCAACCCACTCAATACAAAAGCTCATTTCAAAACAACCACTGATCTCCCAGTTCTCCTGCCCACCTTACTCCACCCTAATAAAACCTATTCAGTACACCAACTTTTAACCCCAGCAGAATGAAAATCAAGTCAAGAAGACTGGCAGGCAAAATTAAGATAATTTCCTCCCCTGCCCTAGTTGTGGATAAATGCTGAAAAATGAGAAACTAAAAAATCTTTGTACCATCAAGAAAGACTTTGCTAGAAATTCGGGGTTTACAGTGCTAATGACAGGCAGCAGTATGTAATTCCAACAGTTTGTGTTCCTTTTAAATAAATAAGTTTTTTTAAAATCAGTTTTCAGCATCCTTGGTAGCACAGTGCTGACTGTGCACACTGGCATTTCATCTTTGTGGGTTTGGCATTCAGTGGGTTTCAGATTTTCCAACAGTTGTCTGGGAAGCATCCTGCTGCCCGCCCTCGCAGTGTGTAATTCTAGCACTGTTAGCACTTGCAATCGGCAATGGCAGCCCTGAGCACACACTCCACTGCAGTCACTCAGCTGCATGTAGCTAAACCGAGTATCTGTCACTGTACTCTTGAATCCCCTGGGTGCAGCCAGGTTATCTGCAGGAAATGAGGGGCTTATTTGCAGTGGTTTGCTTTTTTCTAGCTCAGGTAAAGCAGTGTGCTGTGGTGGGTACAGTCTGTGTTCAGTGTTGAACTAGAAAGATGTCAATTGTATTTCTATTTATTATATTTTATAATTTAGTTATTATTACGTAAAACCTGAGAGGGCCACTGTGATAAACATGAGCTGAGTATGTGATCTGCACCTAGTTATGGTTACAGTGTTGGGTGCCATGACATGCAGGAGGATCATGTTGTAGTATTAAATAACTGTGGGTTTGATGTGTATTCATGCTAATTAAAGGGCTGGATTAAGGGACACCTGTTTGGACAGTCCCTTGTGTGCACTGCCCAGCACAGCTAGTATGAATTCTGGCCCATACAAGTTTGCTCTAGGAAGAAAGCCAATAGGAAAGTGAGTTTTGTTGATACAAGAGCTCAGTAAAAAGCTGTGACTTTATATTGATGAACTTTCTACACAAATTTCCCATTTGAAAAATATGCTTGGTACTAGGGGAGGGAGGTTGTCTTTATTTTGTTTAAATAAAAAGTTTAATTTCTAATTGGAGTAGTCATTTACACAGATACACAGATTTGCAGTTGAGTTATTAGGCATGAGCAGGTGATGCTAATGGGCACACCTGGGATTCCTTTGGGAGCATCTAATGCTTCCTGCACTGTCTGATAGAGTTAAAGGGCATTATGGCTACACACTTGCACAGAAATGTCTGGCATATATAGCTGTTACTGAGACGAATCCCAAGCAGTGGGCTTTTTCAGAAAAACCTCCAGTTTTATTGCACAGAAAGTAGAGCAATTTGAACTCTTGTGTCATTCTTCCTTCTTCCTTCACCATAACCATCAAAGCAGGCAGCCAGCCCTACATCCCTAGCCTACCCATCACTCTAATATCCCATGAACTAATTGGGATTTTGAGGTCGTTATTACACAGTGGTTACACTTCATTTGGTTTATGACAGCCTCTGCCTCTGTGTGCAGTTTTGTGTGTGTATGCATAAATATAACCATATACAGTCAGTTGTATGTATATCTATTATTCAGATGCTGCATGCAAAAATCCATCCACATTTATCATATATATTATAGTGTTTCTGTTCCCAAGGGAGTATTTACCTAGTGGGCTGCACATCAAACCCAGATTCTGCTGGCCTCAAGTACTTGCCCATCCTTTCCCAGGCATGTCCATGTGTTCTGATTGACCACACCTTTGCACTAGCTCCCTATGAATTTCCTTCCTGCAGGGCAATCTGGTGTAGGTTTTCCTAACAAACTCACTAGCTTCAGAGACTTGGGCTTTCACAGAAAATGCTGGCGTAGAGAGGGGGGGTGTCAGAGGACAGTAGTGAAGAAGGAAAAGAGTTTTTAAGCACCGCAGAAATAACTGCAGAACCACCTGAAGTACAACTCTTGAGGGGCACAGATGGTTCAGAGTACACCCTGCACTCTGCAAGAGGATTTGCCTCTTCCCCCTAGCTTTAACTTGCATATGTCTTGTCACCTGGAAATCTTCATGATATGAAAGAGCAAGAGCTAATTTGGGTGTCTTCATGCTTTCTCTTAAACCTGCAGGCTGATGTCCTCCTTCCAATTCCTTTCTTACAATATGGGCTACATTATAAGGGGTAAAACAATGCCTAGAGCCTCCAGTCATATCAAAAAGTACAAAACATCTTAAGCAAAGATAATTATGAATTTACCAAAGGGTTACCTCCTCATTAATTTTAAGGCCACGAGCCTTTGCATGTTTTCTGTCACATCGTGGAAGATATTGGTCGTAATCGTCTGGCATTCCAAAAGCAGCATCATAGGTGAAAAAATCTCCTGTCTTGAGAAAAGGGGAAAATGGCTAATTCACATAATTGCTTTACTTTACAGATTACAGAATACATGTAGTCAAATCAATATCTAAATAGTGCATATATTGCATTAGATGATGACAACTGTAATATTACTCAACTCATTAGGAAGTTTGGGCCAGTCCTTTTGAATAGTTTGCAAAATTACCTAATGACATGTGGTATCATTCATTAACTTTGTTCAGCTCTCATATATACCCTGCGCCAATTTACTTCTTTCCCCGCCCCTGCCCCCATAATCTGTTGTAATTTTGGAAAGTGATCTGATCTGTTTTAATTTTCTGCACTTAATATTCTTCTTCCTAAATTTGTGTATTTGTCAAATGATCTGGCACAATTATGTAAAAGCAAACCAGGAACTTTCAAACAGACAAAGGTACCCTGCACTGTAAACACAATTTAATTTCTGATTAGAGCAGAATTGAGAAATGTGCTACAGAGGTAATTCTGTGATGCAGTGGTATGCATGACACACATATGTCAGGCATTAAAATAAAGCACACTCCAAGCTTTGGAGTGTGCTTTATTTTATATTGTTGTTCAACTGTTGACACAGTTTACTTCCAAATAAGCAACATAAAAGATCTGCTCTTCTAACAAAGGCGTTTGTGAAATCCAGTCAAGAAGTTTTCATAAATGGAATCAAAGCAATTTCAAAACTAAAAGAACTTTTCAATGAAAAAAAACCAAAAAGAAAATCCCCTACTGAAATATGCTGCCTGTTGTAACTGAACTTCATTAAGGGCCGATATTCTGTTTAAAATATCAATCATCATTGGCTTTGTGCATGGCTGACTAAAAGAATGGTGCATTGTTTTGGCCCTTTTTTGTCCTCTAATTTTACAATGTGTCCAATTTAACCTTTTAAAATCTCATGTACTTTGAGATTTTCAAATTACAGTGGTATTCTCCAAATATAGTCAAGTCATGGCAGGTCAAGAAGGTTATCATAGTTCCCTTAAAATGAAACCACAGTTAAGAGCACTACAGAGACACTGCTGTAATTTCAGGCTTTGTTTGTAAAGGTATCTCAATACTTGGTTCTGCCAAGAGGAGAGATTCTTTTGTATTTAACGTATTTACCCCTTCACCATTCAGAAACCATTGAGCTTCAAAGGATTTCAGGCATGTTCAAGAGCACGCTGCAATGATTTGTCATCTTCATGATTATTTCCATGCTTCCTTGCTTCTGCTTTCCTCCCCACACTACCAGTTTCATTCAGTGAGCATTTAATTTGTACTCACCACCAGAAATGTTTGCTCTTTGCTGGAATTCATGTGGCAGCATTTGTTACTTGTTTCAGAGTAAGAAAGAGTAAGTGTCATCTGTTCCTCCTGTCAGAGCAGATAATTCATCCTTTCTGGAACTCGCAGTCAGCCAACCTATTATATCAAAAACTAGCTCTGTCCCAGATATTTGTTTAAGATTTTCTGCCAGATTTGTAGAGACAACACTTCTTTGCTCAATACACTGATAACTTTCTGCTGCTGTTTCTCTTTGTTGTAAATGATAACTTGGTTGGCCTGGGTGGTGGTGGTGGTGGCAGCAAGCTGTTTCTTAAACCCATCAGAGCAAGTGAGTCACACGGAGCTGATGATAAATGTGCACTCCGGGTAGGCATCCTCTGTGTACTGCTGCTAAAGCTAAATGCTTTGCAAGCATTCATTAGTATTCCAGACACACATAAAATAGGTAATAGCTTTCTCCACATCTCAGAAGAGGAAACACCAGGCACACTAGCTACAGTAACTTGTGTAAAGCAATCCAGGGAGCAACTGTCAACCAAGGGATTAAAAGGCAGGAATTTCTGGCTTCTGGCCATGCAATGAGCCCATCTTCTCCCTACTTCTCTCTGCTTCAGTCTCTCATACATGGTTGGTTTTAGGTATTTAAGCTGCAAAAAGGAATGAGATTCCTTTTGCTCTATAAATAAAAATATTCAAATTATCTAATTCCTAAATTTTGCAGAAGAATGAGTTGAATCTGCTTCCTCCCCTATGGCCAAGGTCTGGGCTGTGAAGAAACCTATTAAACAGCTGTCATCACTTTTTGTTTCCATGCCACTGGAGCAGATTTTTTCACAAACCAGGCTGTTGTGAGTGTGAAAGCAGAATAGGAAAGCTCTGCCATAGGGCTGCAAATTCTGTGCAGACTGGTGAGCTCCACCAGTTCCAAGAGCACCATACCAGCCCTCTGACCTGCACTTATCCCACTCTTGTTGTGCTCTCCCTACTGTTTTGTGAAGGATGGCACCAACTGTGCCTGCTCACCTTTGGGTCAGATCACCCTGCCAAGGCAATGCTGGAATCAACAAAAAAGAGTCACAAGAGAAATCTTCTTGTCTTCTAGCAGGGCCACCTGGTCAATGCAGGAAATTTGCTGTTCATTCAATACCCAGCACAGTGCTCTGGTCTGTACCCTGCCCACATCCCAGGGACACAGGACCTGCAAACTCTCACAAACCACCAGTCATGCTGCCCAGTGCTTGGTGCATTCAACAGCTTGTCATTTGCATGGGGAGAGGACTCATGGGTTGTATTTATTGTTATGTTACATTGACATAATAGGCATTTCAAAACTTTTTCATACTATATTTTCTTTTTTTTTTGAGAAAAAGACGATTAACTTCAATGTCTCATATGACACTTCATAGAAAAGTTCACCACCCAGGAACTGTAGCTCAGCTGAGGCAGAATGTGTAAGATTGTTCTCATTTCTGATTTTAAATATGAGGACAGAATGAGAAGCAATGGTGACATAATGCAGCAGAGTGAGGAGTGAGGCTCCCTGCCAGCACACTTGAGTTACCACACATTGAGTGGCAGTGTACCACCTTCAGAAGCATTCAGTTACAGAGGCATATATTATGTATCTGTAACATATATATGTTACTGTTTTGAGTAGGTCTAGTTGACCATGCAGAAAATCTTTTCCCTCAAAGATTTTCATGAGAGTGGAGAAGTTTCTTATTAAAGGGTGCCCAAGAGTGGGTGTTACAACAAAATCCACTGGTGCTGCATCAAACCCTAGTGACAGATGATGCCTTTCCTAGTGTTCCTCCTAAAAATGCCTCACATTTCATTGATACCAAGTGGCCTATTCATCCTCAATCCTTGGGAAGTAATGTCTCTGCCTTTTCTTGTTATCCAGTGAAAGACCTTACCCTCATTTGTCATCCACAAGTAGCAAACACACTTTGCAAAGGCCTCTGATGGTGACTCTTGTTATTTTGGCATTAGATAGCCTAGTAATAGAGATTTATGTCCCACATTTCTGTATCACAAAAAAATTTTTTCACTGTGAGTGTGGTGAGGAACTAGAACAGGTTGCCCAGAGAAGCTGTGGATGTCTTATCCCTGGAGGTGTTCAAGGTCATGCTGGATTGGACCTGGTCTAGTGGAAGGCATCCCTGCCCATGGCAGGGGGTTGGAACTGGATGACCTTTAAGATCCCTTCCAACTCAAACCATTCCATGATGCTATGACGATTTTTGGCACCTGTCTGACCAGGTCGCTCATGATGAGGACGGAGCTCTGCACCGGGTCCAAGCAGAGGATCTACACTGCTCAGAGACCCACAGGGAAAGCCTGTCCCTGTGCTGCTCCCCGCCTGTCCCGGCTCGCTCCATTCACCCCCTCACCTTGTGCGGCCGGTTGAAATAGCTGAGCTCCGGAGGCCCTTCCCGTTTGGGCGGGACGAAGCTGAAGGCGGAGAAGGAAGCGAGGGCAGGCCGCCTCCTCCCCGGCGCGTTGCCGAGCGCCTCCTGCGCCAAGCGCGTCCCGCTGGCGGCCATGCTGCCCCGCCGCCGTTACCCGGCAGCGCCCTGGGCCCCGCCCGGCCCGGGCAGCACGGCCGGAACCGCCCCGGGGCTCGGGGACTCCCGCAGAGCTCTGTCAAACATGAAGTGTGGGTTCCTGGACACCCGATAGCGGAGTTTTGGTTTCAGTCTTGTGCAGCGACTCCAGCTCCCTGGTCCTTTGTGTCCTTGGAAGCTGGCGACGAAGGTTAGAGGAAAGCCTAGGCGCACGGGACTGACCTTTTTCTGTCACAGCTTGCACTAGGCCCCAAATCCCCCTCTAGGTGGGCAAGTTGAATAAAACCTCACCACAGCATGGAATTTCCACCAGAATAAGGAGCCAGTGTCACGAGGACCTTGGACTTCTCTCTTGGGGTAGTAGCTCGTCTACTCAGGCACAGGCTTTCACACACTTCTTGGGCTCTGTCAGGCTTGATGCTGTGATCCCCACCCTGGGGAGTCTGTGCCAGTGCCCAAACAGCCTCTGGGTGAAGAACCTTTGTATAATATCCAGCCTAAACCTCCCCAGCCTCAGCTTCAGGCCCTTCCCTTAGGTGGTGTCACTGGTCACCACAGAGAAGAGATCAGTGCCTGTCCCTCCTCTTCCCCTCATGAGGAAGCTGTAACTGCAGTAACCCTTCAGTCTTCGCCAGGCTGAACAGACCAAGTGACCTCGGCTGCTCCTCAAATGACTTCCCCTCCAGACCCTTCACCAATTTTGTTGCCATCCTCTGGATGCTCTGTAATAGCTTCATGTCCTTCTGAAATTGTGGCACTCAAACCTGAACACAGGACTTGAGATGAGGCTGCCCCAGACCAGTATACAGCAGGACAATCCCCTCCCTTGCCCAGCTGGCCATGCTGTTCCTGATGCACCCCAGGACACACCTGGCCCTCCTGGCTGCTAGGGCACTGCTGGCTCATGTTCACCTCGACATCCACCAGGACCCCCCAGGTCCCTTTCCATGGCACTGCTTTCCAGTATCTCATTCCTTGACATACATCCAGGGTTGACCCATCCCAAGTGCACAATCCAGCATAGAATGCTCAGCCATTTCAGGCAATGCAATTCGAAATTCTCTTATATACTTACTTATGTTGGGAACACTGAAAATAAGTCTTCTGAGTATAAATCTCAGACTGATTGTAAAACTGCTCTGCCCTAGTAGCACCTGGCTCCTAGTTTTGATATTCACCCCATGGTTATCCTGGTTTAATACATATATGTAACTATGCCCATGCTGCTTCTTCTGTGGTCCTTAGGGATCTGTGAGTGGCTTGGTTTAGTTTACCTTTGTTGTCTGTAACCACAGGTGTAGAGCTACTGTCCTGTAGGCACAGCATTACTGTTATTAATGCTACCAGTAGCTTTTGGTAAGCACTTTTCACCACAGCACTCTCCCAGGCATCTTGAATTTTACCAAACATCCAAAATTTATTTTAAATCCCCCAACTTTCAGAGTACTAGAAATCTTCACAACTGATTTTTTCAGGCATCTTGGAGCCAGGCAATAATTCAGGCCTACAAAAGTATCGTCCCTATGTAGCTGCCACTCTCCCTTTATAAATCTACTGAATTACACAGACTCCAGCTTCTTTACAAGTGTAGCATGGAGGCTTTATAATCTGCAGACTGGTGTGGGTGGTTTTTTTTAATCATTAGTGACAATTTCCATCTGCTTATCTAATAATGTCCCTCTACGAATTAAGATCCTGTTCTTTCTGTAGCATGGGCCAAATTAGCACAGTGTAAGCGAGCAGCGGAATTGAAAATCCAACAGCTGCCTTGCATCAGCTTCCTAAGCAGAGACCTGCCTGCCACTCTGCAAGTGCTTTCTGTAGTTTAGTCCGAGCACAGAGAGATGGCAAGCCCATTTATAAAAAGCAACTCAGCTGAAACTGCAGCTATAAATAGAGCCACAAGAAACTGTTCACCAGAGATACCAACTAAGCTAGGCAAGAGCTCTGAAGTCAGATCTGAAATATTTCTCTCCAGTTTTCTTTCTACTGTTCTCATGTAGCTCCTTTTTATTAACACTGAATTGATGGAATTAAATTGAATTACAGCATCTGGATGCAATACAAATTGTCACAAATACTGAAGATTTGCCACCACCACTCCCCCCATTTGAAACAATTTAAAAAAATGCTTTTTACTTAATTTTTCCTTCCCAGTGAAGGCATAAATCCTTTTAGAATAATTTGAAACTTACAAAGGCTTTTCTTCCTGGTCACCTTTTGCAGGCTCCCCAGAAGCAGGATGTGAATGCCCAGGGAGGTTTGTCCAAGTTGCCACCAGACTTTATTAATATGTTAGTGTTAAGTGCATGTTTGTTATACAATAGCATGGAAGGTCAGTGTGTTTCCTTAATAACTTCAATATGAACATGTAAACAATGGAGCAATTTTAGTCTATATGGTGAAAACTACGCATTCAAATACAGCTGAGCTAAGAGACCAAAGTGTTAAAAGTTGCTTTAAATTTGGTGTCTTGGATGAGAAGTTCAATTGCTGCCCTTTTGGAGAGTAGTAATACCCCCTCAGGTTCCACTGCTAAGGTGTCTGAGTTTTGAACATGTTGGTATGTACTTTTATAGCCATAGTGTGTCTCAAAGGCAGGGTCACTGTTCTGAAATGTCAGACTGTTTTGCAGAAAAAACTTCCTAAAAGGAATATGAAGCAAATAATAATGGAGACAGGGAAAGGAGACACAAAAGAGACAATGGGGAAGTGAGACAGGTGACATATAACTGGACAGGGCATTGATACACAGAAAAACAGTAGCTGTTTTCTTACTACAAGCTGGGGTACTTGTTTTTAGCCTTTTGTTGCTTAGAGCTGAGATGACAGCCTGCTGTCAAATTAAGGCTTAGCAAGTCCTCTCCTGTCCTAGCTCTTTGACACCCACATGTATCAGTTTGCCATGTGGCCCTGACCTTCAGCTGAGCCATGAAGGGGAGACAGTCTTTGCCAAATATGTTCCATTCAATGGCCCTTGAAAGAGGCTGAAACAAAAATGGCTCAAAACTTGTCCCCTTTCTACTACCACAGCTGTGGGTCAAGCCGGTTGTTTCACAGAAGTGCTTGTTTCTTCTGGATCCTAATTACTGACTGAATGCCCGCCTCAAATGGGAAGGCTCTTCAGGAACATTGCATCCATCCCACAGGAGACAGTTCTCCAAGAACTTCTCCCATGTGAATCCTTCTCACAGTCTGTAGTCTGTCATGAATGCTTCAGCATGGGTCCCTTTCTTGGGGTGCAGTCCTTCTGGAACAGGCTGCTCCAGTGCAGGTTCCCCCTGGGGTCACAGGCCCTGTCAGCAAACCTGTTAGAGCACTGGCTCCTCTCTCCAAGGGCTCACAGGTCCTGTCAGGAGCCTCCTCCAGCACAGCTTTCCCACAGGGTCACAGCCTCTTTGGGGCATCCTCCTGGTCCAGTGTGGGTTTGTTCATGGGCAGCAGGTGGATCTCTGCTCCCCCATGGACCTCCAAGGGCTGCAGGGACACAGCTGCTTGGTGATGGTTTGCACCACAGGCTGCAGGGCAATCTCTGCTCCATAGCCAGGAACATCTCCTTCCTTGCTGCCTCTCTATTTCCAGAGATGCTTCCTTTCTTCAGCTGCTGGTTCTGCTGCATTTTTTATCTCTTCTTAAATATGCTATTCCAGAGCTGTTGTTGATGGGCTCAGTTTGGCCATTGGTGGGTTAGTCTTGAAGTTGTCTGGCATTGAGTCTGTTGGACATGGGGGAAGATTCTGGCAGCTTCTCACGGAGACCACCCCTGCAGCCCTGTTCTCTTCTCCTTGCTACCAAAACCTTGCCACACGAGCCAGTATAGCTGGCTGATACATGCTCCAATTCAGATCAATATTCTGTTCAATAACTCTCTTTGTAAGTAAAGTAGTATATATTTTTATACATAAGGTGACACAACTTTCATAAACACTGCTATTTGTAACGGTGTTTTGGAATCAAACATGAAAAATTCTAGCCCAGGAATATCAACCTTTAGAAATACTTCACATGCATTTTTTCCTGTCAAAACTGAGATTTTCATGAAGAGCATCTCAATGGCTACAAATAGATTTGAAAAATTTTCCATCCAAAAAATTTCTAACAATTCTTGGCACAATCTTTGTTTCAAACAGGGCATCCTATAACATAAAGGGGTTCATATTGTTATAGCTGTAAACATTAATAAAATGCCCTTGTCTTGCATTTTGACATGTCAAAAATTACATTGACCTGAATTATTCCTGTTTCTAAATCTGAAAATGCTTGAAGTTATTATGTAGCAAGCTTTAGGTTGAACTAGTTATAATTAATTTATATACCACTTTTGACAAATCCACACAAATCTGAATTACTTCAAAGAACAAAAAAATTATCTCTTAGTTACATATTTTATTTAAGCACATACATCTCATTCTACATTTTCTCAGAATCACTCCACTAATTTAGACAAAAAATGAAGAATAAAACAAAAAATCCATAGATTTAAAATTGTTTGGGGTTCACCTGTAAAAAGTCTTGAAGGGTACTAACTACACCTAGAATCTGCTATCTGAAAATTAAAAATTAGTGTATATTCATATATAATCACAACAAGAAGGAAAACTATGTATTAAAGTACAAGATAATAATATCTTTTAACAGTACATCTTCTGCTATATAAAGCTTCTTGAAAACATAGCTTATTATTTATCCCAGTATGAGGTTCTGAAAACAAAACAGGGAAGACTTGCAACAGCTCTTCCCTCACATCACTTTAGAGACAAGCAGACTGAACTATCTGTGTCTCAGTGGAAAAAGGGAGGATTTGTAGATATTTTACAAAATGGAGGAAGCATATATGAATATAAGAAAATGAAAAATGCTTTTCATATGGCATGTCTATTCATATAGCACTAATGTCTCTCTTTAGAAACAGCAGCTAAATAGCAGTTATTTACAGGTAACACAAACTATTTCCACAGTTTAGAAAAATATCTGCAAGTCTAATCTTTCTTCCTGTCCTTTGGTAGCCCTCCATGAATTGGAGCAAAGCACTGACTTTGAAAAAGAATTCCAGCAGGCTTACCAGTGTTCCCATTTGATTCTCTTTTTCCCAGACCACAGTGAATCACTCTTACATTGATCTTCTAGCTGCTGGCTCACAGTGTGAAATGCATTTGCATTGTACTTTTGGAAGTCCCACTCTGTGGTTCACTAAGGAGCTGTGAATTATGTCACCAACATGAAAGTTGCAGAACTTGACTCTTACTGTGATGTGGAATATGTGGAATGTCAAATACTGATTTACATCATTATCATAAAGTTTTTCAGGTTATGGGCTGATACATGAGTGGTGTTATATCCAGTTACTGAGGCTGAAATGGCTGCTGGAGGAGGAAATAAAGTTCTTAAGTGTAACTAGACAGCAGAAAAATAAGTCAATATAAACAGTAGATGTAAAATGCATTGGAAGACAAGAGGTATTTATTAAATACAAATAGCTTCTCAGCACTAGAAAGATAGTAATACTCAGCAACTGAAGGCTAGAGAGGATGGTATGTACTTTTCTTTGTCTGGGCAAAGATATGAGTGTCTTTTGCCCACTTTCTTGTTCTTTAGCAGGATTTGGCTGCAAGAATCTAAATGCAGTTACAAAATGAGAGAAGAACACCAGTGAAATATGAGTGCTTTGAACATGGGCATTTTCAACATGCTCTTGGAGGGAACATACACACCTTTCTTTATACTTCATTGGACTAGTCAGCTCCCCAACATTCAGATGTTTTAACATTTCATAGCTTACAGAAATAATATTGTTTAACTTTTATAAAAATCATAGTAACAAGGCTATGGAGTTAGGTACAAGGTTTGTTAATGATGAGCAAGAATACAAATGAAAGCAAAATCCTGAATGCACAGGTTATACCTGAAAGCTGCACATATATATGACAATATCATAGAATCAGCTTTACATAAGGGTTTTCATCCACGGTAGGAAATTATTGCGTTGACTTGTGGTAATACCACAGCGATTTTAAAGGCCCAGAGTACATTCAAAGTCTAAGAAGGAGATCAATAATTTATTTCAATGTTCCTAGGACAAATTTATAGTAAGTGGTGAGGAAGGATTTAGGAGAAGTCTTATGTGACATAGCTAACTGACAGCTAGCCAATGACTGAGACGCTGGGTTTGTGGCCATGTGAGCTATTTGGAAAGTCTTTAATTCCACTGGAAAACATTTATCTTAACTTATTAATTAAAAGGAAGAAATCATAGAGACAACAAAAATATTTTTCATGAGATTTTATTAGACTGAGCACCTGTCTTGAAAATTTCAGTTTAAAAGTCTCCAGGACTGGAGGAGAAATTAGGTGTGTTATGTCAAACATAACTGAAATAACTTACATTTTGCTTTTAGACTTACTTAAGGGGATCAAAGTTCAGATTGTCTGTTTTACAGCAAATTAGGCACTTAGAAATCTACTGTCATTCCAATTCACTAGTGGGCAGATGGCTGCTGTGAGTAAACTGTGCCACATTCAGTGAGACTGGACTGATGCCATGTATTTGTGACCCACAATTTTGAGAACTTAGAAAGGATACCATTGATATACAAATGTATATGTTTGTTTCATGAATGAGCAGTCTGAATATTTTTCGGATTTCAATAACATGCTAAGAGGTAACAGTGCATAAGCTGACTTCCATATTCATCTGGTATCACTCAGAAAAATATCTTGCAATTATATGCTATTTTGTAAACAATATTATTTTCTTGTTGGGATGCTATGACTAAAAATAATTGATTACAACAACAAAAAACTTAATTATTACTGTCTGTGCTTCAAAGGAGCATAGATAGTAAAATTACCTACTTTTACTCTCTTTCCCCTGGCTCATCTATGAAACTCTGCAAATGTGATACTTTTTAATTCAAAGGGATTTAAAATAATCTCCAATATCCACAAAACAGCATTTTATTCATACTCATGCCCTAGTGAGTATAAATAAAATTATTACTTTACATGATAAATAAGATTATTACTTTAAATATCCCACAAAATCCAGCATTGTGAAGGTTAAATGAAAGGCATGCAAGGGCAAAAAAGGTTGTCAAAGTTCAAAACAGAACTTTTTCTTCTCTTGAATAGCTTCTCCTTGTTACTGTTTAAGCACTGCGGGCCAGGTGTTAAGTAGCAGCACTGCTACTGCCTTCAGTATCCCCCATTTTATTTGTGTTTATGGATTTGAAGTCAGTCTTCTGTATCACCTAGGTAGTGATTGCAAAGTGCCTGGGATGCCACCAATGACTGAAGACAGTAGAGGTGATTTAGTTTCTGAAAGGAATAGCAAGTCGAGCAGATATTCTTGACCAAGGCTGTTGAGACAGCTGGGCCATAGCCTGCTCAACATCTAACTACTGAATAAAAAGCAGTGGCAGCAGCAGAAAACACACAGCTTTAGAGTGACAGAAGCCAAGGAAGGAAGCAAAACTAAGAGACAGCAACAGTAAGACAAAGTACATATAAACTTTTAATGAATTAACTTTACAAAAGACAATAGCTTCAAAACATTTGACACGTTTGTACAAAACTATTCCAGCATTTTTAGTTCTCTCTTCAGAAAGAATGCCAGCAAACCACCCAACGTGTCCCTGGCTATGAGATGCAACTGGTGATCACATCCAAATCATGTGTGGACAGAGTAAACTTATTTACAATACTGTATACTTTAATACCAGATTAGTGGATGCTATTGGGGAGCGACTGTATTTTCCAGAAAACACCATGCATCAGAAAATAGTATGCACCCCTAGCTTTATTGCCTTTTTTTCCCCGCATTTGTCACTAACACTTCTCTTTAGTCCTTTCAGGATGCATTACCTCCTTTTGATTCCTATTCCTTCTTTTCTTGTCTTTGAATAACAGTGCAAGTAGCAGTACAATCTTCCAGTCCTATAGCGTACATCACAACTGTCCTTGAACATAGAAATATCAAGGTGCAAAATGATGGCTCATGGGACTATTCTGCAGCCATATTAAAATAAGTGCCACATACCAGAAAATAGCACGCATGTTAAGGGCCAAAATGTAGTTAAAAAGTGCGTGATACTTTCCTGAAAATATGGTATTGATGACACATACAAACATCTTCAAGATGCCACATTCCCTTGTGAAAGGGATCTTGTCATTTCTGTATGTACAAAGTATGTCTTCAATTCTCCTTTTCCTTTTACATTTATTATTCCTCTGCAGGTGCTCATGTACCCCAGTGTTTGCAGGACGTTGTTTGTCTCCTCTGTAACCTGCAAAAATACAGTAATACAGCCAGTGTTGATAACAAAGCAGAGGAGAACCTTCTTCCAGAGTGTGAAGATAACATAATGTTCTCTTCATTTTTAAGGGGTTTGCTTTAATGCTCATAAGGCCTTTAGGGGTCTCAGGTGAAGTTTTAACACCTAAGCATTCAAACAGTCTGTTGCTGGTTGCCCACTCTAATAATTTACATCAAGAATCAAATTTGGTGTAACCACATCTGTATCCAGGGTTGCCAGCAGGGAGCTTGTAGATAGATAAATGGAACTAGGGACAATATTCTTTCTCACATAGCACTCTCCTCATCTTCAAGACCTTATTTTCACTTGAGTAGACCCAAGCTTCCCCATCATTCTACAACTGCTATGGACATGTAAATGAAGTGATGGTAAGGAAATGGTTAGCATCACTTGTCAGAGCTGCTGTTGCCAGTTTCTTACATAATTGTTTGTGAACCAAACTTTAGCCCATTCTCCCATTTTAGGTAAAAGCCCACTAACACAAAATCAAGGCTTACCTGTATTTTATCTAAGACACCAGTGCTGTCCATCCTGCTGGCCACATTTACTGTATTGCCCCATATATCATATTGTGGTTTTTGAGCTCCAATTACTCCAGCTATTACAGGTCCATGGTTTATACCTGAAAAGCATCAGAACTTAACGTTAGCAATGAAGAGAAAGGCAACAAAGCTGGTGAAGGCCCTGTAGCACAAGTCCTGTGAGGAGCCTGTGAGGGAGCTGGGGTGATTTAGCCTTGAGAAAAGGAGGCTCAGGGAAACCTTATTGCTCCCTACAGCTCTCTGAGAAGAGGCTGTAGGTAGGTGGGGGTTGCTCTCTTCTCCCAGGCAACCAATGACAGTGTAAGATGACAGTCTCAAGCTGTGCCAGGGGAGATTTTGGTGATCATTAGGAGGAATTGCTTCACATTCAAGTGTGATTAGACATTGGAATGGGCTGCCCAGGAAGGTGGTGGAGTTACTGTCCCCGGAGGTGTTAAAGAAAAGACTGGATGTGGCATTTGGTGCCATGGTCTAGTTGACATGGGGATGTTCAGTCATAGGTCAGACTTGATGATCTTAGAGGTCTTTTCAAACTTAGCTGATTCTGTGATTCTGTGAAGATCCACCAAACAAGGACACAAAGTGCATCTGGCATATAGCAAGTCAATGAACGCAGCATTTGCCCCTCACTGAATAGTGAGTATGGCAGCAAACATCATGGTTTTATTAACCATTTATGGCAGGAGAATGTTAGTTATAGAAATGTCAAAAGTCAGTTCATCTAATTTTAGTTTTATAGCTCCCTCCCATCCTGAGTAACTTGCTATATTCAGCCACTGGCACCCTTATAATAACCTGCTGCTGCCTTTATTATGTAGCATGGAACCACACTGTGGGTGAGCAGCAGCTTCTGAGAAAACAGATATACAAGCATTTCTTTAAATTTCTACTTGTAGTGAAAAGGGCCTCTCCTCTGCAATAGTTTAAGGCCCAATTAAGTTGCTTTTATAGTATTCTTTGCTTCTTAAATGTAGAATAAACTAAAGAGAATGAGCTGAAAGGATTTGAAGCCTTGTTCTGAAAGCTGGATTGACCATAGAATTGTCCCAAAGATCTGCAATATAAATATATGTATTCAAATACTTTGATTAAGTATGATGTAGAACAGAAGCTATAGTCCCTCGTTAGACTCTGGGCATTTTTTATCTTGCAGTCAGTTTGTAACCTATATTATGTCTGTAAAGTAAATGAGTTTTACTTTGCTAGTAGGGAAAGAAACCAGGATGTAAAATCCAAAGTACTATTGATAACCAGCATCAAAGGTACTGTAATTGTAACTGTACATACTGAAGAGCAGGAAAAACAAGTTAGGCCTAGTGAGAAATAAACCCTGAACAAGTGAGTAATTTGGATTTATAAAATTATCTCAATGGATCATAACTGATTTCTGTTAGCTCCTTGACAGAAACCATCATTAGGGATATATCTGCGCAGTCAAGTGAAAGTGTGATTGTAGGATGGAGAGGGATCTCAAAGTTGGCACATCTGGTATGCAACATGGCAGCACAGGCTAGCAACAACACTATCAGCCCACTTGGAAATCCTGGAAAACGTGACTGTAGAAGTTAAATTGGGAAAAGATGCAAACACTACAAGATAACAAATGGAACCTGATATATGTTACTGTACAAGCTGGCTTGTACTGATAAATAAGAAACCCAGCTCGGTTCCGCAAACCGGGCCCTGGGTTGATAGATAGGGAACTTCACCTATCACATTCCATCCTGGGCTGTGGACATCTCACTGGTCAGGAGTTGGGCTGTGGGAGGATCAGACCAGTGAGCTGTCTAAATCTGGGAGTCTTGAACTCCCTATATAAGGAGGCTCTCAACAATAGAAGAGGCTGTTTGTCACATGGAGCTTGGAGGTGCGTGTGTTGTCCCTGTCTCCAACCACCAACCCCACAGAACATGTGAATTATTAAACATAATAGATATATATTTTTCTAAGTGCTCAGGGATCAATGCACAAAGAGACTTGGGCATTGCACCACTTTGCATTAACAACTTTGCCATGGATGGGTTTTCTCTACTTCATGACATACAACTTGTAGAAAACACTAGGGAACTAAGACTGGAATCCACAAAAGCCATCCGCTGGGTAGCCCAATCTGGTTAGCGGGGAATATTGAAGAGATGTGTGTAGCCATGATCCAGAAGCTGGGGCAGTGCAGTAGGATTTTTCTACAAAATACAATGAGCAGGAAGGGACTTTTATTTTTTTACCTCCTTCCTGAACCACTGCTGTTTATCGCTTGAGAAATACCTCAGAGGCTCAGGAGTCACCTTCAGATGCCTCCTCCTTTGAGGAAACTTCTACCAGTATATCTTAGGGATGTGTTCTGGCCAGCCAAGCATTGTGGGATATGCTGCTCTATGTCATTCCTGCTGGTGTTTCATCTTTTTTGCATGACACACATGAATGTTTTTGGGACATGGCTGGAAGAGCAGTACTCTCACTACAGGGGGATGCTCTAACAGAGGGTGATACTCTCATATCCAAAGCAATATTTAATCATTCTATGAAATGCAACACTGTTCAGCAGGAATGACAGAGAATACCTCATTCTGAAGTATCCTACAGCCTGGGCTCATGGCCTAGCCTCACCCAAAACCAGGAACCAAATTAAGTCACCAACAACACAGACAAATGTTCCAACTATGAAGTTATATGGAAAATAAGACACCAGCCTCTGTTCTGAAAGAGAGTAATACATGTGCAAAACTTGCTGCAAAAGCATATCTGAACTTGTCTCATAAATCAAGCATCTCAACTTGCAGAAGGGGAGGAATGCCTAAAATGTCATCTAGATCCTCCTCTTCCTTATCTGACAAGATCAGAGCACTGTGTACTTCCTAAGTCACACTAGCATTTCAGACACACACAGAAGATTATGAAAGATGAGACCTCTAATGAGTTCCAAAATTTCAGACTTAGATGCTGGCAGAGGGATGCTTTTACAAAGGGCAGTTAGGGTACAATCCTTACAGTGGGGACTAAGAAGTAGTTAAAATGTTTCTGTGGCTATAATTAGTGTGGATATCAGAGGCTTTCATCATCAGGTGTTGGGAAGTGGAGAAGAAGTGATGTGAAAATGAAGATCTCAGTATGTTGCCTATGTTGCATTATGGTGGTACAAATACTACTTCGGGGCCTGTGTTTCTTTTTAGAGTTAAAACATTTTTTCATTTCATGAAGCAAAGGAGTCTGAGTTCTCTGTAATCTTTAGAAAGACTAGTAAAAATCCAAAGTTAAGCATTTTGTTTTGCTTCATGGTCCCCACTTGAAAGGACCCAGTAGTGCTTTAAGCAGTTTGCAGATGTAGCCCCGGCACCCAACAGCTGTCTGTCTGTACTGAAGCTGCTAGTATGTGCAATGTCAGCCGTGGCCAGAACCATCAGGTTCTGTAACACTCTGAGAAGGAAGCATCCTTCTGATTTGCTTTGTCATTTTTAGCAAGGAATACAAAACATACTGGCAAAGGAGTGCCCTAAGAAGCTCGTTTAGTCAGAAGACAGCCAGTTTTGCCAGTGGGTGGCACTGTGAAATAGACTTGAGAGGAGCAGCCAAAAGGAAAAGCAAGCGGTACAGCAAGGCAGGAGAAGAGGCAGGAGAATAACTGTTGGAAATCAAATACTTCTGACACATTTACAGAATTTATGGGTTTTCAATATTTGTTTACTGTTTTCATTTCACACTTTCCACGTTACATATTGCATTGTGAAACTGCTGTGTACTGCTATCAGGAAATAAACATTTTGGAACATATGGTCCTTGACCAGCTCTGAATTCACTTATCATTTTTTCTACTGCTTACTGCAGCTGTCTGTTTCTTTTTAAAAATACCAGGATGCACAAAAAAAAAAGCAATTAGAAACTGAAACATAAGGGATACCTCTTTCCAAGATAAATAACTAGTCATCTTTGCTCTTACCTGAATAACAAAAGCAAATACTCTCCCCTGTCTAACAGTTCAAAGGAAAGAGTGCATTTTTGTGTGCTTGCTTGAATTTAGTACATGTAAAATATTTCAGACTCCAGCCTCACTGACCCCTTATAGCTCCTGTCCTCTGAAAAAACATTTATATAGTTTTGCAAAGCCCAGTCTAGAGTTTTATTGTGTATTCTTTTGGTATTTGTAAACTTCCAAAAATGCACAGCTTATAACCTCTGCAATAATTTTTAAAGAGTTACCATAAAACCACTCAGAGCCATGTGAACAAATTTTTTCAACCATTCTTTAAATAGGAATACTGCCCTTTTCCGACTCTAGCCTTGAAACACTCTAGGCGTTGATGGGCACTACCATGTGCGCTGCTTTTAAACAAGATAAAGATGGTGCTGTTTACTATCATGGCCCTTTTGGTCAGTTCTGTTATTACTTTAATTCCCCCCCTTGTCCATGATGCTCTCCTAAGAATCGTATGATACTCACCTACTCGTAACTTGAAGTCATTGAATGAATGCTTGTTTATGACATCCAGTTTTGCCACCAAGGCAAATGCAAACTCCACCATGGTTCCTATGTGCATATACTGTCGTTCAGGTTCCTGAATTCAAAAGACAAGCAAACAGTGTGAAATCAATGTTGTGAGCCTTGGTTGCTGCAAGAATACAACCAAAATACGCTGAACACTTGAAGACAGTTAAGCCCTTAGGGATGTCCTCTGCAGGCAGATGAAGAGAAGTAATGTAGAAGGTAGTACCCTGTCCAGCATTAGTTAGATCAAACAATGGCCAAGACACAGAATGCATTTCACTTGTGTACAACCAGGCAGTCTAGTGGTGATAGATCCAAACCATACCTAATCCAACATTCTGATTGTCAAGTGACTGGTTAGCTGCTGTTTAATCCCACAGGCATTCAATATCTATGTGTGCCTATAATTTGTTAATTCATTTTCTTTAAGTGTCTGCTTCTATTGTATTTCCTTTCATAATAAATAATGCTTGTGGATAGCTCTACAGAGATTCTTTCCTCTCACTGTTGCACACCTCAGCACCCTTATAAAATGCTTAAGATCCAGTGAAATTCACAATTCTAAAAATTCTTCCACTGATCTCATCTTGCAGATAAGCAAGTATATTTGAGAACATTTAACAGACCTGAAAATTACTAAAATGCAAGAGGAAGAGGGCAACCCCATTCTGCACTTTTACTTACAGAGCTTATCCAATTTACCAAGGCTGTAGATTTAATCTCTCCTCATACATAACAAAGCAACCTTATTTCAAGTGCTGTTTTGAGTCCTTTCAGCCTGAGGCGAAAATTGATTTTGGTGTCCCACAGCCCAAGGTAGGATCCTGACAAGTGACTAATTTCATAAGACATGGACTCGTTGATCTCTATGAGAAATTACTGAATCTTCCCTATTTCTTGAGATAAAGGGACAGAAGAGATGGACAGATGACAACTTCAGAGATGATTCATGGAGTGCGTGCATCAGCCTAGGGTGGGACAGTAGTGGTGCTTTCTGGAGCAGCTGTTTAGATAAATGAAGTCTGTTTCCTTTGGAGTTCACTCCTAGCTAAAACAGATGGTTTCCTGTTCAGCTGATATATTCAGACCCCTTCCTTAATCTTCCTTGGATGCTTGTTTTAAGCTGGGGGTGGTTCCCAGCAGTATGTCTAGCAGTCAGTCACTGCCTCACTAGGTACTGCAGGATCTGTGTATCTTTGGGAATCTGGAATGAAGGCTGCTGAGTTTTGGTGGGTTTCTTTTGAGAATGTGAACTAAATCACCAAAGGAATCCTAAACTGTGGATCTCCTGATTGTGGAAATAACTCCTGTGATAAATTTCTTCCTCTGCATACACTAGTTTTAGTTGTGATTGAGAGCTCTCTATGTCTTCATATCTTTGGTCTGCAGCTCTGCATTTTCTTCATCTCCTTCACCTCCCTGCATTAAATGTCAGAGCTAATTTAAAATAATCCTTTGTCCTCAGGATCCTTAGGGTCTATAGTTCATGTAGTAATTGCTTGTGTTTAGAAAGAACATGAGTTTGGCAAGAGCACATTAATCCTTAGCAGAGACTGTGTTGATTCTTAATTGCTGTCTCTCTGTTGCCAACCTATAGTACTCTAAAGAGATCATGGCAGAGGCAAAGTTTTTGAAAGAGTTATGAATTGCTTTTCTGATCTGGATTTCCACTGACTGCAGTTCCTAATCTTACCATATTAAGTAAACTAGAAACAAAGGAACATATTCTCAGTGCTGATTCTGGGGGTTCTAAAAGGGTACAGTTAGTAAGGCAAGTCATCCCTCCCAGCTCACAATGGAAAACATTAATTCTTGCAATCTTTTGTATGCTCTGTAAATCCAGTCCTGATGTACCACATAGGAATGAAATGCTGTACTGCATCCAGAGTAGAAGGCCTGCTTTAGCAAATACAGAGGTGGCATTTTCAAACTGCAATGTGAAGAAAAATTCAGAGTGTATACTAAAGTATATACTTGTCCAGTACAATACAATCTATGCTAATAAGAAAAAACTAGGCCACATTATTATACATAACCTGCAGCTTAATGAACAAAATTTTAGCCTTCATTTGAGTATGCTTTTTATTAAGCAGAAACATGTTTTCCTGTACCTGACACTGTTCTTGGTTGGGTGTAGCACTGAGTCCTGTTGCTGCCATGTAAGTGCTTCCAATGGTCTTTATCTTTTCAACTCCACTGAACTTTGGCTTTGACAACAACTGTAAAAGAAGGACAGTCATTCATTATTCTGATCAGAGGTCCTGTTAGTCTAACACCAATCAGAGAATCAAGTCTTAGAACAGTTTCTGTATGGACCTCAAATGGCTTCACAAATATATATAGGATGAAGGACTTAAGGATGGATAAAACAATGGTTACAGAACTCCAGGAAAGGGAATTTCTTTCTTCTAAAATAACTTTTTACTATAAAGAAATTAAATTTATGGCAGTGAGAATAAATTTCATCTTATTTTACATATAGCTTATAAAAGTCAGTAGACTGCACTCCTGTGATATTGGAAGTGGACCACCATGCCAGCCAACAGTTAAGCTTTAGGCAGCTTTCTGAAAGTAAGCATCCATTCCATGCCAGTGGAATACTCCATGCCAATAGGACTAAAATCCAAGGATTTTAGTACATGTATCCCAGTTTGTTTTGAACATTGAACACCCAATGCTCTCCAAATGGGTTTGCTGCTAAAATACCCTTTATAGCTGCAGACCCACAAATCCAGACTGTGCTGAGTCATGACACGATTTTAATACCTTTTACTGGTATCTTCATCACTAATGACTTCCCTATCGAAAAATACTGTTCTTAGTGAGGCCTTTATAGATGCCTTTTTCTAATCCATCTATAGTCATACTCTCTATTTGCTTCTGACTTCAGAGAATGGAACATCACAACTTTTATAGTCCTTTGACGTGCTTGTGTATCAAATCATCAGTGCAGATCAGGTATAACACAAAGGTTATACCTGACTTTAGACATTCATATTTAGAACCTATGGTTAATCCATGGCATGTAATGTAATTGTCTCAAAAACTGCAGCTAATTGGCAAAAAAAGAAATACTCATAGGATTCTCATTATAGGAAATCAAAAGCAATTGAATATGATGTGAGATCAGTATCTGATTTATCCCACATAAATCTATTTTTCCTTTCATAGTCCCTGTAAGTATTTTCTGACAGCTCTTCTACTCTCCCCGTCAAGTATGTTTTCTGACTGTTGCGTATCATGAGTTAGTAAGATTGAAACCATATGTCAATCACTGTTGTAGTACATACATCATCAAAGTCCGCAATGATCTCATTCAGCAGCCTGAGACATTCCAAGCCTTCCTTATTTACATCAGATTCTGTGTAAAACTCCTTGAAATCCGGAACAGAGGCAAACATGACACAGACGCAGTCATATGACTGGTGATACAGGTCCTGTCCAAAAGAAAACAGTATAAAGAAAAGAAAAATATCCTAGTCTGCTGTAAATAACTTTCCTAATTAACATGCAGTATCCAGGATCAAAACCAGAGGTGCTGCAGTAGTTGGAATGCCTTAAGATGGAGGTTGGATGTTTTTTGCATTTAGCTGCATTTATTAATTTAAAACAATGCATAAACCTATTCATAAGAGAGAATTAACACAAAAGGCTGAAAATATTGTAATGATTTTTTTTTTCTTCCTGAACATTAACTTTGTGAAAGCAAAATGTTCACTAATTCATTAGACAGGGCCCATCTTTGAAACTTCTTATGAAGAGAATTTAGTCTGGCTTGCACGGCTGAAAATGTATTTTGTAAAACAATATCCAATTTATTATTGGCTGTTTATTATTGTACTAACTAAAAAACTGAACCAAATCACAAACTCAATGTACTACAAGTGAATAATGCAAAATGACCCTGATTGATAGTTCCTAACCTAAAATGACAATATGCCTAAGAGGACAAAATAATTATCCTTTCTTTTGCATAACAAGGAGCTGGGCCAAAAAGAAAGAATTCATCTGAACTAAAACTTACTTATGGCAGAGTCTGCACTGCCTTCTGTGACCACTGAAATGAGAGCATCTCTACTCCACAGAAAGATTCTGGTGCTAAAAATGACCATCTCCCACTACACACTTCACTTCCCTCTCCACTGCCCTTCAACATGAGACTATCTCTTCTTTTGGGACAAATTCACATCCCCCCAAAAAAGATAGAAAGAAAAAAAATTATTAAACTAACACTTAAAAAAGAAATAACATCTATACACAAAGGTAGACATAGCTATAAACGAGGCTGCTATCTACTTTTATGTAAAACTACCTTCAAGTTATTATTTGAGAAACAAGGGATTTCAATAGTCACATAGAAAGGATTTATTCTGTGAGTTCAAGAAGCATAAGATAGTATTTCCCTGTTTACTTAGCAAAGCTTGGGTTTTGCAATTTGACAGTCATTGTGTCCTTTTGGAAGAATGTGGTGTGTCTGTACACAGATGTGCACAGACATAGGGGATCTTTACTGCTGATGTATAACTGAAAAATAACAGAACTATGGGAAAACTGCTGACTGCTTCATCCCATCACAGGTGTAAAGGAAATTTCTGAGCAAACATGAAAATAATGATGGACAGGAAGGAACACATGCAGCTGCAGGAGATAAATTTCTTATAACTAGATTTTTGTGTCTCCTGTATTTTCTAGGGATTTTATACACATGGCATTGCTGATGCTCCACTACAACTGTATGCTGTAGGGATGGAATACATTGATTCACAGATCAAGCTGTTATTCTTTTGTAGCACCATGATTAAATCCAGGTTTTTGAGACACTGCTGTGGGAAACCCAAGGGTCAAGCCAGTAAGGAAATCTGGTCTGACTGTGAGTGTGTGGGGAGTCAAGGAGGGCACCTGTTGGCTCACTGGAGCTGCCCAGTGTGAAGGGAATTCGGTCCCTTCTCAGGTGGGGCAGGTGTGACTGCCAGAGTGGCTCCTGCATAGTCACATGGGGTATTTCCTTAACATACATTCCGTGGTTAACTCAGCTTTACTTCTATTTCCTCAGGTCATCTTCACTGTAACTTCATTTCAATTACAGCGACCCATTTGTCCTCCTTCCTCTCTAATAATTCATCTCCACTAATGAATGCTCAATAAGATAGCACCATCATGGAACAACAAGTGGCACTATTTATAACCAGATAACTAGTAATTGTGACTATCACAATAAATTTCAGAGAATTTCAAGGAGTCATCCCCATCTAGTTTATTTTGATCATAACAATAAAGGATGTTACAATTGAGTGCCTTAATTTTCCTGAGAGTTCTTCTCTTGAAACAGTACTCTCCAAAATGTGTAGTTAGAAAATTAAGTGCAATACTATTCTAGGAAGGAATAGCTGTTCTTATTTTAACAAAAATAAAATCATCCTGTCTTTTGCATTCAATCCTTTTCTTTTTCCTCCTTAATACCATCTGAAATTCTGCAAGTATGTTCCTTTTACTGTCCCCTCATCTCCAATGCCTGAAGATCTCCTGGGATAGGGAAGGCAAACCAGTCCAATTCTATCCCTTGGAAGGGTATGGCGGTCAGCTTCTCTGGGGCAGAATTTTTGCTCTAATTAAAGTGCTAGCTCCATCCAGTAGCTAATAAAGCACGATTCCTCTTGCTCAGTGATGGGCTTGCCAGTTAGCTTGCAGCACTAAAGTTCCTTACCACTTTTTACTAATAGGGAATCTGAAAGATAAAAGCATTAAGGAGAAAGCTGCAAAAGCCAGGTGCAGATATATTTAATCCTGACCCTGTTTTCTGCTTTTAATTTTAGATTTGAGCCTGCTTTTCAATTGGAAAATAACCTGTCTTGGAAAACAACCTGTCTCCAGCATGCAGACTATAAAGCAGAAACCCAGCTCTGGAGGTTCTGGTAAAGCAAACAAACCTTTATTATTTGCTCTGAAGGACCTTTGCTTTTGGCCTATTAGCATTAGTCAATATATACATCTTATTATAAAAAGATGTTGGTCATTTGAAACTACCGTGCAACTGTTAGCATTTATCCACTCACTTTTTCCCAGTTAGCATTTATCCACTCTCGTTTTCCCTTTTCATTTCTCCTGCCTGCTTTTCAGCAGCATTTGTTTTCCCTTATCTCCATATACACCTGCATGCATAAAATACTAAGGGAAGTAGTATTTGGAAATAGAATATTCATCCATTTTCTTAATCTCAGAATCTATTTTAAACAGAAAAGAACAAACATAAAACCATACCGACTTGAATGTTTGCAGCTAAGGAAAATGTGGACAAATTTCAATGTCATATCTGTTGACTTAAGATATCCACACCGAGAAAACAAAGGCCTATTCTGCCCTAACATCTGTATCTACCTACAGAATCTTGCTGATATTGAAACAAATCTAAAGACATGACAGATACTTATATTCCTAAATACTTCCAGAGATTTGAAAGGGCCTTCCTTTGAAAACCCTTGAAAGAAACAAAACAACTTGAGTTCATTTTTTTGGGTTTTTTTCAATGGATGTCATTAAAATCATGTCAAATCATTTTTACTTCACCTGACATGATGAGTTGGGGAGCTCAGCACTTTACAATTTCTGTGCTTCATTGAATTAAGTAAACTCATTCCAACCTAGGAATCTTGAGGGGTGACAAGATAAATCTGGTAGCTGATACAAAGGTAAGCAGATGGTGTTGCTCTGCTGGGAAGCTGAGGTGGAGTAGCACATAATCAAGAAAGCAATCTCCTGATGGTTTGCTGTGTTTAATGCCTTAACTGAGAACTGGAGCTGAGTCAACTTGGCTTCTAGCCAAAATCTTCACTGCATTCAAAGGAACCCCACAGCAATTTTTGTTAGCTACCAAATGAATATTTTCAGGGAATACTAAAGTGTTGAAATGCAGTCCAGATTAGTACTGCTTATGGCAAACCACAGTGAAAAGGAAGATGTTGTCCTTTTTAGCTCAGGAGATCAAAAATGAATCCCTAAATCTGCCCTCTGCCCTCTTTTGTCTTTTTTGAAACAATTATTTGGCAAGCACAAGTAATTGAAAATCTTACATTTAAGATCTCTATAGCTGCTACTCTCTCTAAATAGATTTTTATATTTTTTTTCTTTATTATTACTGCAAATGAATATTAGAAGCAGATCTAATTTCCAGAAAAGTAAAGATGAATCTTTTAGGTGACTTTCCTGGTGCTTGGATTAGATCCATTAAACAGTAAATAAACAGGTAATTCAGTGTTCAGAACATCTTTCCAGAATTAACATCGCCACTGTTTCAGGGAAAAAGTTAATTTTCACTACAATAAACAAGCTCTCCAGTGAACAGAAGAAAATTCAGAACCTGGTTGCAACTCCACTCTGATCATGGGGGAAAAAGTATCTGAATGCATATGATTTAAAATTAAACCCATGTTGATTAAGCCATTCTGTTCCTCCTCCTCCTCACCTATTTTTACCATCCTTCAAAAGGCAAAGTGCATTGCTACTTAGGAAAATTTCACTTTTTTATTTCAAGGTTTTATGGTGCATTCAGTGCTGTAAAGCAAACCATACAGGAAGGAAAGGGGAAATGAAAGTGCCTGTAAATTTATATTTTCGCTGTAAGGACCTACTGTTCAAAACAGCATTAAGTGGTATTTCCAGGGCACACTGCTTTCTTACAGAGTAGAGGATATACAGAGACAGCTGACCTCATTCTTCAGGTTCCTTGCCAAGAAGTGTTCAGCTACGTGGGCTGGAAGCACATTCTCCAGAAGCACCCGATTTAGGTTCTCCATGGTTTCAATCTCCTCCCGCTCTTTTTTGAACTTGTTCTTCCACAGGAAGTCTAACCTACAGTAATATTCATTCTGTTACAAGAGGACACAGAAGTAAAGAAACAATAGGCATCTTGTCCTGCTGGAGTACAGGTTTAAGAGACAAAATAAGCACAGTACACAACCCCTACAATTATTTGGCTACTGAAATATAATTCCAGGTCCCACAGAAGTCACACCCCAAGCATACATTTTGTGACACACATTTTATCAAATCCGGCAAAAAGGCCCATAAGAAAAAAAGAAAAGCTGCAAGGTGCCTTAAGAAACGGAAGATTTATTTATCTACTCTTAAACTTGAGTAAAAATTCATTACAGAAATCAAACACTGTAATGGAAATAATGTATAGTTTTGCAACTTAATATTATTTTGTAAGTGCAGAATTTCACTTACAATAATGGGAGTTTTGGGAAGACCCTAGTTTTTACTAACTTGAACTTATGCCATGCAACCAGCCTGGTGAAAAGAAAACAGCCTATTGATACCATTTACATTCAGTATATCAAATCGTGATCAGAATATTAAAAAATGGCCCAGTCAGCCTGGCCAACTCAGTTTAGTTTTGGTTTTTTTAGTTGCTTTTTTTTGGTTGGTTGCTTACTTTTACACTCCTTTCTGTAATACTTTATCCTGCTTTTTTTTTGTCCCAGAGTTTTCACAGTAGCTTTCTAGTAACCACAACAATAATACATGGAACTATATGAAAATACACAACATCCTTGGAGCATCAGTATGTTTTGAGATCCAATTTCACTAGAAAGGTGGTGGAAAATTAATAAAACTGCACTTTTGCAGAGCTCTCTCCACTTCCTTTCAATATTGTCAAGGTGTTGTCATGAATTCTAAGGCATTATTTCCACAGTAAAGCCTCCTCTGGCCTATCTCATTTGACCTGATAAAATCAAGAGTTGTTTCAATGTAGTCTTAATGGTTTAACACTATCAGACAATCTCAATGAAGACTATGTCATTAACCAGGAAAATATGATATGATGGCAATCGTATTACAGAAAACCTTAAAAGTGCTAGCTACTGGTAATAGCAGTCAGTAAGCATTGACATAAAAAATGAGAGTAGTCCTTCTGACTGGACAGTGGCTGTAACAGCTCAAAATGATTCACAGGTATTCTGCTGAGATCACAACCAAAGATAAGAGTAGAAAGTTCAAATTAGATGGTATTAAAATGATTTGGCAAGCTTTTAAAAGGCAATGAAAGAAAAAAAAAACTGATGAAGCAAAACTGTATCTGCAAAATACCTGCAGGAAGAAAAAACAGTAAGAGGAAAATGATTCCTCCACTTAAATGTATAGAGAGAAATATACTCAGGTTTCCTTTGAATTGGTTGATAAGGGCCAGGTACTATTTAAACATTTAATTACAAAACTGAAAGAGAACATCCATCACATGAAATCACTGTTAACATACTCTCTTTGTGCTGATATCGATACTGCTAAGGACAGAATGTAGACCTCAAATGCACCCCAAAAGAAATATTCTGGCTGTTCTGACTCAAAGGTGACATTCTTCTGAAAGTAAAAGGAGTCTTGACATCTTAGAATGGGTCATGCTGCATCACAGAAATCTGGACTTTGAATGTCAAATAAACAAACAAGCTGGATATTTTTAATAATTCTATTTTACTAAAGGATATTTGCGAACTATAAGCAAAATAAGAGTGGGCAGAGACTTAAATACTTGTACAGACAATCATAAAGGTACAGAGAACCTGATAACAGATTTCTGCAGGAATTTGGAAATAGGATTTTATTGTTGCCCTGTCGTTGTGCCTGTATTAAATGGCAATTATCAGTCCTATAAAGTGTGAGGTCATGAATAGGAATTTTTTTCAGAACCGTCCACATGATGCAAAATACATGCACTTTTTTAGAATGTCTTGTTTATATATATGTTAGATATGTATACATCCAATAACTTGGATTAGTGTAAATATAAATACACATAGATGTATTTATATTTATAGTATAAATATAAATACACATAAATTCAAATGCCACAAATGGTATTCATGCAGGAAAAATTCAGTAAAACCTTGGGATGTCAAAATCCTTGGCATAAATTAACAAAAGTAACATGGATGCCTGTGAAATTAAATCTTCATAGAATGTACCAACTTTCTAGTGAAAAAAAAAGGTGGTAGCTAAATGAAGTTTTCAAAAATATGTTTCTCCTTTAAAAGCTAGTATAAAAAAGATAATTTATTTACTACCTTACTCTTTACTGAATTAAATTTAGGCTGCTCCAAAAAAGGGCAAAGAGTACTCAGAGATCAGAAAAGAAAAATCAGAATATATTCTACAATTTGCTTTGAAATTAGAAAAGTCAGCATATCATATTTCAAAAAGAGAAGAGCACTAGCTTATTAAATTATTTTGAATTGTGGTGGTAGTGATTTTTGTGTTGGTTTGTTTGCATGATACTAAACTTATCCTGATCAATCAAGACAGACAGAATGCTAGAGAACTGACAAAGGGTATAGATATAAGGCATGTCTTTGGAAAAGAAGCAGGAACAATAGAGCAAGGTACCTTGTAAAAAAAGCCAGTAAATGCTAAAGAAAAGAGCTATTTAGACTTAGTGGCTAATGCTGATACAAGTGGATGAGTTGACATACTTTCTGTAAACATGCCCCCATCAACTACAAAGAAATAAATGGTCATGTGACTAGCAGTGAAATTTGAAATAAGTTTTCATTGAATTCTTTCAGAAGAGGCTCTTGAAGAGACTACTTTGTTCAAAACGAGAAGAATTCTGTCGCAAAATAAAAGCTTGCTAAAAAAGAACAGAGACAACAAAGAAACAGTTTTTACAGCTCTGGGAAGCTGCCACAAGCACCTCAGCAGTAAAACTACCAATGAAACTCAGTGTGGATAACTACAATATAATCAATCATGGAAAACTATACAGCCAGCCTACAGAGGAACGGGACACATAAATATTTTAGGTACTGTTGAGAAAGGAATTCACAGGCTATGTCAATACTGGACTCAAAGCAGATCATAAGAGAGATTTAGTGCTCAACCGTGTTTAAAAGTGAGCACTCCTTACACAGTCAAGCCCACACCAATCTGGATTCTCCTGGGAAGGGTGGAAGAATCACCATTCTCAGCACACTGTCTGCGTCTTGCCAGCCCATTATCAAGTAACTCTCGGGATCTGTATGCAGGGTGAAATGAGTCACTTCGTCTCAGTGTCAGGAAATGGTTGTCACCTATGCTGGCAGGGCCATCAAAAAAAAAAAAAAAGTTCTGCTTTTTCCACCTCACTTTTGTCTGTTCACCCCCATTCTTCTGGCGGAAGCATTGCTGTGGCCACACCATAAATCTGGAAAATAGATCTGCCTCAGAACCAACCACTTCTGCAGGATTAATTTTTAATCCTGACCATTTCTCTATTTTGATCCACTATACATCTACACAGTGAGCTGGGCCAGTACAAATGAAGAGACAAAGGGATAGGAACAATCAGCAGAGGGAAGGTCTGCTTCTTCCAGTGGTGATGCTAGCTGTGCAGCTACAGGAATTAGGTAGGCTCATGAACCATGTAATGACATACTGATCCTTCCTCCCCACTGAACAAGAGGCACTGATCCCTGCTGCTTGTGATTCAGGAGAGGCATCTCTATGACCAGTGGTGAGCATGTTCACAGAGCTAGGCTTGCAGGAAAGCATCCACTTTTTGTTTGGATGAACGTTTGGTTACTCATCCTGGGGACAGAGGAACACCAATGGCAGCGGAAGGGAAGTAGAAAGGCTGTCCTTTTCATCAGTGCTATTATCTTCAGCATTTTTTAAATAATCAGATATTAAAAAAAAAAGTATTATCTGCAAAAAAATGCAATAACTAACAGAGAAATTACTTGCATATTACCCTCTGTGGAAGAAGGGTAAGGAAGAATTTTACTTTGTTGACACTGCCAAGATGGCTCAACAGCATCCTACAAGTGCCACTCAATAAAAGTAGAAAAGAGAAAGTCTAAAAATAGAAAGACAGACACTGTCCCATGAATTTTTATCAAACTGTGAAATTCATTATCAGTGTTGGGAACATCAGCAAGATAAAATGGGTTAAAAATGGATCAGACAGTGAAACAGAAAACAGAACAGCCAATAGCTATTAAACACAGCCACAGAAATACTAACTGGCAGAAGGTGGGAAGTATATGTCCGTGAATAGGTCACACTATACAGGTTGATTTCCTCCCCTATTCTTTTTCCAAGCATTTGCTACCAATCAATATCACCAACAGTAACTTTAAATGGCAACTCTTATGCCAGGTATGTATTACAAAGTTAGTTCATAACATTTTCCATTTTAGACTGCTTGAAAGCATTTGAAAATGCAGAAGCTTTTTTCTCCTTCTTCTTTACAAGAGAATAGTTAGAAAAATCAAAGGCAAAAGACTGAAGGCTTACAAGTAAATGTTATCATGACAAGGATCCTGGACCTACAGCTCTAAAAATGAAGACTTTTTCCATTTTACATTCATTTCTTAGTTGGTGTGACAGAAAACACCTGTAGCTCCATGGAGAACAAACTTCCTTGTTAATGTGACTGAATCGACTAAGAAATCTTTCTTTTCCCAATGAAGATGATATTCCTTCTCTCCTTTATTCTTGGTATTGCACCCTTTGCCTCCATCCGAGACTTGGGTTGACAGGGACTAAAGATTCTCCACTGATGAGACGAAAAACTTGTCCCTCTTTCTGAGGGAAAGTAGCTGTGCTCTAGACCCACTCTGTCACCACCATCAAATGAATAAACTCTAAGTGCTGCTGCTGACAAGGCAGATGAAGAATGTTATTTCTAAATCAAGAAGGATGTTCCCCAATACAATAAATAGTGCAGAAGCTGCCAGATAAGAATTTTTGTGTAGTAACCTGCAGGGCCTGCATGGCAATTTAAATGACAGTCATTAACTTTTGAGGAGTTATAATGTAAATGAATGATTTAAGGACAGTCTGGGATAAAGTTCTTTCCAAGGCTGCAGTCTGTGACGGCTCAGGCTGTTCATGAGATCTCACATGGATTGCCTTTTCAGTTTCAGAGCCCTGTCTTGTGCACTGCATTGTTCTGGCACAATGGGCTGGAACTGCATCTCAGCCATGAATCCTGTACAACCCTGAGGATTTAGAGAAAGAACTGCCCTTGCACCTTGCCTCAGCTTAATACAGGGTAAGACCATTGACATCACATTTGTTCTGGAAAAGCACAACTGGGTCATAAAAAGAGTAGTTTCCTGTTGGGTCACAGTTTTAGTGCAACCATGGCCTCAGCATGTGGTACACTTCTGTGTGTGTGCTGCATTGTTTCTGTGTCTGCACCAAATTGTAATAACTGTGAAGAAAATAGCTTGCAATTAAGCAGCCAGGGAGACAGCAGATGGATGCAGACAGATGGGAACAAGGCAGGAAGCTAGGAGCCACTATTGGTCAGAATGAGATGCAATAGTCACAGTACACTATCAGCATAGTGTCAGTGATAGCTACTGGTGAGTTTTAAGGGCATATTGGAAGGCAAGAAAGAAAATTATGTCATAGATGCTCCTGACACTCCTCTGCAAGGCTATGGGAAAGAACAGGACAAAGGTGTTTCTTTGAGAAGGTGACAGGCTGCATGTGGCAGCTGGCATTGTGTCCACTGGTGCAGGTGAAGAGAAGTGTGTGTCTTACCTGTCTACCCAAAACCAGTAATGTGATGAAGAATATGAACAAGGAAATTGAGCCCATTGTCTTCAGGTCCTTCAGTATTCCTGGCCTATAAAATAAAAACATAAGTAAAGCAGGCTGCTCAAAAGTTAAACCAATATTACTTCAAGCACAAAAATAAGACCACAATTTATATGCACTACTTTCTGATACATAAACTAAGAACATTTAAATATTATACAATATAATATTTGATAAAATATCATTATTTATATTATGTAGATTTAATTACCTCTACAATATTCTCTGCAAATGTGCCTACATTTTGAACTCCAATAATAAGATGAGGATTTAGGAAAAATAATGTCCTTTTTTACTTGCAAATGGAGAGCATTTGTGGCTTATTCTATACAAGTAGAATAAAAATAGATTTTTAATGCAATAACACTATTTCCATTGTGGAGAGCTCGACCATATCCAATGAATATGCAGAAAAAGAAACTAAAGCACCTATCTCCCAAGATACCCTTTCTCTTGAGGAGGCACAAACTTGTAAAGAGTTTATTAAAAACTCTGCTTTGGCAAAAGTCACTAAAGGAAAACAGTTCACACTAGAACTCTCCTACTCATGCCACTGAAACAAGAACCTTGGTAAGAGATTTAGGAAGGAAAATGCCAACAGGTGCAGAGCTTGACTGACAAAATCAAAGCTGCCAGAAACACAAGTTCAATCTAACCTCTTCCCTGGTTCTCCATACCATCACACACATACTCTTTCCATTAATAAAATGGAAACAAAGACTTAGGTTTGTTCATTTAATCTTTAGATTTAAGTGCAAAGAAAACATACTTTTTTTTCCCCAGATTTTCAAATGAGATCCTTTTCCATGATTGTTACAGCACAGGAAAAATTATATTGAAACTACAGTATGAATATCCAGATTTTCTGGTGTGGCATATGCCATACACTTGGCCTACACAGAAGAGAATCGCCTCTTTGTTTTGAAAATGAGGTAGAAATTACAACTGTCCAAATATTATTTTACACAGCAATAACAAGAACTGGAGTCGTCATTTTGGTCTTACATATTATTAGCTGTAACAAAGATTTCAGCAGCCTCACTAAGAACTTAAGATACAAATGCACAGGCACAACAAAACAAAATAAAAAAATATCCATACTGTTGGTCTACTAATTTGTTCAATCACTAAGACTTTATTTGTAAACATTTCAGACTATGTAATAGTTCTGGGGAAGCTGATTTTCTTCAGCTTGTAGAAAATATCCCCTAAAAACCTTAATTATGTGCAGTCTGAGACCTTAAAAAACTTGGTGATGACTTCTTGTAAAGTCCTTTGTGACAAAAATTCAAATTAAACCATACTCTGTTTCCCATAGTGTGTGATTTAAATGCCTTGTCCAGACTTCTTTTATTCTAATGCTCTGAGGTGTGACATTAAATCAAACATTTGCTGCAGCATGACAATGATTTTACATTGTGACTGAGATTACACAGCCAAATATGTGTGTTCCATGACTAAGAGCTTCCATGGGTAGTATTGAACTTCAGAAAGACTGGAGTTAGCCACCTACCTTCTAAGAGGTGCCATTGCATACATAAATTTGCTGTAGTCATCCAGCATGGGCCCATGAGTGTGCAGAAGGATAACATTGTAGCCCACCAATGCAATCAACATTATTACCATTTTCAACTCATAATTTATCCTCAGGAAAACAGAACAGGAAATGAGCCCTAATATGCAGCTGTATATAAAATACTGGCAAAGAGAAATCAAATGGAAAATATTTAGAATTTGGCTCTTGAGTAGGAAATCATGCATAATAAAATGCTCAGGCTACTTTAAAAAACAAACCATTGACTGACCACCGAAGTGTGCAATCTATCACAATCTGGGACACTATGGTTTATAGACAGCCAATAAAAATAAATTTATGCTCCCTAATTTTCACCCTTTGACACTTTTGATTTACTCATCTACATTTGTGGGATACCACTGCTGGTGTTGAAATCTAATGTAAGAGTCTGTTGCCAGCAGAGCGACATAAGATTTACTCCTGTTCCACTGTGAAATTTTCATTCATGCTTGAGTCCCAGGATTACCCTGAATGTCTTGCTAGCATTTGGGTCAAGGTAAAAATGTCTAAAGGCCTGAAGCAATAATTTCATTGCCTATATTTGTAGCTGTTATAAACTGATGCAGTACACAGTTATGAATCTCACAGATATGCAATTTTATAAACAGCCAGGATAGGAAAAATACAAAGCTATTAACAGGGCCTATGCATAATATAAATATAAAAAATCCTTCTCTCAAATCCTGTGGAGTAATAACCGTATAAAAACATACTCAATTGCTAAGAAAAAAAAAAAGTATTAAAGTATTTTCTTTCCTAGTCATATATATCAACAAAAATATGTATAGTTGAAGTTAAATTTCTGGAAAAATATTTTCTTCTAATATTTCCTGGCAATTGATTACAGCATCAGAATTAATGCTAAAACAGGAATCATCTCTAGAATCGTTATCTTAGTCTTTAATATGCAACCCCTTTGCCAGAAATGCTTCTTGAAAATTACAGTCCTGCACCTTGAAAGGAAGTTTCTTTTCTGAAACTACAAAGCATTCTATTTCTAGTCATGCTATTTTCGGACTAGTGTTGACTTGTTGATGGCAGCAATTTTGACAGAACCTGAATCACTGTATACTAATTTTGGAGGATCACTAAGAAGGATAATTTTCACAGCACCCATCAGACAGAATGTATCTGCCATCTCAATCTTTGCTGCTACTGTAATTTGCTCAAAGATCTGGTTGAAATAAGAAATAGATAGAACTATGGTTCAGAATCATGAAAAAAAAATAAAACCTCTCTGTTAGCTGCATTTCAGAGGAGGTCACCCTCCAAATTCATGGTTACATAAAAATAGCAGTATTCTTTTGTTGAATCAGTATGGCATTCTAGTGTTGAAATCAGTTTTCCAAAAAGTAACAAGGAGAGGCAGTCTTGAACCTATAACTGAATACTGTTTGACAAAGACCCAGAAATTTCCAAGTGGAACAGTCTCTGACAGTGTTTCATACAAATACATAGAATAGATTGAAAATTTCAGACAAGGGTGGATGAATTAGAGAAGAGTGGCACAGTCACACATTTCAGAATGCAGACCTTGCACTGCAGTGCCTGTTTCAGTTAGACACAAGCAGATCTGGAGAGCCTGGCAATCAATCCACAGAGCAGTGAAGCTGAGCAGGTGCAGGCCCCTGCTCTGCTTAGGGCATCCCCCAGCCCCAGGACAACCTCAGCCAGCTCAGCCAACCTGTCACAACCCAGAAGCCTGCAGGCAGCTCCCACCTGCCACCAACACGAGGCCTTGGCTTTATCCAACAGTGCACAGCAAGTTCTCATGGAGGCCCTTTGGTCTGACAGTTGAAGCAGTGAATAGAAATGTTCCCTTTTAAGAAAGTACTCCAACAGCTCAAAGGAGGAAAATCCTGGGTAACCTCTCCACAGACAGAATCTGCACCTCATGCTGTATAAATCAAGATTCTCAGCATCTAAAGGGGCATAAGCCCATATATATTCTCTTTTTCTTTCTTGTGCTAGCTAATAAAGGTATTTTAACCAATGCCTTACAGAATCTGATTGTCTTTCTTACTGAGATCACAGGTCTGGTGTCTTGCACCAGGGTAGTACACACTTAGGATCCAGCACAATGCATTTAGTCTCTTCTCTTAAAATTTAAGACCTGCAGTTCTGTGGGTATAAAGATCTTCACTCAAGTAGGAAGGACTTCTACTCCTATATGTCTATAGAGAAAAAATTACTTGAGGACAAAGTAATTTTGTAAAAAAATTTCCTAGTCAAATAAAATATATTCCAAAACTGCATCTTTTAGATGCCAGTATTATAACTTCTATTTATTTAACATGTGGATGTGGCAGCACTAATACAGGACTGTATTTTGTTCCAGGAACAGATATACATGTCAGCTTCTATTACACAGAACCTACAGAAGCATCATAGCAAAACTAAACCAAACTGAACACAAAAATGTTGCTATAATTTACTGAGGAATCTTTGCTAAGTCTTTTTTAAAAGTAAGCTAAACTAATAAAAAAAGTTATTTTGGGGGGTAGAGAAGGAGGCAAATAAATTGCTTTGCTACAAAATGAACTTAAATCAATTGGGGCTAAAGTAATTTCCAAAGCTCTTATGCACTCATTTTAGATGACATAGTCAATAGATGTCAGGTTTACTATCATAAATCACATAAAGTTTATTGACATGAGCAAAGCTTAAAACTAACACACAGATTCAAAATAACAAATTTTTAATTTAAGGAAACAAACATTTGTCAGCCTACGTATTCAATATCTTATAGAGTGAAAAGAGAGAAATTTTAATCCCAGACTAAAGAAAAAATTAAAAGTGGTAACTCAAAAGGAATTTAAAGCTTTTTCCAGCTAAAATGTTTGCAGCATCTGAGGATGAAAACAAGGCTTATTTGAGAGATGTTTTAAAATCTTTAGCTAACTTTAATTTTTCATGTATTAATGTCAGAAGTGAAATTTTAACACAATTTTTTATGCCAATCTATCAAAGACAAATTTTCGTAGATGAAAAAATTTGTTTTAATACTTTAAAAGCTATAAATCCTGAAATCAGGACACACCAATTTGGTGATTATTTCACCACAGAGACGAAATAAACTTCCTTTTCCTCCTGCTGCCACCAGCTTATTCACCCAAACCCATATATTTTGACACAATATATGGCTTGACATTTTCAACTGCAGGTCTTTTGTAATATTTTAAGGAATCACTTCTCTCTAGGACACAGGTCCCACTTTTTTTCAGCAATGTCCTTCCCCCTCCTCTTGCATGTGCCATTGCGCTTTTGTTCACACTGAGACATCCCCTTCAGATCAGTTCAGGTCTCTTAAGCAGTTTATATATTGGCACATGAGAGTTTTATTTCCACCCCTCTCACACCAGCTTTCCCAAAATATGCAATGACTGAAGTGTGACAATTTCACATTTGATGAAAATGGTGAATATTTTCAGGTCAGCCACCTGAAAATATTCCCACCATGGGAAACCTGCCTGCAGACTAACCAGTTTTCAGTGCACAGTCTGTTTTGCAGATGCTGTGTGTTATCTTGATATCTTGTAATGTGTTAGCACGGGTGAATTAAGATTCCTTGTTATTACACTGTTTCCTGCTTTTTTAATCTGACATTCATTAAAACCTCTATTTTCAGAAGTACTAATCTCATTTAACTTCCCACTTACTTCAAATGCAGTTGCAGCTGACTAAAAAAAAAAATCAAGCTTTTACTGCAGTCTAAAAAATGGGTGGGTGTTTAACTTCAAGCAGATCTGGTAACAGTCAATTTAGTGCAATTGTTGTAAACAAACAAAGAAATGTGAAATGAACTTACCGGTAGGAAAAAACAGTTATTTTGTATACACCACCGTGTCTGATTACTTGAATTAGGAAAACTTGCATTTGATGAATTAAGAACTGAGGAAAAAGCTATCACATCATTATCCAGGAAAAACTAGGAAAAAAAAAATCAATATATAATCCATTAGCATGACAGCTGTTTAAGGTCAAAATAGAGAACAGTCAAATGGGGAAGGAGAGAAAGGTTTACATGTAACCATTTAACTTTAGTATTTCACTACTTTTTTATTTTAATTTGAAATAGGAAAAGGAAGATGACATACCATGATTACTTGTTCCTACATTCTCAAACAAAAATAAGCGTGCTAACCTTCATCTGACACTTTCTACTTGAATAAAAGACAAAAGCTCTTTGTTGTATTACTTTCACATATCAGAAGCTCGCACACCCAAGAGACATTGAAGAAATAAACTCAATATTAATAATTCCTGGATTTACCTAAACTGAATGTCCTATTTAAATAAAGGAAGAATTACAGAAAGAATATGGAGCCATTACTGAAGTTGATACAATAACATCATAATGCTGACATTAATATCGGACCTGATGGAATAGAATCTGAAAAGTGGATCCAGTTATCTCTTGGGGCATCAAATTCAGCCAGTAATCACACAGGAAACCAACATCATACAGACCTCCTTGATGCAGTGATCCAGTACTTTCTTAACAATTTAGATTTTGACGACTATATTTATTCCAGTAGCTTGAATCTCAATATTTAAGCTGTTTCTACATTTAGTCACTATTCATGGCCAGTTTGCTTGTCTTTCTTCTTGTCATCATCTCATCCTTTAGTTTTCACATAGCTTCTTCCTCTCCCTAGTATTTAAAGTCCTAATATAAAGTGTAATCTCAGGCTTCATTGTGCTCATCAATCTATGTTTTTTCTTGTTTCTTCCCTGAAAGCAAGCTCTTCATTCCCCCAGTTAGTCTGGTAGTCACCCTCTGTACATATTTCTTTCAATTCAACCTTCTGGGTGACCAAAACTGCCAACACACTTCCCAGATTTTATCAGTGAGTCATGCAACAGCATTAATACAAATCCTGCAGAAAATATATTCTCATACATTCTAGAGTCAAGGAATTTTTAGGGTTGGAAGGGACCTCTGGAGATCATCCAGTCCAACGCCCTGCCATGACACAGTCACCTAGATCAGTTTACATATAAACGTGTCCAGGTGGGTTTTGAATGACTCCAGACAGGGAGAGTCCACACCCTCCCTGGGCAGCCTTCTCCTCCCTCAATGTAAAGTTCTTCTTCATGTTGAGGTGAAACTTGTTGTGTTTTAGTTTATGGCCATTGCTCCTCATCCTGTTGCTGGACACCACTGAAGAGAGCCTGGCATCAACCTCTTGACATCTGCCTTTGAGGGATTTATATGTTTTGAATAAATTGAATTAAAAAACTGAATTTATATATCCAGAACAATGCTCCTTTGCTCACAGCTACAAAACCTTAAAAGCTCACTGTACCTCATGCAGCTGGGGCTCAGACAGCTTAACACATTCTGCACAGGGACATCACCCCAGCTATTAACATCATGCTCAGAAAATGTGAAGGTAGCCTTCCTTCATTGGGACTCACCTAGGAAAATGCAGTTCTTACTTACCATGAGTTCAAAGCAGTCACATGGATGGTTATTGTGATTCAGCTGAATTGACATTAAACCCACCTAATTAATTAAAATCCTGAACTCATTGCCTATCCATGTGATGAGCTTCCAACATGTATCAGAATTTCTTGTCACTAGTCTGTCAGACCAACTACAATCTTGACTTTTTTACTACTAAATTTCATCCTAGTTCTTTTTATTTTCTCAAATCCATACCTGACTTTTTCCTTTCTAAAATCCCAAGCCTTTCCTCACAGACACTGACTGTCACCTTAATTTATTAGTTTCATAGTCTCTCTTATACACTAACTATGAAAATCCACTCATGGTTGACCAGAGTAGAGCTCCAGAGGTCACCTCCCTGTCACACCCTGTTCCCTGCAGGTAGTCACTGAGTAACCCACCTCCAAATTCTTTCTCCATTTCTGTCTTTAAATACTGTTACAGAGGAAACCTGAACTGCTCAACTCACAGCAACTAAATGTGGGTCAAAATGGTTTATTGATTTACTAATGTTAGATCTGGTCAGTCATTCGGTCACAGTTCTGGACAGCCAGGTCTTGGAAACTTCCAAGGATGGAGACCCACAATCCCCCTTGGCAGCAGTCAGCGCTGTTCATGCACAGTAACTCCTTTTATCTTTCTAAAGACTATCCAACCTCCCATGTCACCACTTGTGCTGAGTGCCCTTTGATATGTGTCATGGTTTGACCAGGAAGAAGTTGGGAATTTTGGGAAGCTGTGGTCAAACCAATGAAGGTTTTGGGTTTGAGACTGGCGTCCGGTGTGGCCAGTGGGGTTTGGACACACCTCCGAGAATACACAGGGGTTAAAAGCAGGGCACTGCCCTGGCACTTCCTCTTTTTGGACATCGCGGCCGAGGAGTTCAGACCTCTCTCCCTCGCCCGGCCCGCTGCTGCTGGGCGGGGGAGGGGCCAGCCATGCGGTGAGGCCTGGGCCTGGACAGTGATGGGCTTGAGGGGGCTTCGGGGGGGGCTCCAAGGATGGAAGGGTGGGGGAGCCCCAAGAGACATCGGGCAGCCAGCTCCCCTTCCCCCCCCCCCCCCCAGGAGAGCAGCCAGCTCCCCTTCCCCCCCCCCCCCCCCCCCCCCGGAGAGAGAGAGCCGGCGGCACCGAATGTGATGGCAGCCAGCCAGGAGGAGAAGGGGGGAGAGAGAGAGAGAGCCCGGCCGGCCGCAGCAGCAGCACGTGTGGGAGTATCATCTCCTCCCAGGACAGACAGAGACTGAAAACTTTTAACCCTTTCCTGCATGATTGGGGCCTTGCGAAAATGCTAATCCTCCTCGAAGCTGAATAAGAAGGGAGATGAGAGATGATATGAGATAAGGACCTTGGCCCGGAGTTTGTGGAGATGATTGGATGGGGAGAGATGATTTGGAGTGGCCTTTGGGCTGGACGTTTTCTTGTAGCCATGGACTCAGTTGTTCCTGTGACACAGACTGCATTTAGGGGGAGGCAGTGCCTCAAAACCAGGAGGGTTCATTTGTGAGGACCCCCCGGCCCCAGGGGGTTGGAAATATATGGGGGGGACAGTTGTCCCAAAAGCAGAGACTGTGCCTTTTTGGAGTGAGACAAGGCATCCTTGAAAGACCACCCTAAAAGCAGCTCTGGCCATGTCTCGGTGGTGAGAGCACTGAGCATGGAAGGAACATGTCACAAGCGGCAAATGGACTTTCCGGGCGGTGCCAAAGTGACAAAGAAGCATCCGGGATTTCACTGTTTCCAGGAAAAGCCTATGGAACAAGAAGGACTCCTTTTCCTCTCCATGAACTGCAGTTTGAGTATACTAACGTGTGGGGCCAAGGCTGAGCAGTTGGTATTTTTGAGAGAATGTATTGGATTGGGAAAGTTAGGGAGTGGGGAGGAGGAAAAGTGGTTTTTGTAAGGTTTTCAATTTTTTTTTCTTTTCCTTATAGTCTTTCCTAGTTTTTCCTGTAGTTTCAGGTAATAAAGTGTTATTTATGTTTAAGTTGGAGCCTGTTTTGCTTATTCCTGGTCACATCTCACAGCAGACACCAGGGTGAGGCATTTTCATGGGGGCACTGGCTCTGTGCCAGGCTCAAACCATGACAATATGTTTTATGGCTCTGCAGAGAAGAGTCTGAAGCCATTTTCTCTCTTAACTCCCCTTCAAAAGAAGTCCAAGGTTGTGGATTTGCAAAGGTTATCAATACGCCACCTACTACCAACACCAAGCTGGCACTCACCTGTGTTTCTGCAGTTGCACTTTTGGTTCCCTTGCTTTGCCAACACAACTGTGTATGTGAAACTGCATATAATTAACCTGCCATCAGTGAACTACAAAGTCAGGAAGAGTGTGGAATCCTTTGAATCTTTTCCCATTGGGGAAATACCCCACGCTGCTACAGACGAGGATCAGTACCAGAAATAGAACCGATAAACCATGAAAACAGACCCTACAAAATGTTAATGAACACCTACAGATTTTGAAACATCCTTCAATAACTGATCCCAAAGAGCTCTACTGACGTGCACATGAAGGGAGTTACATGCACATCTGCCTCTTCCCACAGGATGTGTGAGTGAAATGCACACACTCCCCTTCTGGCAATGCAGGTTCCCCTGCTGGCACACACTGCTGAAAGGAGATGCAGGTACTCTATGTGCACCTGTGCAGCTCCCTGCAAGCTGTCCATGCACATGCTGGAGAGAGAGCCCTGCAGGTTCCTGTGCAGGGACAAACCTGAGCAGTGGTCCCTGCTTGTCCCAGCCCATTTGTGCAGGCAGCTCACAGTATCTGACAGGCAGGCTGCCTTTGCTGGCTGAGGCAGAGGTGTGATGCCAAAGAGGTGACTTATTACAGTGTCAGAATAGTTTTTTTGACAGGCATCTGTTTCCACTCACAGCTCTCTGTCTCCTGTCACACATTTCCACATTGCTCAGAGAGGCTGTGGAGTCTCCCTCACTGGAGATATTCAAGGGCTGTCTGGACACAATCCTGTGCCATGTGCTCCAGGATGACCTTGCTTGGGTCAGATGATCACTGTGGTCTTTTCCAACCTCATCTATTCTATGATTCTGTTTCTTTTATTCTTATTTTCACACTATTTCCTTCTCTACTTAAGGATTTTCTGAAATTGCTTGGTTACTTTTTAAGGCAGCTGATGCTCACCTGCCTCTTTTGACTGGAACAACTTTGGACAAAAAATCCCCTTCAGACAGCTTTGAGGATTTACTCTCCATTCCAAGCCTCTAGCTATTTAATAACTTCTGTTAACAAGGACATTTGCCAAGAGAACCACATCCCACTAACAGTGCATATACTTTTTCTGTGGACATGAAATATTTAGTTTCAGAATTCCACTTTTTGCATGTCCCCAGAGCAAAGATTATATAACATGAAGAACTCAAACACAATTATATTACAGAAAGACATATGGCATGCATATTTATATAAATAATTTAGAATAAAGCATTTTAATTTGGGTTTTGAACCTCGCACAAAGCATTTATGACCTATAAATGTTACCTGCATACACAGAACACTGTATGAAATATGGTATATCTATGCATATATTAATGAATATAAAAAGGAGAACAAAAAGGATATGGAAATGTTGTCACCTGCCATGAGCCAAACAACACTTACTTCTGAATGATGTGTTTGCACTTGTCTTTCTTGTCTCTCATCAGTTACCTACATCTGCTATCATGCTTTGAAGATACATATTGTTCTTCAACATAGTATTTTTTGTAAGAGTAGGTTCAGTCCTACTAAGCAGTCACACCCACACAAATGACTCAAATGAAAGCAGTATTTTTTATGAATACCAATGTTTGCCAGGGAACGTCTGAGCATGCTACCATTACGTTCTTATTTTAACTTCATATATTCTGACAGTGTTTTCTTTTCTTGTGTTCACATGACCTGCAATCCTCAGCTGTGAGTTTTCTGCCTCACATAATGAAAATACCTGCTTTCAATGGGAGCCATGTGGTGACAGAACCTCCCTCAAAACATGGGATAAGCAAATTAGCGCATCTCTTTTGTTGTCTGAAAACAACAACTACTGTATTCACTAGTTTAGATCTCATTAGAAAAGAAGCCATCTTTCCCACCGATGTATGAAAGTACTTGGGTGTAGAATGCATATCACAGCTTCCTTTGAAAAATGGCAGTTTGTCTGGCAGTTGAATCAGGACTTTTATTCCCAGATCTTCACAAGAATGCCCCAAGAATAGTGTGAAAAATGACAAATTTCGGTATCATTCCCCCTCTTCCCAAGCTCAAAAGGAGAGGTTTAAGGACAGCCTGGAATGCTAAGTTCTTACCAAGACTACTAAGTATTTTTTTACCAAATAAAGGTGATGCTGAGATATTGGTAAGTTGTAAAAGGATAATGAAAATCCAGAAGTACTGAAATGCATTTAGCAGAAGTTTTGGAGCACTTTTCCTCTGAGTTGGTACAAGGCTTCTTAACATCAAAGTGCTCATGCATCTGTGTTATTTGGTGTCTTGTAGCATAAATGGACCAAATTAACGTTGCTCAATAATTTATTTTCTATGAAAGTTTGTGTGCCAAGTGAAAATGCATAACTGTCTTTGTGCAACCATGTATTCAATCCCTAGCCCCCTGAAGAGGCAATATGTAGTGGCAAGTCACTGCCTTGTTCAAAGCTCCCACCAACAGGAAAGATGAGGAGCCTGCTGGCCCTTTACAGACTCAGACAGCATGATTTGTATAGAGAAATGCTCATTTATAAAGGCAGTGACAGCATGACTCTACCTCTTCCCACACGTTTGAAAGAAATCAGAACTGCTGTAAACATGATTTCAGAGCAGTGTCTCACCTGCTAGTGCATCTCTGCTAATCCAGTGTGCCTAGACTGATACTGATTTTTTTAAGTTCCTTAAATCCTGGAATAGATTTGTGACTGGGCCCTGCAAATACCACTTAAACTACATTTCTTCAGCTGTGCTTTTTCCTTCCAACTCCCTGGCCAGGTCAACCTCTAGACAATGTCTATTTATTCTTCTCAAAAGACACGCGTTAAGCACCATCCAAAACTGTCTTCAATATGCCAGGCACTGTGGGATGTATAATTAGAGTGTATGTGCCAAAGAGCTTACCAATTAAAAATACAAGTTCACCAACAGAGTCAGCTACACTAAAAGGAAGATCTGTTAAAGAAACCAACTTTCCACTATGAGAATGAAAGCAGATTTGATTAATTATTTGTCATTATTTGAACACAGGATCATTCATGACTTAGAGGGGGCTAATACTTGTGTCATTTAAGGCAGTTTGGGCTCACAGAAGTATAATAACCAATAGAACAAAAATACTCAAACCTCTCTCAGTATTCACATTCCTAAACGTGTTCTTTGAGAGGAAACAGTCCAGGTGTTAACATTCACTGGATGTAAAGACAGGAAAGCAAGTAATATCTAGAGAAGCGCCACAAAGATTATCAGAGGGCTGGAACACTTCTTTTTTGAAGATAGGCTGAGAGACCTGGGGTTGTTCAGCCCAGAGAATTCTCCAGGGAGACCTTCCAGTACCTGAAGGGCCTAAGAAAGATTGGGACAAACTTTGTAGCAGGGTCTGTTGTGACAGGACAAGGGGTAATGGTTTTAAACTCAAACAGGGTAGATTCGGACTAGATATAAGGAAACATATGATGAGGATGGTGAGGCACTAGAACAGCTTTCCCAGGGAGGTGGTGGATGTCCTAATCCTGGAAACACTCAAAGTCAGGTTAGACAGGACTGAGCAATTGGATTCAGTTAAAGATGTCCCTGCCCATGGCGGCCGGGGTGGGGGGGGGGCGTGAACTATGTGACTTTTTAAGATTGTTTTGATTCTTTTCAACCCAAAATATTCAATGATTCTATGATCCTGAATGTTAAAGCCAGTGGTTAGAGTAATTAAGACTTAGTGGGACAGTACAAGCCTGAGATCTTGTTGCTTGTGCCAAGAACCAGTCATGCATTTGATGGCAGAAGTCACTGAAACCAAGAGCTGTTGCAGAATCTTTTATCATGCATTATATTCCTTAAGATCTAAAGAATCCCAGAGGATGACAAGGCACAATCATTTGATGTACTGTCTGCAGTCATTCATTCAGTTTTCAAGTAGTAACCCTTCACAATCATGCAGTCCTACTGTCTCTCTGGGCCTCCTGTATTGCTCCATGCAGGATTCTTTCTCCTGTCAAGCAGATCAGCTTGACAAAAGCAGTTTTCCTCAGCAACTGATAGATGTCCTACTGTCTATCTAGCACCAGATCTAATGCTTACCCTCTCCCTTCAGCTCAGAACTATTTGATATTTATGTGACATTAGCTGATTTTTAACTTCCCTTTGCTGATCAGGACTACACACATCTCAAACCTAAACAAGAGATTTAGACATGAGCTGAAACAGCTAATTCCAAATAAAATTGCACCCCCACTCTTCTCCAGTCTCCCTTGACCATGAAGACTGAGTTTTACTTGGCATTTTGCTCATAATGATGAATTATTAGGTGTGGCATGGTTAGACACTCTTTATCTCCATTAAATCTTAATGGCTACATTTTGCCTTTTGCTACTGAAATGGCTCATGGAAGTAAATGCAGTTAACGGACTCTGCTATTAAGTACATGTTGCTTGGAGATATAATAATGATACTTCAGAGTCTCTCCCACAATTTGCTAATGCAAAATTCACAATCACATTTAAAGTCATTTTTGCTAGTCAAACTATTAAGGTTTAATTTCAAGGTGGGAATTGTACTTAAAATTACCATCTCATGAATATCTTGGAACATGATTATTTGTAACTCTGTAACATTGCTTATAAGGCGCTAAGACTTGCTTATAAGGCACTAAGACTTTAAAATACAGCCTATTAGGTATTACTGTAACATTCAGTCCACATAAAACTGGACATGAGCCAATAAAATTAAAACCTTTTTCAAAAAATTATGTACAGAACAACTCCTTTTTTTTTGCTAAAATGTCTTTTACTGCTTGAAGGCCAAGTTTGAAGTGGGCTGTAAGCACTAGTAGAACTTTAGTCTAAGCAAAAAACAGTTGCTGACTATATCTCCTTTTACATTTTTTTACTCAATAAATAACCATATGCATGAAGCCTAAATCAGTGTATAATTTAAACCCAAGTAGGTTCTTTATTTTCTTCTGATATATTTACAGAGTTTAAAAAAAGAGAAAATCTAGCCCGATCTTCACTTTACAAGTTACTAAATCTCTGAGGTTTTTGCTGTTGTACAACTTTTGCACGGCTAAAGGTTATAATTCAAAAAGAGTTTTCAGCTAATGGACAATCAACAGCTTTTCAGAATAATTGTTTCCATTGCTAACTGCTTTCACTGATGAAAAGTCAATTTATATTCAGTTTTATATTATTTTCAGCCACTGCTTCTTTGAGTTTCACCTCTCCCATCCTTACACACTAAATTCACTTAGGTAAATTTTAGAGTTTGGAAATAGAATTGGTTTTGTGTTTCTCTCCTCTCCTTCAAACAAAGCAGGAAAAAGAAAGAACAGAAAACCAATATTAACAAGACTAGAAAAATTTAACAATAAAACGGAGAGAACATTCTACCAACTATTTCAAGTGTTCACATTTAAAAGCCCACATTACATCATTTGGACAAGTTTAGTACTTAGTATAACAAATGATTGATTAAGGGTCCCCTGAAGTGTGGGAAAACAAAATAAAACAGTGTAGGCATTATCAATCTCTAAGTCCTTTATAAATCCTAAGTAACAAAAGTACTGGCAACTCAAGCAAGCATTAGGGTTGCAATTTCAAAAGCACTGAACCTCACTCACTTGAAACATGAATTTATGCATTGATGTTGTGATGAAAACATTGCCTGAATAAATGTCAGAGTTCCCACTTTGCAGATGCAGAACTGAACTGAACACTTTCACAGGTTTACAAACAGAATCCACCTTAGCCAACAGGGCAAAACAAAGGAAGACTTTTGATCCCGTGTACTGCTCATCCCATTAGACAACAGACCTTTCAGACCAAATGAGATCAATAAGATTCATGCTTTAGGCAAACTAATGACAGATTTACTCTATAATTGCTTACAGATTTACTCTATAATTTACTCTATAGTTGCAAAGGAATAATAAAATTACATAAATTTTCTCTGTTAGGAGAAAAAAGCACGGGTTGAAGTCACTTAAGCAAACATAAGCCCTAATGAATTTGTAGGTCAGTACTTTTGAAGTTTTGACGTAACTTTGAATTTTTTTCTTATTTAAAAAGCATGTGAAACCAATAATATATACATTATGATAATTTTGGGGTCAGCAGAGAAGCATCACAAAACTGAATAAAGCTTGGTTTGTTTCACACAAAGTCTTCCACAAATCCTGTGAGGAGATACTTGATTGTCTCAGCAATGCTGCTTTTCTAAGTGACGCGCAGATGACTAAGGGACTTGCACAATTCAAACCTGAGATTTAATTGTTTTCTGTTCATTATAAATAATATTTTTCTTTAACATATTTAGCCAAGGTCTGAGCTCTTGTTGAGCATCCGGTTTGCAGAGGTCTCAATTACACAGTATGTTTTCTTTTGCTCTGCTTTATATTTCTGTCTCTGGCAATTACCACGCAGGTTCCTGGCATAGCAACAGGCCATAAATTTAACATCTAAACAAATACTGAATAACAACAACAACAACAACAAATCTTAAATGGACAAAAAAAAAACCAGGAAAAAAATACCCCTTTTTCCCTTACCATGTTGAATACAGCCATGGTTAATATTATAGCAGTGGTTGTCAATGTAAGAGTGATCCTTGGCCAAGGACGGTTTGCAATTATTCCAGATGATTTCAGCATCCACAACAATGAAGCTGATGCTTTCTTGCTACATTGCTAAGTGAAAACAGTTTAGAAAATGGGAAAAAAAAAAGATCTTCAGTATATTTAATTAGAATAAACAAGGGTAGAATTAAGATACCTTAAGACTGAGGACAGTAATAATCTTACAGCATTGCACAGAACTATTTAACTATTATAGTCTCTCGAGAATGACAGATCATGATTAAACATGAACACAAAGAAAAAATTATTTAAAATATCTGCCATATTATCACTTCCATTAAATAATTATAATTTGCAAATAGCTTACTAAATATTCAATACATACTACTAATAATAGCAAAATACAGAGCTGACAGCAGTGTCATTACCTTTAACAGCATCAAAACCTTGAAAATTAACTGACCTGCCTTGACTGAATTGAAAGAGTCATGTTTAGTAGCCTCTGGAAACTTCAAAATGTAAATAATGACTCTGCAAAGTCTTTGACACAGAATAAAGGCTAGATGTATCCCCAGCAGCCCACAAAACAGGAAAGCTTTCAGGCTTTTCTTTCATCCTTTTGGAGTCTTATTTGATAATTATTTTAAATGGAAAATAACTCAGCAAAGCAAATCAACCTTCCCTAAAACTATCCAGAAGGCAAATAAGCATTTCATTAAAAACTGGATGAAAAATTTGACAAAAAATTATTTAGTGAATAGAAAAATTTTCTTGTATAATGAGAAAAATTAACAATAAAAAACTCTGACTAATTTAATCTGTTTCTAAGAAGACATTGCAAAGTCTCCATTCATACATGCATAGTGCCTGGAGGCACAAGTGGCTCACAAAGAATAAACAATGATTTGTGACACATCCAATAAGCATTAATTTTCCCAAAACTTTAGCAATGAGGAGATAAGGTTGCCTAGAAGCATCTTGTGCCCTTTCCAAATGTCAAATTCAGTTTTATGCAAACTCCTGTAAAAAAGGCAAAGAAAATTTAAGGAACATGACAATCCCACAAAATTAATTGTTTTTTTTCAACGTGTGTTTTCTATTTACTTAATATTATCTGAGATGGCTTTACATATTGTTTTCACCCTTGCCCTAGCCATCAGCAGAGATACAAGCTCAGGAAGCCTCAGAAATGGGAACTCCAGCAGGAAAAACTACCAAACATAGGACTTATTTTACAGCACTGATCTATTTGTTCGGGTTCAATAGCTATGGCACATCATGCTAAATTACACCATTGCCGTACATGTTGGGTGCATTTTGCATTGCAATCTTTACCATTCTGCACATAAATATTTTGTTCCTAATTATACATTATTTGGACACATCCTCTGTATATCCAGAGCTTTTTCACACATTGTTTCCATTTATGACTGGGAGTTTTGCATACTGAATTGGACAGATTCTGAATTCAGTTCCAGGAAGGTCAAAACAATCACTGGAATATTAAGGATGGACAAAAAAAAGGGAAAATATCAGGCAGCTTTTATAGAAACATTACTCTTCTCCCTTACTAAAAAGGGAGAAGAGTCCGTCCTTAAGATTCCACCCAAAAACATAAACTCAAAGGATCTGCATTTTTGAACAAAAAATTCCTGCTCAAAGCCTTTCTGACTCCCCAACCTTGTTCTTCAGCCCTAAGTACATAGCAAATTTCAAGATAATTTGAAACCACACATAGATTTTACAAAAAATTTTGTCATCCCTCCCACTTCAATATAGTAAAAAGCACAAAGTATTGATTGCTGCTGTTGCTACAGAAGGGAAGTGTCCCGATGGATGCAGGGAATGGATCTGAGTGAAAATGAATCATTCAGTTATCTGTCTAGTCTGTCTAAAACCCAATTAGACAGGGAGCATGGATTTATGGCAAATTAAAACAGTCATGAAATCGTGCCCTAATTACTCTTTACCTTTATTATAGCTCACCTGGAGCTTTACTACAACTTAACCTACGTTGTTCTGTGATTTTCTTGGAAATTTAAAAGCTGCTGGATAAGTTTAAATTGCATTACACACAGAAAACTAGACAAGTACGCTGAGAAGCACTAGGAATATAAAATAGCTAAGAAGTTTTTTATATATATATATGAAGCTGTACACTGTGTTCTTTCTGAATTACATTACAGACCATTCAAAGAAAGCCTTTAGGATTAGAAATTTCAAGAAAGTAAGCTAAAGATGGAAATAAATTATATGGTCTAAACAAAATAAATTGTATTATGAATTTTACAGGGTTTATACTACCTGATGAGAGGCTAATCAAATCAAACACAAACAGTGATGATTAAAAGGGCAATGACAGTTGATGAGTAACATCATAAACAGAAGCCACTGAATTTGCTGCTTCTAAGATGATGGAAAGAGGTTGCTGCAGTCATGATTTTTGATGGGAAACCTACCAAGAACCTTCAATGAAAAATCTTCCTTTCCAGGATGCCCTGGAAAAAATCTTCCTTTCCAGGCTGATTCCTGCCTAAAAGGCTAGCACAGGATAGTTAATTTTGCTAGTGGGCAGAAACTTGGAATTGTGTAAAACACAATGGTATATATTAAGGGCATTATGGGTATGTGTTTAGGGAATGGGACACAGGAGAGGAAAGCAAGGCATAAACATGGATCAGAGATGTACAAATATAGGTAGATGGTGACAAGAAGGGATGAAAGGAAATGGATGCAGGTGAACACTTTTCTAAATGTGTCTATTGTATATTGCTACTAAACTCTATCTCTAACCATCCTCTGTGTAGGTGTAAGTGCAGTCCTTATTCTGAGCCTGCATGTGTGTGAATGGCAGCAAACTTCATGCTGGACTAGATGGCAAGGGGCACAGGATGGTGCTACTGGAGAGAGATCATGTAGGGGAGCAGCTGAGGGTGTCAGGAGCTGAGCTGAGTCAGACCAGTCCCTGAGGAGACCCACAGGGTGTGTGGGGGAGTGTGTGTGCAACTACAAAGAAAATTCAAACAGAACTGGTTGGCAAGCAGGAGATCTGAATTTGGAAAGACCCAAGGGTTGAGCTAGTCACTTTGCAAAGGGGGCAGAGCTTGGGTATGGATATTGTATTGACTAAAACTCCACATGCCAGACCCACGAGTGAAAGTGTGCCTGTGGGTGATGGCAGTCAGGAAGTGTATGTCCTATCAGACCTGATCCTCCAGAAAGAAAGAACTAGACCATCAGCGTAGATCATGTTTACATGAGTGCTGCATGTTGGTACATGGGTGCTGTAGGAGAGCTGTTCTGTCCATGGATCTCTGTGATTGCTCCTCTGTGTATGGTGTATGCCCATTTTCCTACTGGGAACATGTGCCCAGCCTCACTACAGGTTGCGCCTCAGACTGCAGTGGGAGTGGGACAGGAGGATCCCCTCCCTGGGTTTTGAATTCCATCAAATTTTGCTTCAGTGGGTTGGGAAGAAGCACTTCCCAGCTCCTGACCTCCACTGGGCCCAACAAGCTCTAGCAGCCCTTACTTTTGATTTCAAAACTTTAAAAATTACGTCTCAGTAAAAAATGTAAAACCATGGTGTTTTAGTGTTGTGTTTTAGTAGCGCTACACAATGTCAATTGAATTTTCTCTACTCACATAAGCAATTTGTGTTATCTTAATTCTGAGGATAAAACTAACTTTCACATAGAAAAAAATCTCTGCTAAACTCCAGTATCTAAGTACAAGAATGTCAGCATCAATTGATGGTGACTTTTCAAACTTTTCTACTTTAAAATCAGTGCTTCCAATTGTTAAATTTGAACTTTCTTTGTATCTGAAAGTAATAATTGAAAAAAATTATAGTATAGAATTGCTGAGACTACTTAGCAATGCCCATGCTGAGAACAGCATGTATTGCTGAGAACTCCCTTTGTTTTCAAAGTGTCTGGAAAACAGGTACAGGCTTATGTAGCTTCTGTACTAAAATGCTTTGCAGTAATTCCAATTTTTCTTTGCTTACAAGATTTTTGAACAATATCATCTGACCCTGCTAACATATTTCAGCAAGGAGGAACTTATTGGGCTGATTCTCTACACTTCTTCAAAATTTTTTTTCTGATATCGTTAAGGCAAAAAAAAAAAAAAAAAAGGAACTTTATCAGTTAGAACAGGCCTGGAAAACAACAGAAATTTCAGGAAACAATATATCATTCAGACAATGTGATTAATCAATAAGAGGGATTATTTCCATTGCTCTTCCTAAAATTACAAGACACTGATGGCTCCAATCAGAAGAACAATGTGAGTTATGTTAAGAGTGCAACTTGAAAAATTAAGTTCTAGGTGTTTTTTCCACTTGTCAAACAGAAGCACAACAGAATGATGTATTTCTTAGCAATCTGTTTAATGCACAGCTCTGAGTTCAGGAGGGGAAAGATCCCTGTTTATTTGGCACATCTGCCCTACCCACCTTATTTGTTAAGCCAGTGAGAGTCCTGAAAGGAAAACTTGTGACAAAACCCTAAAAGTTTTTAAGCCATTGAATAGATACTCTTTGGAAAACATGAAAAAACACACAGTTGAATAATAATTCTCTGTGTGCATAACAGATTTGCTGAATTTCATTTCACTTTTTAGCAGTCCAGATCCAACCCATAAGTAGTACTACTGCAGCAGTTCAGTACTGCTGAAAATTTGGGAAATCCCTGGAAGCAGAACTGGAGGGGTGAGGTTAATCATTAAAACCACTCTTAAAAGCAGACTTAGGCAGGTTTATTTTGCTGATTCCATCATACACTTTTATTGTGTTATGTCTCCTTTGCAATTTTCTGAATAAAATGGAGAATGAGATTAAAGAAAGAATCAGTTGTTGAAAACATGCAAGGAGGATAAAACATCAGATCTCAGTAGCATTAGAGAGTATCACAATGTTTATTCTAAGTGGAGCTTGCAGAATATGGTTCAGTGTTTATCATTTTCTGACTAGAAATAATAGGTATTTGTAGTATGAGAGGTGACTAATGTATTACCTTTTCATCTGAACATGTTAAATTTGATATGACAGCACAGCATGATAATGAGTAATAACTTATTTTGAATATTCAAGACATTAAAAATGCATCCTGTGTTGTCTTTCCACACACAAAAACTTACTTCAGCATTTAATAAGATGAATGCTGTCTTTCTGAGTGGGATCAAGGAACTGGTGCGAGAACTAATTGAGACAGCTATGTTGTAGATGAAAGACAGTGTTTCAAGAGCTGTCACACTTCTCCTTCAGATGCCAGTTGAGGTTGGAACATCTTCACTGAAAACTTCTTATTTACAGAAAGCCAGTGAATCAGATTTTCTCTAGTTCTATTGTTGTTCTTTTCATTTTGCATTCAAACACAACTGTATATTTTACCAATACCGATGCTTCAAAGAATGCAATCAAGAGAAACAAAATTCAGATTTTTTACATGCTTGTTTTCTCTCAGAGCTGAAGAAGACACCAAAGTTCAAACCCCAAGAACTTGCTGACAGAAACTGTTAGAGATTTTTTCAGAAATGGCTTAAAAGGCAGATGTGAGGAGCAAATTCTCACAGCCTGTTTCTGTAAACAACTATGTTCTCAGGGTTCTCGGACAGTTTTCTCATAACAGGTAAATATTCTATCTTTGGCTGTTTTGGGAAAGTAAAAGTAAGTTTTGAGAACACAAATATTGGTATTGTAAACAAAAGGAGGAGTTGAAGTTTTCTCTACAGCCTGTCGGGAGCTCAGATTTTGCAATATGCATGAAGTGAATTAGCACTGTTATAAAAGGTGTCTAATTTGATCAATAAACCGGAGTCGATGCTGATCAACAAAGGTGGGTGGTCTCCCTTCACTTCAACAAGAAATTACATTCACCTAAGCGTGGAGAAGGGGGATTTTGCTATACAGACACAAGCTTTTACTTTACATACTTATTAATGCTCCTAATGTTGACAAAAAGGACCAAAGTACTTCTAAAACAAGTACTGTAACACCAAAATCTTGAATTTCCTGGTGGCACCTGTAAATCTAAGCCAGGAATTTTGAATCATACAAAATGCATCCACGTGAAAAGTCTACTCAATTTCTACCTTATGCAAGTGACTGGACAAAATCTAGAATCCTGAATAACGAAATAACAGCAAAAACTAAAGTCAGCATCATGTTTTTAATTTCACCATACTTTGCAGTGTTAATTATCCTTTACAATAAGTCATGTTAAAATGCCCATGTGGTTCACTTCAGCTGCGTCATTCAAAGGAAAGAACACGTCAGTGTTCCAGGCTGACCTGGAGCAGAGGCTGGACAGAGTTAAGAAGGAATAAAGTAGGTATTTATTAAAAGGCCTTCAAAGGATACACCTTGGGAAGTACAAAAGCCTGGCCATAGCCCTACCAAAGATGGACCCAAGATGGATGATCGGTCACAAGTTTTCACACTTTTATAAGTTTTGGTCCATTTACATATTGGGGTTAATTATCCAATTACAGCTTCAGGTTATGAAGTCCCATCTTCCCAGTTTGCTCTCCTCAATTTGCCATGGTTTACACTTTTTGTGCCTGAAGCTGTAACTATGTCCTTGGTTCTTAGGGTGGAAAAGGATTGTTTTGTCTAACTAAACTGTGGAGAGAACTTACTAACATGCTATATGAAATTCAGAGTCACACACTAAGGCAGTACGGAATCTGAAAAATGTGAAAGCTACAACTTCAGGCATCATTTTTCCCCCCATAGAGGCTTGACAAGGCCTTTACCCTGTCGAGTCTCTATTCTAAATATCTACTAATAAAAGGCAATTAATAATAGTAAATATCTAACAGTAAATACAAATATGCCTTTAGGCAGCCAGAGTTCAGTCCTGGCGCTTTCTGTGCTGCTTTCCTCACTCAAGAAAACAGACAATCACTGTGTTATATGCTAGTTTAAGATGTTCTCAGTCCCTCCCATCAAGGTTTTAATTTTTCTCAGGAAATATTTAAGTGCCACTAGGTTTTGAGAAGAATCAAACCTGAATGACATTTTAAGGACAGTGCTCAGGGCACTGATTTAGAGGAAGGATTTCCAAATGCTGCATTCTACATTGGCAAAGTCTTGATCTCCAAGTGAGATTCTACCATCCAAAAACTGTCTCACAAAACAGGAGCTCTAATCTGAGCCCATATTCCAGTATTAGCACATCACAGGTATCAGCTCTCAGATAATACATGTACGGACCACCACTAAAAACAATCTGGATGCTTTCTGCTTTCCTGCTTTTTTAATAATCATAGGAAAAATTTTTTGTACACTTGGAAGCACAGTTGGGTATTTGAAATTAATTTACAATCTCATCATGGGCAAAAACACTAAAGGGCAGCATTGTTAGATTTAGAGAATTATTAAAAGAGAATTTTTGGCAAAGTAGACATAAAGAATGTGGCTTTCACCAAGTTAGGAAATTCTTCAGCTGGCTTCAATCATGTAACTAATGTTGTAAACATGTAACTCAAGAAGCTGAGTAAGAAGGAGGATTTTTGCTAATGGCATCAGTACGCTTAGAACAACTCCTGAAGTCTGAACATGGTGCTTAACTAAGTGGTGATGGATTTGCTGTTCTAGTGCCTCTGCTAGAGACTCATCAGAATGACTTTCAGGATTGATGAACCTCCTTCCTGTTGTAGGTGCCAAAGTGCTTCTTTAGGTTTTCCTTGCCTAAACATCCCTGCTTTAATCTTCATTTACAGGCAAAGCCTTACTATTGAAGAAACGAAAAGGCCTAGCTATATCTGCATTAAAAGACACTTATTTCAAAAGTAAAATTCCAGATTGAAAATAATTTCCAAGTAGTGCTGGTGCTAACATTCCTCTCCTTACAGAGCTTTTAAATATCTTATGTGTACAGAGTAGTTATGACTCTACCTAAGTACCAATGCCAATTACTTTAGAATGAAATACAAACCCCTGCAAAAAAAGGTAAAGAACACTCTTTATGCAGTGATGTGGTGTAAATAATGTGCTCTCTTCTAGCAGGAACAGGGCTCATGTACTGGCTGCCCTTTGTCAGAGACTTCAATAACCTCAAATCAGACCATCTTTCTCAACTGTGAAGCCAGTTATTTTCTGCTGTCTATTCTGTTGGTAGTGTGTTCTTCTAATTCCATTATTCAATTGGGCATCTAAGAGAGACTATAAACATGCCAGATGAGACGACATTAATTCTGTCTTCTCTGTTAAGTAGTCAAGTTTGCAAGATATAAACAGATGCAAAAAAAAAAATTCATAATAATAAAATGTTACTGGCACAAAGACAATGTCACATCAATTAAGTGCAAGTATGTCCCAGGTAATGCAAACAGATTTTTGAGACAGTGCATAAAGAACAACGTATAAATAACATCTGCTTGAGATGTTATTTCTTTGGCCAGCTACCTCAGCTACTTCAAAGATCTTTCTGCTGCATGCTTAGTGTGGTTTTTTCCCACTGAATGCATTGCATTTTCCAAGGTATCATTTAGGTACCAGATGATTGCTTTCTTGCATTCACAGTAGGAGGTAAAACACATCTAACACTTACCAGGTCTGAGGCATTTCACATGCATTCTATGAACTCACCTGTACTTCAAGAAGATAAAGAGAAGAGACACAGAAAATAAATGAGCTAAAGGACAATGACTGTCCTCTATCCCTCTATCTGGGAAAGAAACTCTTCAAGGAAAAGTCAAAGAAAATATTAAAAACTAATTTAAAAGAAAGGCCTTCATTTCAAATATGAAAAAATAAGAAAAATTATCTTTATGACAAAAAATACTCATACTCTTTAAGATTATGAGTATCTCTGAATACTGTGACTATCAAAAAAACCCCAAAACACATAAAAAATTAATAGGCACAAAAAATAATTAGAATATAGACGGTATAAATTCCTTTCAAGTTTCAGGATATATGCCATTTTAGCTAGGATTGAGCAAGGTTTAATGCCCTGTCAGCCTGTGAGCCCTGTCAGCTCTCCCAGCCCTTGGCCTGTTTGCCCAAGACCAGCAGGGGATGCCACAAAGACAGGCTCTGGAAGTCTGTAACCTCCTTATTTGTGCTGCTACGGTGCTGCATCATTTGATGGAAAGATGCCTATTCTTCTCTAGTGGCTGAATTATCACTTCACCCCAGACTGAGCTGGGCCACGCTGCAGTGCTGCTGAACAGCAGAATCAATTAATAAACTCAGAGTGAAACAGTAAGCATAAATCTATTCTTACAATATTGCAATTAAATTCCATAAAAGCTAGTAATTTTAGCATTACAGTCTGGATTGAGTTTTTTTGTTTTGCCAATGAAATGAAAATCAAACAGAGAAACTTGTTCAGTGTTGGTTTTTGAGGGACTGAACTCTGTAGTGGTTACAGCCATTTGCAATAGGTGAAGACTGAGAGTGCAAAGTGTCAAAAGTACTAAGACAAGCACATACAACACAATGATACCCAGGTGTCCTAAAATGAAATTAGATTTTGCTGTCTTTACTGGCATTTCAGGTCCCACTCTAAATCTAGTAAGAGTCCTGTAAACATTTGACTGCTACTGCAAGTTTATGTACCAGTTTCTGGAGCTCAGGTTGTGGGTGAGGCCTGACCCTGGCTGGGCACCTTGGGAACACCAGAGCAAGAGTGAGCCCAAAATGTTGGGAAGAGAGAGGAGGGACCAGAGAGAGAAACGGAAGAGGGAAACCCAAGGCTGGAGGAGCAGGCAGTCCATGCTGGAGCAGATGACCATACTGCAGCTCATGGAAGACCTGTGCTGGAGCAGCTGATGTTCCTGAAGGAACTGCAGCCTATGGAGTCCTTAAAATTGAGTAGGGTGGAACTGGGAAAGGAAGGAGCAGGAGAGAAATATCTATGCACCAACCACTCTCCCCTACTTGTACTGGCTGACAGAAGGTAGAGGACTCTGGGGCAGAGGAGTGAAGGTAAATTTGGGAAAGGGAGGTGTAATGGTGTGGCTTTAATGTTTGGTTTTGTTTCTTACAACACCAATCTATCCTAATTGGCAATAAATGTCAGCAATTATCCCCAAGTTCAGTCTGCATTTTCTCTGAAAATAACTGGTCAGTGATCTCCCTGCCTTACCTCAAGCCATGAGCTTCCTCATTGTATTTTCCTACCCCATCCTTCTGAATGAGGCAGAGTGAGCAGCTGGGTGAGTGCCTGGCCTGTAGCTAATTCACCCCATTTCATCTCTCAGGATCAGACAGGCACAAAACATTCTCAGGTTTTTTGGTGCATTTTTAGATGAGAGATATTTGGTGATTTTAAACTCCGTAATTGTGTGCAAGGGCACGTACACACAAGCAAGTCTACATTTACTACATGCTTTCTACAAGGGAATCCAAAATGTACTTCTTTAGAAAAAGAGTGAAAAACCCCAAACAAACCCAAACCTATTCAGCCTTAGGATGATAAAGCCTGATTTCTGTTAACAGTGGCACTGTTGTATGAAAATTCAGATATCACTATTAGTTTCTTTGAAATTTTAGACTTTTACTTTTAAAACAAAACCATTTACACAGTGATGGGTCAGATAGTGCAATAAATATGCTACCAAAATATAACATAGGGTGTCACTGTGGTTAAAGCTGCAAAACAATGCTTGGATTTTGACACAAAGGAAGAAATCTTAGGGAGAGAACAAGGGAAAAGCAAACCTATTGCTTGTTCTGTTAGCTGTTTCCCACCTTGAGGGGAAGACCTAGGTTCTTGTCACCTTAAGAACTACATCAATGCACACGAAAAAAGACAACACTGCATCAACTATGGTCATAACTTTCTAAAATCTTCTCAGCAGCATAGTTTCTTTATTAGAGCAGCTGAACTCACAAAGACATGGACATAAATAACTCCTCTTCAAGTTGGTTATGTTAGAATATGACAACTGGCAAGTCATCAGAAGTGAAATGATAGGTCTCCATTTCTATTTACATGTTTACAATACTTATGTGGACAAAAAAGCATTGAAAATAGGTGTAAGATATAACTCAAATGGCACAAATCTACAACTCTGACTTGGGATATTGCTTAGCTATCCCTTTAAATGCAGAAAAATGTATTTGTATTTCTCCTAAGTAATACTATGAATAAAAGCCTCAGGAGAATGTATTTGCCAGCACTTCTTGATTTCATTAGCACCTCTTTTTCCTACAGGAAAAGGCTGGCTTTTCCTTGAAAGATTTTTTTAAAATTTGCTTATTCAAGAGTAGTACTCTAACTTACTCTCAGTTTTTTTTTACTCTCAGTTTACTGTCAATAACAAACAGAAGTCAAGTATTACATGAGAACTAATTTTGCTGTTAAGTAATAGAAATACCTCTAAGACCTCACTCTAATGATTAAAAATATTTAAGAATATCGTTGCACTATATTTCAGATTAATTCCTTAGCAGTGGCAGCGTCCCTAACTTAATGGAAAGGTAACTGAAATGGAAAGGTCACTCAAATGTATATTAATTATATTTTATTTTAAAAATGCCCTGGTTAATTACAAGCCTCATAAGAAAGAAAAATTATAAAAACCTGCTTCCTCTGTTTTTTTTCTTTAACTACCTTGTCATACTGTTTTACTGCATACTGAAGTAATTGTCTTTTCCATGTGCTTTTTTATAAAGATCTTCCAGTTTTCTCTATGTGAACTTTTGCAAGGACAGAGAAGGAGAAGTGGGGATGTCATATGCAGATTGAATTCACTTTGTTACAAATCCTGAAACTCCTTATCCTTATAAATGGAGTTCTATGTTGGATCTATTTGAGAACTGAAAGGAGAGACATGCTGAAAGGCAAAATGGTTTGCTCAAATAGTGAATTAAATTCTTAAATTCAGCTTAATATTACATACACTTGTAGGTATTATAAAACACCTGGATCACTCAGTGACAAAACTGGAAATCTACTAAAACATTTTTATATTTCAAATTAAATTGTTATGGTGAAATATTCTTTAAACTCAGAAAATGGTCTTATACAATACTTAAACAAATACACAGTCCTGCAAATTAAAGCAATCATAAGATGAGTCACCCCCTGTAAGCACAATAGCAAAAAAATTTTTAAAAGGCAATCTATCAAACAATAATGAAAACCTCTCAGATGATCCAGTTTCATATGAGAAAAAGAATATTAGTGTCAATACAGACAATTACTGCATTGGCATTTTCTGTTTTTCAGATAAATCAAGACATTTTAAAGAAAATCAACATGGACAAAACAATGTCCACAGAAGTCTGAGTATGCAAATCCTTCTTTCCTTAACTGGTACTCTGCAAAGGCAGAGTGACTTGGCAAAATCAGAACATGTTATTTCAAAGAAACCATTAACTAATGGATTAGATTTCCTTGAATACCTACCAAAAGCTGTCCAGCAAAACAGATAAACAAAATGAAGGAAAGAAAGAGAAATGCAGCTCCAAATGAAATTCCAAGAATAGATGTTCTAGAAGAAAAGGAAAAAAGGTATTAGTTTCTTGGTTACACATTTGTAACTTGGCATTTCTTTGTCTATAATACTGATGATATGAAAAAGTACTATGTGCAAGCTGCAACTTCCAAACACCAATACCATGGAAAATCATTTCAAACCCTCACCCTAATGGCAGGCATTTCCCCATTTTGGCATTTCTGTATTGCCATTTTCTCAATTCAGGAATGCTTGAATTAAATTACCTCTGACTTGCAAAGTTATTAACATGAGAAGCTAATAACTTCCACATGTATAACAACAGAATACTTTAGGAGAAGCAATGCCTTGTTTTGCTTTAACTTAAGGAAGCCTGCATTAAAGATGATCCTTGCTGCTTTAGTTTTTTGTCATTGATTTTATAATAATAATAGAGCCTAACAGACATAAAAAATAAACTTGCTGGTGGTGTACATTCACCCCTAAAAGGCAGAAAACTGCATAGGTCAGTGATGTCCATTTTCAGTGTCTTGCAGCAGAGGCTGTGATGCTGATCACCCTTACTCAGTGCTACCATTCATCCTTTTCTTGTGTCTTATAAATAGGAAGGTCTAGCCAAAGCAGCATCCCTGGATACGCAGTAAACAGGGATTCAGTAACAATCTGTGTACTCCTTCATTCATTCCTTCATTCATTTGTTCTGCAAATGTGGAAATCCCTCTATAGTAATACCACAGCAGAGCATAATTGCTCCACCAGGCACCATGTAAGAGCTTCTCAGCACATCTGCCTAGGGAAAGATTCTTTCTTTGATAAGAAGAATAGAAGAAATGGGCCTCCACATCTTAAAAAATGGCTCAACACAAGAATAGCCTTATCAGTCAAGTTTGGAGTGCATCCTTTTAGCAGAAGAAATGAAGATGTTTGAGAAACTGGAGAGCAAAGGAAATAAAACATGGCATAAAGAGAGCTTATGCAAAGAGTACTTAATCTCCCCGGCAACAGGCAAGAACAAAAGGTCTTTGTAGCAGCTTCACATAATCAATGATGTTATTGAGGGAGTACAAGAATTACACAGCAAGGTGAACAGGACAAAGAGAAAAAGACTGAAGGTAATAAAAAGTGGTATCTTAGAATCCAGATTTGAGTGGTGAAAACAGAGCAAAACCCCTATAGTATTTTTGCTCCCCACACCCTGTTCTTTTCTGGGAACAGCAAGACTTCTGTTTCACTTAAGCTAAGACAAAACAGTTTCATGCTGCTCCTAGAAGGAAAGAAGTGGGCTGAAAATGCTATGAAGAGAAGCAAAATGCTAAATATTAAGTGTCACCATAAACAAGTCTCATTTGAGGCAATGACCATAGGAAAGCCATAATATGATTTCTTTTTTGTCACTGAAACATTACAAAACCAGTACAATTCTTTACTGTAAACTAACCTTATTTTTGTTATCTATAGTTAACAAATGCTTGCATTGACATGTTTGGGCAAAATATTTAGTCAGAGGAGCTCCCGAAATTGCCTAAGGCAGGTAAGTTTTTACCTGCCCCTTCTATGCTTCAAGGAATGGCCTCATTCTGCTCTCTGCTACAGTCCCCCACCAGTAACCCAAACAGGATAACCCTTGACCATCAGCTACAGAGAGACAGTTTAAAAGTGAGGCAACAATATGAGAACTTTTCAAGCTTCAGGTAGTTCCATGTCAAAATAATTTATGATCTTTGCTAAACGTGCATTTTTTCTGATTTCATTAGGAAATATCTGCTTTGGACAATTCATTTTTATCCGTGGTACGAGACTGGAAAAAAAAAATATTTATGTATATCTCAGTAACTATTTAACTGACAACCAGAAATTTATTGGTGAAGATAAAGATATTGAAAAATGCCAAAAAGAATGTGGTTTTTCCCTACAATTTTGTAACTTTTAGGAAAATATGTGACTTTTGGCACATGTCCTTTAATGCAGAGCATTTCCTTAGCTTATAGATAATTGTTAACCATGTTCTGAACAATAAGACTGCAAATTCTCTTGAGGTGATAAAATCACAATGAAGCCACTGCAGCTGACAATTATACAAGCCAATACTGAATTCAGACTTTTTTGATATCTAATAGTAGCTATTTATTTCTTAAAGGCACTTATACTTTCAGTAACCCATCAAAAGATTCAATATCTATAGAGACTGTATGGCAGTTTCAACGTTAAAACAGTATCAGTTCAGTTTTATAATTCCACTTGAATTGTTGGTGTTTGTTTGTTTTAATACAGCAGAAAAAGAGTTAGTATTAATGCTTTTCTTTCACTTAAACCATCTTGTATCTTCCGTGCCTGCTTTCAGACTTTCTGAATACTCCCTCTCCTATGAAGAAATTCAGTTGTGCCTGATCAAAAATGCAATGTGAAGGCCTCCTGACCATGACTGTTAGTTTGGCATGACTCAGGAAAAAAGGACACAGTTTTTTGAACATGATGGCCTCAGAGAGTAAAGACTTGGGAAGAACCTTAAATGTAGCCTAAATACAATCCCTTACTTGCATACTACAAGGAGTATCTCCTGTTCAATAGAAATATACTTTGATCAATTCACCAGTCTGTATTTCAAACAACCAATACTACCAATTCCATCCTGGTACAAATTCTGTTTGCTTAAATACAGTGTAGGGCTGCTGTGAATTAATAGGCATACTTCTCTCACCTGGTAAGCCAAGAATTCTAGAGAGCTACCACAGGCCTGTTCCAAGGAAATGTAATGATAAAGATTTTTCTTTCATTTAATGCCAATGAAGACCTACTCATCATATATTTCACCCCAAGATATTGTTTTCTTGATTAAATTTATAATTATCACTTTGTGTAAAGCTTATTATTAAAAAGCAGCACATCACTTTACTAACCCCAAGAAAATTAAGACATTAATAAATTTTTCCAGCCTTGAAAAAAATATCTGGTGATCTTGAAAATATTACTTAATACTTGCAACTTGCTGGATGTTATCCATCATCAAATATCTCCAAATCTACTTTCAAGTAGCAGACTGTGTGCCTGCACAGAAATCAATGATATTACACTACTGCAAAACCAGGTTAATGGAATTGTGAATCAATAAAACCCAGTGACAGATTTAGTTCATCTCCCTGTCTTCATTAGAACACCATTTAAAAATCCTGGAGAACTTTTGGACGAAAAAAAGGGTAGATAGAATTTTAGAAGGAAATAACATTTGCAGCATCAGAGTATGTTCAATTTAAGTTGCATTTGTGATGACTACATACATTGGTGGTTTTTCAGCTTTTGTTGTTGTTTTTAACTTGCAATGCTCCTAATTTTCTAGAAAATATGCAGGTGACTGTATAATACCTTGCCTTTCTGCGTTCCATTTTTGCATCCATTAAAATAATCCACAGACTACCTGAAGCTGAATACAATTAATGTTGGTAATACCTGATTTTACACTTTTGCTTTTACAATAAGCTTTTACATAAGACAACATTTTGGTAATGAAAATGACAAAGCATTTATAAGTGTCTTTTGCTCTGATGTTAGAAATATCAGAAATACCAGCAAGTTGGAGGATATTTTCCTTAGCTTAATACAGCTCCCTAGATTTCACTGATATTCTGATCAATTTTAATGAAATAAAGAATTAGTTTAAGCAACATAGTAAGGACAGAGCAAAATGAATGCCTGACCACATGTAAGAGAGATGATAAATCTAGATTAATTTTTATTACTAAAATAAAACCAAAAAAAAAAATCATACTGCCAGCTGGGAGCAGTTAGATCCACCTTTGGCTTTTGGGATGTGGCAACACATGAGTTTTCCTGAACTAATTATTTTACTTATCGAAATACAGTATGAGCTTGTAAAATAAAATTTACCATGTCTTAATTTCATATTTTTAATAATGCCCAAAGTCACACTCAAACATGTACAGGATACTGCTGAATTCTTGGAAGAGTGTCCCTTGCTTTGTGCCTCCATTTGAGAAATTTGCAGGGAAACTGCTTCTGTAACATCTGAATAGAAGTCCATAAAACTTTATACATGTTATAAATCTGCACTGTAGAAAGTCAGTTTATAATTTCCTAGCACTTCCTTCTGGCTTTGAACTAAAATGTGAGTAAATACTACAGAACAAGACCAATCACACAACTGTGGTTATAAATAATAATCTTGAAAGTACTCTACAGGAGAAAGGACTATGAGTTAAGAATTACTATATGACAGGGAATATGAAGTGTTTGCTTTAGAAACAATTGCTATAAAACAAAGCCAACTTTTCACTGTGTAAACAATCAGCCACAAAATTTATTTTTAAGAAGTCTAATAAAACATCCTATATTGGAACTTTGTTCCAGTATTCAGCCTTTCGACAAAAGTACAAATATAAATCATCTTAAAATGCATAAATTCTGATAAAAAGATTTATTCCAGAAATGGATTTTAATATTCCAAAATTAATTTTATAAATGTACCCATTATGGTTATTAATGCTCTGTTTTCATACTCTGTATAACAGTATTATCATAGTCATAAGTTAAATACAGTGATTTATCACAGTGCCAAGTCTGTAATCCATTTTGTCTCACTCTAATGTCCAACTGTCACACGTATTTTTAAATGCAATGAGAGAAACTAAAAGGAATGAAGAAATTTTACTAATGTTTGGCATAACACTATCAACAGTGTTTAAAATTAGAAAGAGGCCTAACTTTGAAAATTGGCTGAAATCCCCAGTCTTTTCTGTTCAATTTAGTTTCCATGGACTGACATATGCAAAATAACAATTCCAATTTTTTTTACTTATATTTCTTTTTTTTTACACTAATGAGCAAACATACATAGGAACAAGTATACATTAAATATCACTTACTTTGGCAATACAAGAATCTGTACAACAAAAATGCAGAAGAATATGAGACAGGCACAAGTCACATAGTACTTGAATGCAGGCAGAGTAGTTGCTCGATACTAAAAGAAAATAAAAGCAAATATTAAAAACACAATTGCCAAAGCAGATAAAATAGCACCCAACTGAATTATCAGCTTAAAGATGCACATATGTATGGGCAGTTCTTAGCAACAGTAAATTTCCTGTTCTTCAGTGACTTCACATCCACTCACACAGGGTTAGGGATTATCAGACATAGCATTAATACTTTTGCTTATTGAAGAACAGTCATATCAAATGGTTTTGCCTTGTTCCTCCACTGAATTCAATATCCCAAACTCAATATAAAAAGTTTAATTAAGAAAAAAATTCTCCCAAAAAAAAACCCCCAAACCCACCAATATAAAAAAGTTAAAACATAAGTTAAAATATTTTTAGGAATGACCAAGCATTCTTCAGATTCCAAAATTCTTTGTGAGTAAATCCTCAAACTTATTTTCATTTATTGATAAATACTGAATGGGCTGAAACAGTTACAAAAAATGCAATATTAATTTAGACAGGAAACTTCTGAGCACAAAAAGTAGCAAACTGTAAGATGTACTACAGAGCATACCTAGGAAGCACACTGATATTTACTGAACCTATATTACTACTTCAATTAAAATATTTTATATCTTTGTTAAAAGGCTTCATATGTCCACTACTAATGTTATGTTACTACTAAACACTTGATATTCTTAGGAGAGAGTCAATTTGATCTGTTTTGTCATGAGAAAAATCTATTTATCTCTAATTAGTCTGTCTAGAGACATGAGAATTAAGCAATGAAATATTTATCAGAGTTGCTCTGCTATTTGAGATAGATATATCTAGGTTGAAACCAATTAAGTACTCAAAGGGAAATGATCTAAGTAGCTATTAAAGTTACTTACTCTATACTATGTTGCTTTGGTTTTTTTTTTTCAAAAGATAAAAGTTCAAGATTTAATTACTAAGAAAAAAATACCAAAGATTATTTTCACAAAGTGCTGGAAATGCAAACTTCAGAAAATGGAAAGTGCATGAGCTGTGCCTTCCAACTGCAAACACACAGCTGTGTCTCTGTGCTTAATTCCAAGTTCTGCCTATGAAACCAGTGCACCAAACTTTACATGAATATGTAGAAACTCACTTTGGTAACACAACAGTTTTTTTTACTTTTGAATTGTATAAAAAATTAAAATCAATTCTTATCACTTATCTATCTGGATTACAAGCACAAATATATCCTTTGCTTGATGGGTACCTCTACAGCAAGTTCTGCTCTTCCACCTGTTGAGTATATTTGTAGTGGTCCTGTTCAACAATTTTGAACCTTGAGCTGCTATTAAAATATCACAGAATTCCAATCTACATTTAAATTTGTTTCAGTGTTTCACACTTCTCCAGGCATTTCCTAATGAAGGCAGCCAATTCACTCCTTAGGCTAAACAATTGTTTTGTTTTATTATTTTTCTGTACTTTCAGGTCCCATAGGGCCAGAAAAGCTTCTGTTTAAGTCAGAAGCAGACTCTTACTAAGTTTCTTAAAGCCAAGACTGGACTCGTGAGTCAATAAAAGGTGACAAAAAAAAAGATATTAAAAAGATGGATCCAAAAATAACAATTAGCTCTTTGCCATTCCACAGCATTCTACATCAAGATATTTGACTTCTACTGGGAGCATTGATTCAGCCAAATAACTTAGCTCCCAAATTTTCTCCCAAGTCATTGTCCAAACTACACATAATGACATATTTCTCTCAAGTTGTCTTTCAGAATTCATTGGTTAGTAAGAACCACATTAAAATCTCATGTGCTGTGACAGGCATGGCTTTGTTCCAATCAGTGAACCCCCAAACACCAAGGATGAGACCACACCAGGTCTTCTTTCTTAGGAAGTCTTCAAAACAGGCTCAAGGAGCCTTGAAACCTTTTCCACCCTAATGCACTGCCAAGCAACACATGCCTTTGTCAGATGGCCATAACAACTATTCTGCTGAGCTGTGAAAGAATCTGAAAATCTTTTTGGATGCTTTGAACTGAAAGATATCTACAAAAATAACAGAGTAGGTATTCAGCCACCACATGGGACACAGAGGATACTTGCTGGACAGCGTGAGCACAGCAGGGCAATACTTCCTCTAGCCCCTTCTCACCAAATTCACCAATTTACACAGCCACTTGTGGTCCCACCTACCTGTTACTTCCCCAAAGGAAAGCATAGCTGTTCAGCCATCAGCTGCCATCAGCTGCTCATGAGAAAGCAGAAAGAGGCAACTCCCCAGTCTTCCTGCTGAAGCTGTTAGTGAGTAGAAATACACTCAAGGTCCACAGGGCCATAAAACAATGAAAAGGCCTGACTTACTGAACTCATTGAAAATAACTTACTTCTTTTTCCAGAGTCTTATTATAGAAAAGAAGTGATATCCTTTGAATGTCTTCAGATTTAAGCCACTGCCTAGAAAAGAGAAGGAACATTATCACTGACATAAGAAGAAAGCAGTCCTGTCCTTTTCTAATACTGAAATGCAGCAAAATAAGAAAATAAGTTGGAATTAAGCAAGTTCACATATTGCAGTGTATATGGTGAATTTCACTGTCAGTAAAGTGGAAACTGAAAATCCCCTCTCCTTTTTGGCTTCTATTGCTAAAGTACACATGAAAAATGCTCAGATGAATAATTGTTTTTCTGTTGATCATACCAAAGGAGAATAGACTGAGAGATTTATATGATGGAACTCTAACAGTGATATTCCAGTCGTATCCAAAATACTGTAGTATATCCAGTGGACAGAGGAGGACCTGAGACAAAAACGGGCCTTGACAAGGCACCTTTAGGAAAGGCACTGCTACAAGATGCAGGAGTGGTGGGTAGGTAAGCTACATTTCACAAACTCCTATTGCAAACAAAAATGTAACAAAAATTATTAAAAGAGGTGGAGGGATTTTGTCTTTGAACTGTTTCTGTCTCTTGACCACAGCTCTGTACTATAGAGGTAAATTTCAATCTTCTTCCTGATTATAAAACCTTCTTCCCTGCTTTAACATGAGAAATAGCATAAATACTTGCATTGAAATGACAAACCTATTTTAAACTAAGTGAACCTTGATAAAAGCTTGACATAACTTTTACAAAATGAGATGTTCTAATATGAAAGTCTACATTTATTTTAACAGACACTTGAAAAGATATAGAATATTTAAATATCAAGAGGGTTTGGGTGCTTTTACCTCAAAGGCACAACACAAATTTGAAAACAAAAAATTAATTAAACAGAATAGTTCTATGGACATGCAGTACTTGAGCTTGAACAATAGTAGCAGGGACCGAGATTTTTTCCCAACATTTCCAGCAATAACTTTAAATTAGGCTCTAAACTAGTAGTGTAGCTAATGCCTCCTAAATAAAAGGAAATGTCTCAACTGACAGTCTATAATGCAAATAAGTAGCAGCAGTGAACCACAGTGGAACATAACCTAAATTAAAATCCTGGGGAACAGGAGTGGACAGAGTGGAGTGTAAGCTATTAGCTTTAATTTGTGAAATGGAAAATATTTGTTTCCTTGCCTGGGAGACCATCCCTGTTCCTGTGCAATCAGCTGCATTAAAAAAAAAAAAGGGTCTGTAAACATATTCAGTTCTCAGAATGCTTAATTCAAAAATATATTTCCCTTTTTCCTCTGCAGCGGTTCCCATCTATGTGATCACAGTTAGGATTCTGAGAAGAAAGAGAACTGAAAGGCTGGTGTACAAAAAGCATGATTTTGTTTAAGTTCAGCTGTAACATACTGGAGAAAACATTCAGTTTGCAGAATACTTTTGATAAACTGTGAAAATGAAATTGAAAGCATTTTCCATTTAGTTACAAAAATTAAACAAGAAGTAACCCTCTTCCCCAAACAGTTAACAAATTTCCTGTTTTTTCTAATGGTATCTGACAGGTGGATTGATTTAATTACCATCAGCACATTGCTAAAAAGTTCTCTCTGCAGATCTACTCCCAAGGGCCCAATTTGGTTACACACTTGATGGCATGTGAAGTCAGGAGTGCCATTTAGAGCACGTGCTGCCTCATACTCCACATCACAAGCTCACGTTTTCAGAGGCTTTTAGTTCTTCTTAAAAGCTCACAATAAAACCTGTACTGGTTTTACATAGCAGACACTGAGAGGTCAGAGGGAAACAGCACAACACAAATGGAAGTGGAGACTGAGTTCAGAAGAGGAAGCACAAAGTCACACACCTTTGGCACAGACACAAGGGCTAAAAAATTCTGCCTTCCACCTGACTCCCTGATGGGTCTGGAAATTGCCAAAGTGTTTGCAAGTACATGAGGACATGTCTCTTGAGAAACCAGGTACCAAAGTTTGGCTTAAATTCTTTTGCAATTCCAGGAAAAACACAGAGACATCTGAACTCTGTCTGTATCCACAGAGGTATGTGGTTTCATAGGGCTTGTACTGCTTGACAATGTACAGCAAGGAATTATACACAAAACATAGCAGCACTGTGACTTAAAGGAAAAAAGAGCAAAGAGAGTGTGTCCCTTTAACACAGCAACCTGCTCACCAAAGACCAACTGGCTTTACTTCCGCCCCCTCTACAGGTACATATTTTTTGCCCTCTGTAGGTGCATTTTTAGCTGGCAGATGGCCATCCCTCCATCTCATGTCCTCCAGGAGTTCCCTAAGCACCAAGGCTTGGGATGGCTTAGCTAAGGCTGCTCATGCCCAGCCTGTGCAGAACAGGCACTTGGAGCCAGGAGTGCTTTGTTAAAGATACAGGGAAATGAAACCCGTGGAGAAAGTGTGATGTTACACCCTAATGGCTAAGGCACAGAAGCTCTTTGTTCTTCACTCACTCTTGGAATGTTTTTAAATTTTCTTTATTCAGTCATAGACCTATTTGTCATACAATCCAAATGTTACACTTAAAACATTTAGAAATGCCGGTTTTCTCATAGACTTTCTTAAAATTTCTTCTTGATTCACAAAACCTTTTGTTTAGTTTCAACCAATTACTCACTCTAGCTAATAATGTTACTTTCATTTTACAGATGGAAAATTGAGGCCCAAAAATATGCACAATAATAAATAAAACAAAAATGTGATTGGTTTTGTGTCCTAAATGTAGGAAGTATTTTATTTACCTTTTTTTGTGCACTTAGACTTCACAGAGTTAAACTATTATTGAATTACTTTGACATTTGAGGAATCAGCACTTTTCATAACTTATCCCTGAGTATTAATGAATTGAGTTATAGCTTTTAAGAGATTCATTCAGCAAATCAATACAGAGCTAGGTAGAGAATTTAGTTTTGGAAGGTGACATTCAGACTTTCTATTATATAAGATCATTTCTTATCTTTCTGCAGTTTCCTATGTAATTCACAAGATGAAATGAAACTTTTTCAGAAACCTTTTTTCCCCCAAGTTTCTCTGAATTTTATGTGCTAATTAGATAAGACGGGGATTGTCTGAGATAAAACAACATACAATAGGGTCACACCAATATTTTAATGCCTTTATACAGATGCTTTACTTTTGACATCAAAATATCATTTTTGAAACCTTTTTATCAGAGCGAGTATACCTAAAGACACAAAAAGCCTGCCAAAATTTATATATCTGTTTTAGGCAAGTCTAGTACAATCAAAAGGCTTTGCTTAACACATTACCTACCCTATTTCACTGTGTTCTCTTTGTGACATATAAATATCAACACTCTTCAAATTGCTGAAAAAATTTTCCTAAATCCAAGTACCAAGTTCATCTTTTAGGACTAAAAGATGAAAAAAACCAAAGTGTGACATAGGAATATTTAATAATTAGATGTGATACTCAGCTGAGTAACAGAAGTGGGGGGGAAACATGTACTTCACCACAATTATTGTCCACACTTTTGAACGGCAATTCCCTTATTTCATCGGAGAAATATAAGAAGCTTGAACACTTATTTTGGACTGGAATTGATTTCTTTCCAGCCTTATCTATTCACCAGGAAAAAGAAAACTTCATACTGCCTCCAGCTCTTCTTAGGACATGGAAAAAAATACACGGCAGGTTGTTTCACCCAGCAAGTCCGACCATGCCATCAAGATTAACCTTCCCTAAGAAACCAAGGAACTAACTGAAAGACATTAAACTATGTTTTAGGGAAAGTTTCTAATCCTGAGGAATTGTTTCTGTGACAATTAGGAAGCATCAATTTTCACATCAGAATGATGTGAAAATCATTCTGACTGAGCCAATCATTTCTTGTGTCTTACTTCTCTGCCCCCAGGTAAGAAATCTGTAGTGTCACAGCCATGAGCATACAGACAAACACTTACAGAGCAAACTCCCAATGCCAGGAAGATCAAGACAAGTCAATACCTCAGTCACACCATGATTCACAGGCACTGTCTTATACAGCAGAAAATGTCACTTTACAGCCTATCTTCATAATGTGCAGGGCGTCCTACACCCGTATTAGTAACACCTTTACTGTTTTCAGACTGGGTGTGCATGTGGGAGCAAAAAAGATTAAACACTGTCCTCTGTTGCAGTTTTATATCAAAGTTGGAATGGACAAAGACAACAAAGGATAGAGGACAAAGCCATACTTTTGGGCATTGATTCCATCAATGGCTTGGATCATCCTCTCATTCAGTTCTTCCTCAAATCTTCTTTTCTGTGATTTTGTTCTGAAATGAAAAATGTGGGAAGTTACATCAAAAACAGCTATCATAAACTTGTGAGTTTATCATCATTTTTAAGCATTTATACTGCAATAGCAACTATAGGCATCAGGCAAAATGACCCTCTTAATTAGCTCTTAAGAAACCATCATAAGCCACAGTCTCACGCACAAACAAACACACTCTCACAAATCTAGAGTTTAGCTATTAGGGAGCACTTAAATACAAACACAAGAAAATATTTCATAAAAAGCCAAGAGAGCTCAAGAAATTCTGGTCAAAGGAAAGTCTTCCACAGTCTTATGAATTCATGAAAAAGAATGGGAATATGCTCAAATTCATAAAACATTCCTGTTTGTTGCAGGATTTTTTCCTAAAAAAAACTTGTCAGAATTGCATGATGAGCACAAAGTATTAGTGCACTGAGGTATAATAGGTATCCCCTAACAAAATCCTGCCAACTCTTCTTTTCTTGGAAGCACTTTACTCTTTCTAATAAGAAAATTGAGCACTGAATGAAATTAGTTTCAAACACACATGATATTACTCTATTTATGAGCTTTGTAACTCATCTGCAATAAAAAAAGCTTCTTTACTTTTGACTGGACTCAGCATGAACCCAACAGAGGATCACCACAATGGGTTTACCTTTGCTAACAGAAATTGCTGCAATCATCAATCCTTTTAGGAGTTGTGCTTTCCTTGAAAACGACATATCTCAAATATTGATGGTGACGTCTGTATTTGAAAACCTAAATTCACTGATAACTTAAAACCAGTGTTTTCTAAGAAGTCATTAGTCAGATCTGAAATTTGACTCTTTCCTCACCAAAATATTCTTAACCTACAAACTGAACCCAGTCGAACACAAATTTTCCTCAACATCAAGTTATTGGGTTATTTCTCTAAAATTGAAAGCCTGTTGTAAGTTTCAAATTAATACAGCAATTATATTAGTGAACCTACAGAAACTAAAAAATTACACAAGTGGTTTCATGCCTATTCAATGCTAGTAAATTTAGGTAATAAAGTGCTGAAAACTTGTTTCTCACAGAAATCAATCACAGAAACAACCAGGAAAAATGCATAGACAGATGAGGAGACATTGTCCAAGCACAGTTAATCCTCTTGGCAGGTCCTTTACAACATAAGACTATTGTGTAATGAATAAGAGCTAAGACTCACAGAAAGAGAAGCCTGCAGTCAAGTTCAAACCCTACATTTGCATATTCTAATAAAATATTGATTTTCAAAGTGCTTATGATCACTGCAGCTCTATCCTGTAAGAATGATTAACTAGCTTATCTAGAATCCTAGTTACATGTCTGCTTCACTATGGACATTAGACACCAGTAATGGAAGAAATTCCTTCCATGATATGGTATCAAGACATTTTTTGTACCTTCTGAACCTCTTCTGGAATAGTGTTTAGAAACACAAAAGCAAGAACACCTCAGAACTGAATTATTTCCAAATGTCACTGTCCAATGGTCTTTCATTGACTGATAGAAAGTCTTTGGACATACTATCCAAATATAAATGTGCAGTTTTAGAATTAAGACTCTTCTTATTAACATCATGCATGGTCAGTCAAAACTTGTTCACCTTCTGGAACTTACAATATTTTAGATAATTGCATAGTAACCAGAGACAATAACAATTCCAATTTTTAGGAGGTTCATTTAAATTACTTCACAGTATTGATGATATCACCATCTTGCCCTAGTCATCAATGTACCAAGCAGCACCAGGAAAACTTAAAGGTATTGTGATCTTGCAAACATTTTGTGTAGCACGAGCACTATACAAGATGACAAAATACCTTTTGAATATCTACTACTGCAAACATACTAAAGGCTTTGAAATAATAAACCACAATACAAATAAAAAGCAATTAAAAAATACACAAAATGTGTCTTTTAGTACATATTATTTGCTGTTGTAAGAAAAAATTTTGACAGCCCTTTCCATCTTCCCTTTTCTTACCCCTCTCTGGGCTTCATCCCAATTTTCCTGTGTATAATTTTCTTCTCACTGGTAGAGTATCTGGATTGTAATAGGTCACCAACATACCAACTCAGAATAAAACTATTTGTTATCAGGAAGTGAATTTGCAATACATCAGGAAGATGTCTGCCAAATCTGTTTCCATAGCCCTTCTTTATGCAAGATATCAGCACTTACATAAAAAACAGTCTATGTGAGCAATGGCCTTCAATATTTGAAAGCATACCAATGTCTATCTCCTTATATGGACTTTCTATGAATAAGTAATTTTTTAAGATTGACTTACCTTTCTCTGCAACGCTGAAAATGATATTGTCCCATGGGAACATCCTAAAGAACAAACAAACAAAAAGAACCCTATCAATTACACTGGGCTTTAAAAATATTAATTTGCTTTTAAAACAGTGTTGATAACAGGGTCAAGTAAGGAGAAAATTTTCCAGTGTAAATACTTTTAGCATTCAATTAAAACTGTCTAAAAGAAAAATCAAGCTAGAAGTGAAGATCGAGTGACCTGGAATAAAACTCATCTCTCAGCATAAACACAGGATAAACTAATACAACAGTCTGAATCCAAGAGTGTTTTGCTTTGCCACAAGGACTTCAATGTCACCACTCTCTGGATGTAGCCCAAACTCCTGCCAGCTTCAGCAAAAACGAATCTTAAGTGGTTTTGAAAAGAACAGATCTGAGTGGCCAAATACAGACAATGGCCATTATTTTTTAATTAATAGCAATGGCAGCCATCACAGCCACATTTTTTTGTGATTAATAGTGATGGCTGGGTACTTCCTGTAATGAACCTGTCAGAATCCTCATTCTGATGCATTATATTTATTAAACAAAACAATATATCTCACCAGTACAGGAGCAAAACTGAATGTTTTGTTCCTGTACGGGTGTGATATTTTGAAATATATATATTTCATATATTGTTGAAAACTATCAGAATTTGCTTTCATGCATTTTCTTTTAAGAAGTAGAAGATAACGCAATGTACAAGCTGTAGATTGTATCTTACTGACAGCAGCATAACAGTATTAGTAAAATTAAAAAGTAATTTTTAATTTTAGTGTAAAAGATGCAACATTGAAATACAGTACTCTAAAATTCAGGTCTTCAACCACAACTAATGTCTTGTAGGTGCACCTTCAAAAGATAGATGTTACAGTAAGTATGGATTTGGTTCCTGGGGTACTCTGAATAAAGTCCATGTAAAGTATCACAGGGATTATTCTAACTTCACAGCCTTTGCTCCATTCTCCAAATGGAGAATGTGGCTGAACAGCCAATAAATCTCTAGGAATTTCTCCGTATTAAAGGATTTCCTTCCTAAAGATGTTGCATTCTGGCTTTATGTTCAAAATATCTTTCCACAAGATGATGAGCAGCTGCTGCACATGCTGTGACTTGGTGGGGGGTCTGAGCTCAGAGGGTCAAATTTTGTACTTAAATAAGAGCGCCAGACTCCTTTGAATTCAGGGATGCACTTACACCCTAATCCAAAACTGGAAAAGCTTCCAGCAAATTCACTGTGTTTATGCCCTGTACAACTACATGTATCATCTTCTACCAGAAATAAGCAGGTATTTAGCAGTGAGCAGCTTTTTCTTTCAAATATTTCTATATTGTACAAAATTACATAAGTAGGCCCCTACTGTTGTGCTTATCTTGCCGTTTTCAGTGGTCATGCTGTCCCTGTGGTGCAGGTGTGCAAAGGGCTTGGCAGCTCCCCAGGACTCCAGGTACCGGGTCATGCGGACGGAAGCTCTCATTTTGGCTCCATCCAGAGTGTGCCGAGGCCGAATGTGGTGCTGAGGGCTTCGCTTCTCTCCCTGGTTGACAGAGGACAAGAGGTGATGTCAGCCTCTGTGCTCGCGACCTTTTGAAGCAGCAGTGCGTCATCTGGCACCACAGAGCTCCATGGTTAGGGGCTTATAAATGGAGAGATGCTAAGAAACTGCAATTCTTAATGATGTTGCTGGGAAACATCAGAGACTTATTTCTGAAGAGCGGGAAATATTTGCACTACAAACATTACATATTTGTAGGCATCAGTAAGAGCCCTGATCAATATCTTATTGCAGTGAATTATTCAATAAAGAGATTAGCAGTCCTGCTCAAAAACAAGTATGACTGGCCACAAAATAAAAGTACTACTAACCTTAGGATTGATTACAAAGTAAGTCTTAACATTATGCTCTTTCAGATATGGGTCCCTCACATCTCCATCCCCATCTTCCACTTTGTAAGCTCCATTCAAATGTGCCAAGGTGACTGAGGTGATGTGAACACGGCTGAAATTATATTTTAAAAGAAGGACAAAGTCACAAATACTGATCAAAAGCATCATTTAAACCTGATCAAACTTGTTTACTTGCTTTTGGATACACCTTTTATTTGCTGCTCACTTCCTTTGTAGTCTCTCTAATCTAAATTTTAGAAGTTCTAATGGGCATAAATCAAAAGGTTTCCATGTAGAAAAAAAAATGCTCCTTAAATCACAGTAAATACTGAGTGCCCCAGTTTTCTTTTTTTTTTTTCTTCCTCAAGACAGCACCCAAGAATTAGTTCAGGCATCTCTATGATGTTTGACGGCTTAGGACACGGTGCTTATGCATTTTTCCATGACTGAAAAATCCACATGTCCCAAGGTTAATGGAGAAGACTCTTACCCTGGTACTCCCCCAGCCTCCATGTGATTGGCCAGGGTCACATCATGGGACCAGACATCGTACTGCCACTTCTGGAGCCCAATAACGCCGCAGAGCACGTTCCCGGAGTGCACTCCGACGCGCATGTTAATGTCCACACCAGTCGCATCTCTCACTTTCCTGAGGTTGAGAACAAAGCCTCTGTTAATACACATGGTAGGCCCTTTGTTTCTTTTAATTTACCAGTCAAATTATGAGGATGGCACACCCCTGGGAGTGCTCAAGGCCAGGCTGGGTGTGGCTCAGTGCAACCTGCTCTAGTGGGAGGTGTCTCTGCCCATGGCAGGAGAGCTGGAACTAGGTGGTCTTTAAGGATCACTCCAATCCAAAACATTCTATCATTCTATGACTCTACGAAAGTAGCAGTAACGACAGTTATAACATTTACCTCTTCTTAGCATTGGCTCCATTCTTTTAATGCTATGATTATATATTACCTTTCCTATTATCTGTATTTGCAATGATTTGTAGAAATACTAATTTTCAAGGCTATGTCTGAAGTTCCTTATTTTATATTCATCTGAAATTATTTGGGAGGATTGTGGTGAATAGTGGAAATGTTTAGTCTCATGGTAGAACCGAGTAAGGACTGCTTTTGTTCTACAGGCTGCTTTTGGAGGTCTGGAACTACTGTTATGCACCCTTCTACCTAAAGACCCCAATGTTTACATCAGAGACCTTCTCGTATCTGCCATATCTGAGAGGAAGGTTGAAAACCACTGCACCTCAGGATATTCCTCAAGCAGGGGCTCGTACAGTCTTTGGGGATACAGGCTCAGTGCCATTCAGGCTGTGGAGAACGTAGGCTCAACAACCTTCCACAGGCTTAGTGAATGCTGCATCCTCTAGAACATACAGCAAATAAAAGGTCACTGTCACCCTCATTGTCCAGACCACATCTAAACCTTTGACCTTTCCAGTCAGAGAGTTAAGTGTTGTCATCTTATTGTAGGGGTTCCATACTGCTGTCTCCTTATCGCAGAAGTTCCATACCTTCTTGGTGTTTCTTGTGGGTAGCTCCTCCAAGCACTGACTTTCTTCTTCACAAAGTAGCCAACTGACCCCAATTCCCACCCCACTCTTTTATAGCACTCTTCTTCTCACTGGTTACAGCTGTGGCCTGTTAAAGTCAGGCCTGATCCTAATCTTTGATAATCGGCCAAGCTGCAACTCCTTAGGAGTAAGATTACTCTCTACACTACCTTTATTTTCTTATATTCTATCCCCCTACAGTTAAGCATCTGTTCACCCCACGCCAAATCTCAAAACAGCCCTACACATAAGATAAGCAATTATCTCTGCCAAAGCAGTTCTTCTGAATCACTGGTGGGCAACTGAGGTCAAAGAACCAGAACATTTCCAGACATATATCACATCGATATTGACCACATATGTAAAGAGTAATAAAACTAATTCAGATATCTACAGGCTTAGACATCTCCAAGAAATGGGAAGACTGTAACTTAACCAGATTTATGTAACCAAACCCCAACTGGTGTGGACCCAAAACTAGCCAGTAATAAGGAACGTGCACACACACTTGGAGAAATTTGGGGTGTTAAGGGAAGAAACAACTACAGAATAAGGAAACCAAATGGCTCCTGTATAGAAGTTGGGTGCACAGTTCTAGCAACATCTTCAATCTCAGTGATAAGAATCATCACCTCTATACCTTTTGAATTATTGAATTAATGTGACAGTTTCCTCTTTTTTTTGAAAGGGAACATAGAATGCAAGAGGCCTAATTTGATATGGTAAATCCTCCATTTAAGCAGTAATTCTCAATTGGTTTTTTCCCTGGGAAATGAAAATAACAGGACCATGACTGAAAGTATTTTAATGCCATCTGTCTCTCTCAAGTGTTTATTGGTATTTCTTTTCATATTGCCATTCTACACTGCTCTTGTGTAGCTGACACACTTGAAAATGAACTGCCTGTAAATGATCTTTGTAAGCACTTTGCAACTCACAAACAGCACTTTGCTCTCCACAAGGTGTATGACACTTTTGGAAAAAAGTGTTTTAAAATACTGGGCAAAATGGAAGTGGAACATTTATCCTCTAGGAGTGCTTGTCAAAAGACTGCCCTTCCATATTCTGCAGAATAAAGCAAGAGCAAGGGGAATAAAGTCAGCTTTATAATAAGCTCTCAGGATTTAAGCAGGGGAGCAAACAGAATTGTATCAGAACCGAATCTCTTTTTCTGTCTCACAAATTAAAGAAACCACAGGAGACATTAAATTAGCAGTGTAACTCTAAACTGAATTAGGATTTACCACTTCTTCTCTCCTGATCTCCTTGAAGAATTGCCATGACAATGCAGGCACTGAATGCATTCAAGAATGTAGGCTATCACATCCCCAGAGGATGTTTGCATTACCTACAGAAGCATATCTGAAACTTTCCACCTTTATTTCATTTTGTGCTCCCCTGTCTCTCTGGTTTCCTTCAGCACAGCACAGTCTGTGTGCCCAGCCTGGCTGGCAGTCAAAATATTCATCAAACTGTATTTTTCCTACTGCAATGTGAAATTTGAGTTTGAAAGCATTCTGCATTTTTCAGAGGTGTGGTTACATTACAGGTAATTGTAGAAACTATACTCCACAGAGGCAAGAGTTCAGGTCATTAGGAAAGCATTTATACAGTTTACCTGAGCTTTCTTCATCTATAATTCTGGACCAAGGTATCCAAGACTCACCTAGCCCTTCCTTACACACTTTAACACATTGAGTGAACCTTAGGTATTTAATTCCCTGCAAACTGCCAGCTTTAACAGTATAGTTTCCTCTTGGACCAGACCTGCAGAAATGAAATCATACCTAAAAGAATTCTTTTATTTTTATCTAGCATTCAAAATGGTATAACCATCTCATATCCAACAGTTTCTTTCACTTTCCTCTGAAATGGAATTTGTTTCATGCTACCAAATCAAAGGAAGCCTTTGAGAATGTGTGACTGAGAAACATGCAAATAAGGAAGTCACCAGACAGACAAGGAGGCAGAGTTTGAGCTAAATGGAAACAACACATATATTCACACATAAAAATATTTTGCCTCAACAGATAAGCTCTGTCCTTAAAGCATCCAGTTAAGGTGGCCAGCTCACAGGCAGCACTGGCATTTATGGGTTGATAAAGTGAGCATCCCCCTCCTGGGCAAGCAGGATGCAGAGTATAAGAAACATTGGATTTGTTCCAACATAGAGCAGAGAAGCAAAGCACTTAATCAATGGGACTACAATCCATGTTTAAATGGGAACAATTCATAGCATAGGAAAGCTGAATTGCTCAAAATGGAGCTACACAACATTAGGGAAGAAGACTGAATAAGACTTTGTAGTACAGATCACCTGTCAATTTGGCAGAATTCCTCCTTTTCTGCTTCAAAGAGAAATGGAACTGAAACCATATTCAGGTGGTAAAATCTATACAGAACTGCTAATATAAACAGCAAACTACTTTATTTCAGTAGCTTACACACTGAGAGGGCAGTTTGCACCTCAGTGACTGAATGTAGCAATAATTTCTATCTGACAAAAAAGATATTTCAGATAGAGCAAGTCAAACATATTGAGTGACACACTGCCAACAGCAAGAGTATTACTACTTCTCATTTTACAAGGCACAGAAGTATGTCAGGAGATGCTTCCATACAAAGATGCAGCAATCACACAAAATATGGAGTTGGTTAATAATCAGCAATTTTCATTCACCTGCAGGCTGCAACACTTGATATAATACTTTGAAAGGATTTGAAAACACAGGGTAGAGATTCCTCACTCCTTCTGTAAACAGGCTGTGGTAATCAGGCACCTATCTATGGGAGCACTGTGGTTTTCGACTACAGTAATAAAGTCAGATCAGAATATGCTTTACAACTAACCTATAATTTTGTAGTCTATAAGGCTGCTCTTACCAAGAACCTGATCACACGGCATTAACAATGAACATACTTGATAGCAGCCTGAGCAGAATGTTATTTCAGAGAAGATTGGAAGTTCTGAAGTGTGAGGAACTGACAGATTGCTCTCTGAGCTCAAGTAAAACATTGCATTATGATGTGTGACATACTTTGGTTCTTTGTGAAGGGCACTTTATGGCTCAAGTTTAGTGTTGTTTTTTCATCACCCTGTAACCTCCTATAATTTTTTCCTCTTAAGTAACAAAACAACAGGTTGACCAGAAACTCTCTGCAAATACTTTTAACTTTTCTCACACAGTACACAGATGTTTTGAAATGCAAACAAGAAAGCTCTCCTTTTCACTCAAAGGCTGGTGAAAAAATCCTGACATATTTAAGCCAACCAACAAGGAGGGCCAGAACTTTGGGACTGACACACTCTTACCAACTGCTCTACAGAAGGGATGGTACCTTTACTTCCTAGTATGCTAAAAAAGGGAATGGCTTAATTGTGATACTGAGTGATAAAGAGAAAGCATCCAGTGAAAGTGACTGAAATGCAATCAAATCTGTAGAGATTTTTATCTTGCTTGGCAAGGAGAAATTCTCCCAAGTACCATTTAAAAATTAGATTTCTTTGGGCACTACGTAAGTTACAACCATTTTTGGATGAAGAAACATTTTAGAGAATGCAACAACCTGATTCCTGTACTGAGGTTACTTTTACAAAACTAAAGCAAGGAGATCAAAATACTAGTTTCCAAAAATACTACACCTTTTCCATGAACACATAAAAGGGAAAAGAACCAAATTTGCTTTAGTCAACCTACCCATACAGTAATTACCCTGGATTGAGTTAGAAGACCAGATAACTAAAAGCCAAATAACTCTTGTGACTACAATTACACACATTTAAGGATTAGAGGAATAATTTTGTATGGCTACTTCATTAGACATTAAGATCAACACAGTTCAACATAATTATCCATTTCAGGATGAGGTGCACACCACACATACACCTCACAAGGATGGGCCAATTTCTCACTTTGCTAAATAGACAATGGTTAATGTAATCCAGAGAAAACCACAAAAATTGGAACTTACAGAAGAGCACACTGAGTTTTAAAATCAAAGTCCAGCTTCTTAGGAAAAATAAATCAGACAGAAGACTCCCAAATATCCAGATCTCCACATGATACACATCTTTGCCGAGTGTAGCTCACCTATGTATACTAATTTCAGTGAAGGGCTGGTTTTAAAGGTTTTTTTAAAAAAAGTTTAGTACTTACTTAATGGCTTCACACATGTCCAGTCCCATTTTCACACAATTCTTGGCATGATTTTGAAGAGATATAGGTAGTCCAGAAACACAGTAATAGCAGTCACCTAAGATCTTAATTCTCATACATTCATTTTCCTGGAGGAAAAAAAAAAGCAAGGTGAGACAGTGACTTCCAATTTGAAATACATAAATGAAGGGTTACTGTTGCTAATGTCATTTAAGTCAATCTTTGTAAAGTCCTTCTACTAAAGCTTGTTTCAATACAAAAGGGCTTGCTGCAACAGAAACATTGAGAGAGTTTTGTATGGTTGATCCCTCTACCAGTTATGGTCCTTAATAGGCAAAAGCAGGAAGGAATTTCACTGCAAAACATGTTCACACCTGAGAATAAAGAACTGAGCTAAACTGTCATGTCCTCAATCTAAATAAAGCCTTTTTGTTTGAAATATGAAATCAAAAGACATAGTCTTCCACATTCACATCTATGAAGATATATTATGGAATGCTTCCAGAAGCTAGAAATCATAATAGTAGTTCTATATTTTCTACTCTAAGATTTTGTAAATCATGTAAAGATTTTTATTTTTTAAAAACTGAAATTTACTTTTAATTTAAGTTTTAAAATACTTGACAACAATTTTTCAACAAGTAAAGACACAGGAAATTTTATCTATTCTGAGGCTTCCGATTTTACTTTCATACATGAAGTTTAATTTAATTTATATAAAAATGACACCTAAATAAGCAGAGGAAAAAATTCTGATTGTATCTGACTCTTTTCTTGAGAAATAAAGAGGCTGCGGTCAGTAATTAAAATTGATTGGATCAATAGTGTCTCTCTTCTCCTTCAGTCTTATAAATGCTTTTTCTGAGACCAGAAAACTGACTAACACTTTTCTATCTTGAGTTTATTAATCCTTGATATTGCAAAAAAAATCTGTTTAAAGAAGTGTTCATCTGCCATTAAGCCTTATTGGGCTCCATGAGCTGTCTCTATTGGTCCTATTAGAGAGCTATCTTGGGTTTCACAGACTGTCACTCTGGCAGAAATGCACTGTTGCACTCAGACCAGAGCCAGATCATTTGCTTCACCCGTTTCAAATCCAATCTTCCTGCCAAAGTCTCAGAAATGCTGCACGAAGACCCCGAGAGGAAAAAAAAATAAAATTAAAGATGACTTTCTTATTCAAACTAACAGCAGCAGCCCATAGCAACCCACCTTGGCAATCTGGTCAAACTTGCCAAAGAGCTCATTGAGCATGTGCACCAGCTCTCCTGGCGAGCAGTCGCTGGCCAGGCGCGTGAATCCCACGATATCCGCGTACAAGATGCTGCAACACAAATTAACAGCATCTCACTCACAGCTTCCTTCTGCAGCACTCAGATCCATCAACCAGCAGCAAAACCTGAAAGCAAGCACCCTGGATTGCACAGGGATATGCCCACACCCAAAACAGTCACTACTAAATGTAGAGCAGTAAATATAACTACATCTATAGGAAAACGTGTATTTGGCTTTATGGGTGTTGTGTTCATAGGTAATATAAACCTATATATACACCTTTTTAAGTATTACCTCCTCAGGTATAACATTTATAGGAATACCTATATTTATAGGTATTTATAAATACTCTATACCTCTATCTGTTATGGGATTGAAAAAATAGAAATATTTTTCCAAGTCATAAATCCACAGTATAATAGTAGCAATAGAATCATTTTAAAAGAGTATTTGTGCTCACAAGAGAACATGAGCTTCCTCAAAAGTCCTGCAACATTTTTAATAAATCAGTTTGTAAGAATATAATTCAAGCTGACTTGTCCAATAAAATAAAAAACTCCAGCAAAACAAACAAATAAAAAACCCAACCAAAAACAGAAAAAAGAAACTTGTTAAGAAGAATGAATGTTTGAAATGAAAGTGATTTATTTTTCCAGCTACTAGAATTTTTTAAATAATAAATAATTAGATCTGTCAGCAGAATGTTTTATCTCAGGTACTGTGTAAAATACGTATGTGATACAGCTGCCTCTGTTTACATGATACAAGTCCTGAGAAATTGTTCCAATTAAGAAAATTTCAAAATCTGAATCATACCACTGACATGAATTACAATTTTGACTAGCATACATGGAAGCAGGATTTAGTAATTCAATCTGAAAAATGAAGACATTATGAAAAAAGGCCTAGCATTATGTGTCTTTTTCTGAACAACTCCTTTGTATTAACACCTTTGTGCTCTTCTGGAACGTAGCACTGTCAGCATTTGATCAAATTAAAGGATGCTACATATTAAGTTGTTGAAAAGAATATTTTTAAAAATGTTTCCTTTATTCCTCCCTTAACCCTTTCTTTCAATTTTTTTTTCTGAATGTTGTTGATACATTTTATTACAATACAGTACCTTACATTGGTGTGCCTTTTGACGTACAAATTGTGGAAGTTGTTGGTGTTTTCCAGCTGGCCTGCCTTTGGACCTTGCAGCCTCTGAATGATCTCTGCTTTCATTTCCATGGCAATGTGAGCAGGCAGTAAAGAAAGTAGAAGACGCTCCTAAAATTTAAAATGAAATCCACAGTTTCTTTAGGGAGAGTAAATTTAGCATGGCATCATGCACATGCTAACACACCCTGCTGTCAATACCACAGAACATTTTGATGAGGCTTTCACCCAGACCTGGTACAAGCTCCAAAGTTAATCAGTACCTTGAGGAGTGTGACAGGGACATATACGCATTTCCAAGTAATATCTGTTTTCTTCAAGGTTTTGTGTATATTAGAAAAAGCTTAAGCTAGGCTTAACATTTGCTGAAGTTATCTACAGGAATCTATTCAAAATCTGAGCAGGATGCAGCAAATGAAACAAGAGTCACAAGGCCAGTCCAGAGGACTTAAATGGAAATGCAGTTTGATTCAAGCAGGAATACGCTACATCTTTTTTTTCCTTTCATACATTTTAAATGCTCTGCCATAATTTTAGCAGTTAGGCCTAAAATAAAATACACACAGAATATGCTGAAAATGTTGAATTTTGCAAAGCATTTTGATAGGTACTCTCTCCTTTAATATGGCATTTGACAATTTTTTTCTAATTAACCTAAAAGCCCATAGAATACTTAAAAAACCCAAACTCTACTTGTTTTTCCTCATCATTTGGCGTTAGGGTCTTCCTCTTCTAAAGCTCTCTGGCACTTCCATTTCACTCATTTCACCTGTGACAGCTTTAGACTGATTTCCTACTTCTCTGGAAATCAGGTCAACAAGAACTCTGCAAAAAAAAAATCCTTCTTGCTTTATCATATTCCATCTTGAAACTGAACAAGAATTTCCCATTTTCTCACAGGCAGACAGGAGAGACTCCTTCTGGCTAAGGATAAAAAACCGGAAGCCTGAACCAGTGAAGAGGGGGAAGGTAACTGAAAAAGCCCCTGACAGGGTCAGAGACAGAAACAGCTACACCAGAAAAGATGACGACCTCAAAATGTGCATGATTCTCAGGTGTTACTCAGAATGCTGCATGCTCTTTGGTTCACAAGAGTATTTTTGCAGACTTTGCAGTTCTGTTCACGAAGGTACCAGAAGAGGTGCAGCCATTAATCCAATCCTCTGCCTGGGATAATTATTCCTGTTCAGGTCTGATGACCTTGAGCAGAGCAAGGCAATAACGGGGCTATAGACTCTTCTAATATTTGCAGCAACCTTGGCTATCTATCTCTGTCAAGTATAGTGACAAACTCACATTCCTCATAGCATTTGTGCACTTGTAAGCATAGCATTCAATTAAGGCCCTGTGAAACTGATCCTGCACATATTTGGCAAAAAACTTTTACTGCAGTGAATCAAGACAGAATCTTGCTTTGCTGCTAATTAATATTGAACTAATAATTTATTTCTTAATTGTAAGATTAATTTAGTATGTTTAGGCATTTTAGCAAGTTCCCATCCAAGAGACCAGTGTATTTTCATTGCTTATGTTCACTGGCAATGTTTCACTTCCATTGCTCCTTGTTGGAGGTATTTTGCTAACTAGTAAATAATATCTGTACAACCAATCAATTTTTTGCATAATGAAAACTTACTGTTCCAGGTTGCTCTTTATCTAACAGTACAGGATTGTTCAGACTCATTAACAACTGAAATTACACAGTTAATGAAGAAGTGTCACTCTTAGCAACAATTTTACATCACTATACTCCTTTTATACTATGGATAGAAAATGCAAGCTGGTTCACTATCTTCCTTTGACTCTTATGATTCTAGACACATCTCTTATGATGCAGACAATGTCCAGGTTACTGCTTACATCTCTGAAACTCAGAAAGCCTGGTAAAAGGTCATAAAGCAAAGGTCATAAAAGTTTTCAAGGAAGCAAGCAAAAAAAGGAAGAGAAAAAGTTTTCATAGAAAGCAGCATAAAGTCAACTACCAGCTAAAGAATTATAGAGGAAAAGGAAAACAGAATGCCCTCATTTTGTAGGGTACATCAGGAGAGATGGAACATTTCCCCTTCTTTTTCTCTTCAGGCCAGCCCACTATTCCATTCTGTTTAAACATCCTGATGAAGCTGTTCACCACAGCAGAATTCCTTCCAAAGAATGTTTTCCTTTCTCCATTTTCACTGTACAAAAGAGAAAGCTGCAACCAGAGGCTGCTTTAGAGAACTGCAATTGGTGAAGCACACTGCAGAACACCTTGCCATATCCAGGAGCATATATAGCCTTCAGCCACCCCCTCCATCCTGCAGGCTGCAAGCATTCACACTTCAGCCCTGACCTTATCACTTGTGTGATAATGCAGATTGTTCATTTTCATTTCTTTCACTAAAAGACAGCTGTGAAAGAAGGTGAATCTTAACTATTTATGAGCACTGTGGCAGAGCTGGTCAGCTAAAGTTCCTAAGAAATGCAAAGCACACAAGAACAACTCTTCCTTCCTGTTTTTTCAATGCTTCTGGCTCAAAAGAGCATGGTGGAAGGATCAAAATCCCTTACTGACCAGCTTGTAGTGCACAACATTCTGCACTGAAACTCCTGCAGACTGGAACAATGCAAGGAACACCACAAATCAAGACTACTGCTTATGCTGGCTTTATATTTGGTAATACATTCCATTCTGTACTATTCTCTCAGAAGGATAGAAAATCTACATATCAAAAACTAGCTGAACTGAGATACAAGACACTGACTTTTAGACAGAAATCTTCCTTATTTGTTGTAGACAGAGAGGCCACTCTCAGAACTACCGTCTGTTAGAAAAAAAGCTGAAATAATTCTGAATACAGGTCAAGAGGCACCATTTAAAAGTCTTCGGACTGAAAATAAGAATACCTGCTTCTGGTGAAAGAGAAACTGCTGTGCTATGACAATGAAAATCTCCTCACAAATGTCCTTCCCTAGAATATTAACAACATGACCTCAACAACTTATACAGGGGATTTATGCAGACAAGACTGTTTCCTGACTTATTCCCTGGGACTGTGCTTTCCTCTCAACCATTCAAGTCACTTCCAGCTGATACCTTTCTAGTCCTAGGGCTAAAAGATGCAGCCCACTACCTATACTAAATTAAAGTGCCTTTCAATACTATAGTTTATTTCTCTCTTCTCCACCTGGACCCCACTAGAAGGATAGCAAGTAATCATCCTCCCTGGATTCTCCAGCTGCAGATTTTCTGTGGTTTATGTCAAAATGTTATTTGAGCTCCTGTTCTCTTAATCTCTCACATCCAAGTTGAACCCTTTGTTAGAATTTTCCCTGAAACATCCAGATGACTTTAGCAGTGATTCTTAGTTACTTAACACTTCTCTAAAGCTTGATAAACTCTGGTTCCTTTCTAACCTAGAACAAGCTGGCAGAGGTCAGTGAAAGAACAATGTGATGTTTTTTGCAAGGTGGCAGTTGCACGTGTCTCACAAAATACCAAGCTGTTGTTCTGCAGCAAACAAGCACAATATCCTCAAACAGCAGGTACAGGTTATTTTTAAGAGTGCACATTTCACAAATCAACCTCTTCTTGGTCTGAGGCAATAATACTTTATTTATTTGTTCAGTCTTGTTTTGTTATGCAAACTACCAATACTGATTCACTCATTTGTACAAGATTACATCATGATCAATGCTTTACTGAGCATAAATGTAAGAATTTATAGATTTAAAGGCCAAATATTCTTTCAGCTAGTCTGATTTCTTGAATAATACAGCTAACAGAATGTCATTAAGGAAAAACAAAGGTAGTCTGATAGGACTCACCCTATTAAAATCAACTTTGTGTCATGCTATCAATGAAGAGAAATTGTCCTTCAAGGCAATTCACAGAATCTAATACTGAAATTCTGAGGTAGCAATGCTCTCTCTTTCTCTCTCTGTTGTCTAGGGAAGGAACTGCAGGTCCACATTTTGGTGTTACTGGAAGAAATTTCCATCTTTGTTGATAAGCTTTTTCTCATATTCAAGAAGTCTGCAGAAAAACTATCTGTAGATCAAGTGAAGGACTATAGGAATATTTTTGTCCTTATAATCCCATATAAGGATATTTTTGTCCCTTTCAATGTCATTTAGGCACTGAATATTCAATTCTGCTTTTCTGTGGGATGGATTTTGTTTTCAGAATCCTGTGGCATATATCTAATCATCTCTTTAGCGAGTTTGACAAACCAGGTCAGTAAGTCAGTGATAAGAGCTTGAGAAGCAATTAGCCAATGCATGCATCTTGCTTCACTACAAAGTTTAGAAATAAACACTAATAACATCAAATTTTAAGCTGCCTTTGAAATGTATAAAGAAATAACCTAAAATAAATGAATTTTCTGATTCCTGATCACAAAATGATAGAACAGTCAAGAGCTGATAGAGATGGTGATCCAGAGGGTATTTGTCAAAGTACCATACTGTTAACCCAGACCTCATGATCATCCTCTTAAACACACTTACAAGAATAAAGAGTTGCAAAGTGTTTTTCTTAAAGCTAACTTGGACTCCTAACTGAAAGATGAGAAGATTTTTAAAAATTATGTGCTACTATCTCCTTAAATTTAGCTATGTTAATAACTTCCATCAACGTCATTACTTGTGCTGAAGCCAATAAATTGATTTTATTATACACAACAAGAAAAGTATTCAATCTTGACTACAGAGACATCAAGAGATGGAGTATTCACCAACTTCTAGTGGTTAACCACCTGAACTGTTAAAATCTGTTAAAAATGTGTTCTGCATTTCTTACTTTGAAGCCTTGGCCCTGTTATATCTTTCTCAGCTCAAGATTAATGTCCCTACTCTTATTCCTGTAAACACACATAACTGTCTTTTTGATCAGGTCAATAGACTTAGGTGTAAAAATCTCCTTCTCCTACGTATTTCCTGCACTCTCTTCTCAAAACCTTCAACAACCTTCAAGCATTTTTAAGGGTTTCTTGACACAAATCCTAACATTTTGCTCCAGCAAACAAAGATATGCATACATTTATTTCACTCAGTATGTCCATGACTTACTCTGTGCAACCTTCTGTTGTAACATCCTCAGAGTTCCCTGACTGCTGTTGCAGGTCTCCTACTTTCTCCAGAATATTGAAAAGTTGCAGCCTTACAATATCCTAGTTACGGCCCATGCTCTTTTAGAATTATGTCTCTTGAGAAAGTTACAAAAAACTCTCTTGATTAATATTGCTTATAAAGTATTCAATATTATGGTATTTATTATCAGACCAGTATTTACATTTTCTGCAAAAATTACTGTCTGTGAATGTCTTCACATTCCTCCTAGATCATTAACAAAAATACATAATAGCATAAACAACGAGATTATATTCTTGCAGAACATAACACATATGCTAACTCCACTGATAACTTCCAGTTACTCCATTCAAAATCTATGAGACTGTGCTCTCTGGCTGGGAAGTGTCAGCACTTTTTTGCTGAGCATCACTGCATCAAATATCTTACTGAAATCTTTTGATTATGGGAAGTTACTTAACCCAAACATGTACTCATTATATACTAAAAAATATTTTCTTATTACTTGATTTCTTACCAAACTGTTGAGTACATCACTCTACTTCTTTCCAAATACAATCCCATCACAGCAGCACCTTTTATTTCATACTGACTGTTTATACCTTTTCTATCTAGTGGCAGCCACTTCCTTGGTTATGATGGCTTTTTTCCTGGAAAACTTCCAAAACTTTTATTGGCCTTGACAAAACCAGACAAGGATCAAGGATTTTTCAAGACATCTAGAAATCTCCTACATATCACATCTCTTGTCATTCTGAACTTTATATATATATATCTAATTGCTGGTTTTGCTTGTGACTAGTACAGGCTTTATGACACAGATAATATCTTTCCTGATGGCAGAACTATGAACTCTCATCTGGTCATCTAAATGCCACACCCCCTTACACACACTGCTAATGACATTCATTTTTGATTTTCTTCTCCTTGGAAAATGAGTTTTTCCCCAAGCATAAGGATATACTATAAGGCTTTTTGTTTTCATGACCCTTTTGGTGAAATTTCAAGTGTGCAATGCCAGGAGCTACAATATCAACACCAGAAAATCAACACACACACACACAAGGGGAATGAAAGCACCATCCTCTCATTCCTCACTAGTTCTCCAGGCATGAAATGCAAATGGCCTCATGAAATTATCCTGCAGAAGACAAGCTGTAGCTGTCCAGGAGCTGCTCCCATGGCAACAGGAGGAACCCTGAGTGGGGCTGCCAGTTTTCAGGCCCAAGTTGAGGGTCACAAGCTCAGAAGGAGATGGGCTGTATCCATCCAGGTGCTGGGACTGGTCCAGGGCCAGGATGAGGCCCAGGTTGGTGCCAGACAGGGATCTGCTCCCACAGTGCTGCCTGGGAGCCTCTGCCTGGGAAGAGGCTGTGCCCTCCCCACTCAGTCCCTGAGCTCCAGCCATGCCTCCAGAAAGGGGACAGTTGTCTTCAGATAATTCTGCAATTGCCAAACATCAGTGGTGTGACCTGGTCACTTCACAAGAGCAGTAAAGCCAGTGCAGACTGTCAGTTTAAGGCAAGGGTTTTCAGGCTAAATACACAGCACTGTGCACCCTCAGTGCACCCAGCTTGTTTGCTGCAGAGCTGCCACCTCACCAGTCACCTACACATCCAAAAAATACTAAAGCTATGCAAAACCACCACCACTGTTTCAATGTAGGAGACTGAAAGCTCATTTAAATTCACAGGCTCGCCGTGTATTTGGGAAAGACAAATTCCTACACAGAACCTAGGGGATGTTTAATGTTTATGCATAGATTACATATGCAGCCTGTTTAGGACTAATTTTGCAAGCAATGTTCACTACACCTTCAGAAAGCATGCCTATCCTGGGGCTGTTCAAGTGACAAGTCACCAAACAGCACAGTAATAGAGTAAAAGAGAACACACCAACATACACAGCCAGACCTGCCTAATTAACTGACAGAATTTCAAGGTTTGTTTCTGTCTCATCCTGTTAATTCTTGCTCTAAGTTTTATATATTTCAAGATCTGATGAACAGACAGAAGCAGCATTTTGCAAAGAATCAGTCTGATGAGTGTAACATGTTTATTATTATATCAGTCTCCAATAAAGGCGAAGTATTATAGTGCTGGCAATTGCTCAATACCATTCTTTTAAATAATAAACTGTTTAACTCTGGTACAACTCACCTCACATTTTGATGAGAATAATTTTGTTATTTTTTCAACAAAAATTAAGTAAACCAAACTCATCTCTGTTTTTACATCTTTTTCTTCTTCCAAACCATCTATGAGACATGTCAGGGAAGATATTCAAGAGTACTGCTTGAAAGGTATCTACACAGCCCTTTTTCAAAGACCAAAGTTTCCTGTTCATCTGCCCAGTTTAGAGCCAAACCTTGTGGTTAAAAGCATCAAACCCAAAGCAAAACCAAAAGCATTTCTAAGGCACAGCACTGCATTTAAGTTAGAAGATCACATCTGAAGCACAGTGACAGCATCACTCCTCCACAGCCTTCTGGATAGCATGAAACTGATAGTTTTTACCTTTAACATTGCCTCTGGTGTTTTAGCCATCTGCTTACAGATTGCCAAGTAAACACGAAAGAATGGATTTCTTTCTGGCAATTTGCTAATATTTTACTGGATAGTCTACACGTAGCATACATTGGAGGGACCAAATGTTGCTCACCACACAAAATAAAGATCAAAATCTAGATTTTTGAGAATAAAGATTCTTATCAGGCACTGCTACACTTGTCAGGAGCTCAAAAACACTTAAAAAAGTGGGTCAGACAGAGGAGTGAGAAGCAGGGCCACACAGCAACAGAAATGAATCAAAAAAGTCAATCTCCGTACTAGAGTAATCAAGAGTAGAAGTAGCTAAACATAGTTTTGGCCCATACAACAGCCAGTTTAAATAGAGATAAAAGTTTATTCAAGCAGGAGTAAGAGATTATTTCACCCATAAATTAATGAAAAGTGAACCTACAGTAAGGAGCAATGCTAGTTCTTGTGAAACAGTGATGATAAATTTTAATGTTGCAAGCTGTATATTTTAACACCTCTTTTCTGAGCACTGCTATTTATTCAACAGCTCACTTCCTAACCTTGAAGACAGAGGAGGCTGACTCACACTAGGTGGAAATCAAAGAACAGGCAGATGTCTGGAGGGTGTATGCTGTTACTGCATTCATAAAGCAGACCTCTTATTTCCTTACAATGGTCTAAATGAAAGGGAACAAGAATGCCTTGCATTATATTTCCATCTCAGGATTGACAGTTTCTTGTAGAAATCTCCCAATTGCTCTTTAATGATTATATTCACCAGCTACTAAAGACAGAAGGTTTTGAATGAAAAACTTTGCTCCTCCTGAAAAAAACCCTAATATAAACAGAGTTTTGAAAACCAGTTCTCTTTATTTTGAGGAATCTGAACAGGGAAAAAAAGCAACAACTTAATGATGGTAGATACATGCTAAACTAGTAATTAACACTGACTAGTAGGCCTAATCACAAAACAAAATTTATCATAAATAGTAGTAAGGGTTAAAGCTTTCAGAATTAGCCTGGTTTTCTTTTCTAAATATTTTCTGAGTTTCATTCTATACATTTTATTTTCTGAACATTTTCCACATTACTATGTGTATAGTTTTGGAAGTGTTTTCTATGGTATGTTCCAGAGGTACTTACACATGTAAGTTTGCAGACAGGAACTCGGACTTAACCACAGAAAGAGAGGAATGGTAACTGCCAGAACTTCAAGTGCCTTGTCACCTGGGAAAAGCCTGTCCTCCTGGGACACTAAGTCTGTGTGTGCAACGCATTGAGAAAACTGGACTTCTAAAAATGCAACTGAGAAAAATTAGATCTGCAGAAGGAAGCCACATTAAATAGAAAATGCCCAAAAGAGGGTGCTGTTTATGATTCTGCACAAAGAGCCACCAGGTCATTAGCTGCAGCCTGGAAGGAGGCACCTCAATGTGCTTGGAACTCTGTTGTGGGCAAAACAGTCTGCAGCCAGGTAATTTTAATAGAATTAATTTACTGTAAACAAAAACAAACCTCTCACTGCTGATTGCAGTTTTGAAAAAAGAAAAAAACTACAAAAAAAAACCAACAAAAAAGGAAGATAAACACTGAGATAGACAGTTACACAACCATCTATCCTCTGCCCTTCTTGGCCTCAGTTTTCCCTATTTTTGCTGTGCATTATGCTCTGTCCATCTAAATTCCTGTGCTGAGGTGGCAGGCAGGGTAGGAAGCTGAGATAGCAGTGTGATAGTTTCTTTCTGTCAGTGTGTGCTTAGCCACTTCTGCTGTTCCATGATTAAAGGTTTCTGCTGTCCTTGTCCTCCACGTCTCTGAGCCAGCCTCAAACACGGATGGCCTGCAGTGCCCTCTGATGTGTCCACGCTCAAGCATGGATTGCCCATGTGCCACAGCCCCTCAGTGGTGAGGGTACCTCGTTTGGCTGGAGTGTCCTCTACACAGATCAGCTTGTCCCCAGCCTCCAGAGCTGCCTGTTTCCTTCCACACTGCGTTTGGGCAGGGGCACCTTTGGTCCCTGGTTAAATGATTTTTAATGCCCAATGGCTAAGATTTTCTACACAAACAGGCTTTTCCATGACTGCTTGATATGCCCCACAGTAGGCTGGAGGCAGCTTTGGCAGACATGAAAAGATTCACAGTGACCCCTCCTGCAGCTCACCACCTCAGCAACCTGTGGCCACCAACACAGGCCCCATACAAAGCCACAGTGGCCAGTGGTGCAGAAATGGGGTGGCAGCTCCAGGGGTTTTCAAGCTTTAACAGGAGATCCACAGGTTAAGCAATGTTGTCCACGTGCAACGCCTCATCAAAACAGCTCTCTGCCAAAATGAGACCTCAACTCTCTTCCCACCCTCACAGAGAAATGCTTATCAGTGAGCACAAGGTTACTTTGGAGGTAGAGCCCCACCAGCCTCTTCAGGTGAAACTAATTTGCTCCAAAATGAAACCATTTAAAAATCACCGAAGCAAGCACCAGATTTTCTGTTTCTGCAGTGCTCCAGGTGAATTCCCTAATCCCCAGGCTCCTGCACAAAGGCTGCTCTGCTTCCTCTTTCTCTCTCATGGGATATGCAATCCAGTGGAGACATTTGGCAAATGTCCCTCAGCACAGCGAAAGATGGGGCCCAGTTTGTCCCCTTGAGGGATTAGGGCTGTGTTTGAATTCTTGTCTCACATGTTGAAGGTTTTAAAATAGGTCTATTCTTACCAACTCCATGTTCTATGTCTATTGTTTTGGAATCTTGGTTTACACACAGATGCCTGCACATTTGTACATGTGAAGACGCATACTGTCAAAAAACAACACCACAACTGCAGCTGATTGATTTTGGCAGCATTATTTGTGATGGCAGATATGCTATGGATTAATGACATCTATTCTATGATCATTGCATTTAAATAGCTTCCAAAATTTTTAGAAATTTGGGAGTAGTTTGTGACTTCTTTACCCAACACTGGTTTTGGTAATTTCCAGCATACATCATCAGCATATTCCATGCCTTTATGTAATTTGATTATTTTTGAAACACTGTATTTTAAACAAATTAACAGATATATCTATAGAAAAATATGTTGACAATTAGTATTGTGTTGCTGTTCAGAGAGATAAAATTATAAGAAGTGAGAAGGCAATATATACTGACTGATAACATTTTACCATGTAATTCACAGTACCATAATTTAATATTCATCACTGAAACCTCAGCATACAGGCACATAATATCAACTGTTTAAGCTACAGGGACTGTAATTCCTAGAAAGGAAAAAAGAACAAAAAAAAATTACATCTTTAGTGTAACAAGACATTAATTTTCATATTTAGTTCCTGCTCCAGTCCTCTTGGTGAATTTTTCTTACTGCTTAAAACTGTTTCTGCATGATATTATGTACTTCCCTTTTAGATAGGCATTGCTGTTCTCACCATCTACATTATATAATTTTGAAGAAAGTAGTAAAATATGAAACTGCTATATGTTTTGAGGCATTTTTTTAAAGAAATGCTATAAAATATTCTTCTTGATTTTTGTTAGCAGCCTATTTTTATTAACAGGCAAGAGGTAGCTGATTTCTTTTTCAATCCTGGGTCCAAGGTGCACCTCAAAATAGTTTCCTCCCCACAGAGCCTCATAGCTGTCTTTAGCAGCACTGGCACTGCCACATCCAGCACAGCTTAGCAACATTTCAAATACTGAGTCCTGCCAAGAAACTACAGAACATATGCTCAATACACAGATGTGCTCTGATGAATCAGGGCCATCCTACATATTCAGATTGGGTCATTGCAGAACTTGCTTGATTGCAAGTTGCAATATCAGTATTAAAAAAATAACTTTTTTTTTGTTTAACCCAAAGTGTGTAACCAGAAGGGAATGCTCCACTCTGAGTCAGGTGGATGCATCTAAATGAGAGCTCTTTAGAGCTGCAGCAGGAAGAACCTTTCAGAAGACTGGATGGACAAATCAGGGAAAAAGCACCAAGAAGTGAGATATTACTTGGCTGCAGCACACCCAACTTCAGCATTTCCCACTTTGTTGACAGAAATATTTCCTCAAGACCCTGATGAGACTTGCTGAGGTTGTTTCAATGATGGAAGCCACTGCAAGCAGAAGGGCTTTCTAGAAGAAGGCTGTAGGAAACTCTGCCCTGCAAGGACTCAGTATGAGATTTATTTTCAAGTTTGGTATTTTCTCTGTTTCATCAGCAATTCTGAGCTATCCTTGACTGAAGAGTAAAGTTATTCTAACTTATTCTAAGTAACTTTGCTGTAAATAAAACTTCTCCTTTTTTTTGAGACTGGCAGCTATTCCATCCAAGGACCTATGAGTCATGCTCTGTCATAACAAGTGTGGCTTAAAGTTTGAATAATCTCTCTCAGTGATCCAGCAGGTGAAGCCTCTGCAGCTGTGCCTACTCCTGTATGGACTGCAGTGAGCAAATTCTATAAATCATTTGGGGCAAAATGTCATGTATTTAGGAAATTGGAGAGAAACTTCCATTGCAGAAGCTCATCCCTTAACTCACAACTGCTATTCAAAGAGGGACACCACACATACAGAAGGCAATTATTATTTAATGTTTGATAGATAAAGGTCTGCATCTTATGTGTCTGGTGAGACATGAGTTCCTCTGCTATTCTCCCCTACTGTTTTCCTTTTGCAGTGTCCAGGGAAGCCCAGTGCTTTGCTCTGAGACTGTATGCTGAAATATTGACAGTTTCAGGGCAAGAGCTCAATCTTCCTTGCACAAACCTTCCTCTCCCAGCAGGACAAAATTCAATGGACTAAGGGCAGTAAAAGCCACCCAAACCAATCACCTTGCATCTTCCAGCACAACTTCTTCAAAGTTTGTTTTTCTCTCAACACTAGGGGGAAGGTGACATTTTTATAACAAGTTCTGCTGGTTTCAGTTAACTTTCCTGATCTGTAGGTTCACATTTGCATTACCCAGGTGCTTGTTTCTAGTATCTCACAGAAGCACATTGAAAGGACAACTCCCCAGACATACAGTAGTATGTGGTACAGAAATCCAACACTATATGCAATACAGCATTTTCACGTCTCTGCTCCCAGTGCAGAAGGGAGTAAAGAGAAAAGAACAAAATACAGTCTAGGGAGATCTGAATGACCAGCAATTAATCATATTTCTTCAGTGTGACAAAGGAGACAGAAAAATAGCCATGCCAGATGCCTAGGTTTAAACTACCTTCAATTACCTAAATCTGACAGTTGTGCTTTTATTTTATTTTATTTTTTAAACATCACAAGAATATGTTGGGCTGCACCAAAAGCTGGAGCTCAGGCTACGCTGCAAGATGGAATAGTAAAAATAGTGGCTACTTGCAAACACTAGACAGAAACACTTTTATGAAGAAGCAAGAAAGATGCCTGCTATTTATTTCATACTAACAATTGGCTCTACCCTCAATATCTATGTTATTTCATAAATAAATCTATCTGGTTATATTACAGTGAGAAAAAGAAAGCCCTGTAAATCTGCCCCTTATGAATTCCAGTAAAATTACTCCTTGAGTATTCTTTTCATCCTCTAGAATTGTACACAAACTACTGTCTGCACACCTGCATGCTCAGGCTTTATTTTATACATGAACAGAGATCTAGAAGTATCCTATAAAACAAAGCATATTTATTTACAGATTTCCTTTGGGTAGCATAAAGCTCACTGTAAAAGCTGACAGATCTCCACATTGTGCTGTACTATGTGACACTACAGCACTTCTGTGAATAACAGTATGCAGAATGGTGGCACAGGCTTCAACAACAAATTATTGCTTCTGGGACTTGTAGATATTTTATGGTTGATAAGCAACTTTCATTGAAATGTTTAAGTTTCAGAGCAATGCAGAAAGCTATTTAAAAATAATCTGATCATGAAACAAAACTAAAGGGACATGAGTGATTTAGAAAAGCAACATTTAAAAAGTTCTCAATGAGGATAAGTAATTAAAATTTTAAATATTTGATAATGTAAAGACATTTGTCCTGTCCCATGCCTGCTTAGTTTCTTCAAGACCCTTTTGTGAGGGATCTTGTCTTCCAGAAATACAGGCAGCCAATTAGAGCAGATCATTCTCACCCATAAGATTTGAAACTTTCAGAGATTTCCTATTTTTTTCCTTTACAAAAGCTGTCTTGACTTTTATTTCATCTATCACCCTCACCCAAATCTAACATTCTACTTCCACTAACAGGCCCAAACAGACACTGGGTTTCCAAGTCAGTCATCCTCTGGCCTCCCTTGGAGCTCTGCAAAAATTGGTATCACAGTTGCCTCCCTCTTGCCCTGAGCTATCAGCACAGCTCTGGCTGACAGACTCCACATGAGAGGTGGCTGCAGCATTTCAGTTGTTTCATCCTTGAGCTTCTTTAGGTGTCTCTGCTGAATACATAGACAGGAGGATTCATTACCACTTATTTTATCTATTACTTGACCTCTCCTCCTCATACTTCACCTTGAGATAACAGTTGCAATTAGTCTTCCATAAGTGCAGAAAATCCCTTTCCTCCACAATGAGCAAAGAAGCATTAAAAAAAGTATTCAGTAGATTTTCTATGGGGAATGACATAGAGTGAGTTCATATTCAGAATTATGCTAACAAAGATAAAACAGTTAATTTCCACACAGTTTAAAAAATACTTAGTGTTTCTTTCTAGTAATTGTTAAACTTACAGTAACATGTCTTCTCAATGCCAATTTGATTTTCTAAAAAGATAATTTAAATTTTTTCTTTTTCAGTATCCCCTTTCATCTAAGCAAAACTTCAGATGCTTTTTGTACTTATTTAAAATTACTCTGTTAATGTATGTGAAAATTGGTAATAAAGTATTAAACATTAGGAGTGGATTAAATTGAATTAATGCCTTTATAGTCCTTTTAGCTTTGTTTTTTTATGGTTGGCCTAGAACTAACTAAATTAATACGTTTTCAGCGGTGGAGGAAAAGTAGCTTTCTTACGATTGATTTTTAACATTTCAATGAATTTTCAAGGAAACAGAGCAGGAAAGCTATACAAACACAGTCATGCTTTAAAACAATTACTATTTCTTTTTATATGTATTCCTTATCAAGGGGTACTTGAGTGCACCCAAGATGGCCTACAAGAAAAGGTAACTTTAGTGTGTTTAAGATAGCTTTCTGAGTGAGTGCCTCTTTCTACTATTTGTACTATATATAATTAAGAAATGTATACCAACTTACAGGTTCAAAGGGCACATGTACGACAGAATTTCTCAAATTTGTATTTTTCCAAATTCTTAAAGCTGTGACTCGCATAATAAAGCTAAAATTAAATCAAAACACAATAACAAAATCCTACTGTCATCTTTTCATTCTCATGTAATTCACTATAGAATTACTCTTTCTATAGCTATGTATCTATATATGAAAAAACTGTTCATTTCAATAATGCAGTGTACTTCAACAATGGATGTTACATATTCAAAATATAAGTTATCCTCCATCATTCAAGGCCAGGTTGGATGGGGCTCTAAGCAACCTTGTCTAATGGAAGGCATCCCTGCCTGTGGCAGACGACTTGGAAATAGAACTTTAAAATCCCTTCAACTCAAAGCATTCTATGGTTTTAAGCCTTTGCCCTTTTAAAAAAAGGAATTAACACCCTGGCTCTACAGCTGAAAGGCTAAAATCTTCCTTTTATTAAAAAGAAAATTTGCAAGCAAATTCTCCTCCGCAGATATTGCCCTGCACAAGACAAGCTAGGAACATGTGGCAATGGGGATACAATGGCAACCCTGCACCAGTTATAACTACCACAAAGTGATGGGTACAGTGGGGTTACAGCAGTCCCTGCAGGGATCTTTGTTAATCTGCTCAAGAGCACATCTTTCACTGAAGGGTAAACAACCCTGCATCACTGTTAACGCAGTTAGAGGCTCAGAAGAAGCTCTCACTGCACCTACCCTGCAGCTGAAACCAGAATGTTCTCAATACCAAACCTATCTCAAAAAATAAAAACCTCTTTAGAGTGTATTTTAATTATTTTTTTTTAATATGTGGCTTTCCAGACTAAGAAGCAAATTCATTCAGTAAAGTTGGGCTAATCAATCACACAACCAACCGAAGCACACATTTGCATGGAATTAAAAACTTGCATCATATCACATCAATCATATAATTTCATCAGTCTTATAATTTTATTTCCTGCTTCTTAAAAATGTGTTTTATTACCTACCCATGTAAACAGGTTAAAATTCCAGCATCATTTAAGAAAAGCCACCATATTGCAGTACTGCAAGTGAGTTTGTGCATTTCTTGTCAACTAAAGCTAAACTTTTCAGTTACACTACCCTCTGTTTTTTCCTCTCAGTGAAAATGTGTTTCATTGCAGATACTTGCCTAGTTGTGTTATTTTTAGGGTGAAAAGTTTTATAGTTTTGATTTATGAAAAAATTTCAGATATTTTGCCTGGAAAGGGAGAAAAACAATGATGTGTAGAATCTATGCTTATGATCAAGAAAAGACAGGAGTTTTGCAATGGTTCTCTTTGAATTCAGCAGCAGTGCAGCTCTTTTCTAAAAAATGTAATATACTAAACAAAGTCAGTGACAGAACCATATGCTGGATCTTGTACTGAATTTTTCATGAGTATTAAAAAAACCCAAAATTACTTGAGAACTCCACAGTAAATCTCTCTCCCAGAGATTTCCATTCTCATTCCCTGAATGCCCTTTGAAGCAGGCACATGAGGACAAAGATGCTGCAAAAATGAGTACCAATGAGTAACAGGTAATTCTGATCATGTCCTTTCATGGAATAAATGCTTGTCCCATCCTACACAGAGCAAAGGTGCTCAGCAACAGCCTTTCCAGACCTGAAACCACAGACTAAAGTGGTTTTGAAATCTGCTGTGCACACACATTATTATGTCTGTTTTCTCTTTGCCCCGAACCACAACTTTTAGTTAGAATTTAAAGAGGGTTTTCTGAATGTCCCAATCATTTTCAACGTGGATTGCATTTCTTCACTTTTTTAAATCTGAGAAGTATCACTGAACTGGATCAGTTCATGATAAACCTGGCACCTTCTGGAACAAGTTTGAGGGATCCACAGTAATGCTCTGTCAGGATCAGTCATCTCCAGGAGCTTTGGGGAAACCTGTGGAGGATAAAAACCCTTTGGTGTATGCTGAATGCTGTTAGGGCTTTCTTCATTTTAACAACGATGTCAGTGAGCAGGACAACATTTTAATGTGATTTTGGGGGTTAAAAGGATAACGAATTGCCTCAAAATTTGCAATGTACTTACAGTAGTGGCGTACATTGTGGCCAGTCCTTCAGCTTCCTCCATCCCAAGTTCAAGACAGGTTCACCATATTTCTCATGGCTCTCCACAGTCACAGTTTAATTGTCTAGTTGTCCTACCTCATGGATTAGGTAAGATCCCAAAAGGGCTGAAGTCCTTATCTTTTTCCACATAATGGAATTTTTTATCTTGTCACTGCAATTCTGAGTACTTAGTTTACTCCTGCTGGCATAGAAAATAATAGGATGCTTTTTCTGGAAATCATCATAAATTCTCACTATGACTAACAGACATTTATCACGTGGCTTCTACATTTTCATCATCATGTAGAAAAGTCCCTCTCCTTCTCAAAATGGGTACTTGTTTTCCTACATGTATTTATACAACATCCAAATTTTTACCAAAGTCTCCACTGGCATCAAGCTGACTTGATTCTTTTTTTTTTTATAGTATGTCTCAGACAGTATAGCTGAAATTTTGCAGATTTTACAACTGTCTGCATTTTACAGCATCCCAAACATGCGTGGTTCTATTTAACTGTCATCAGAGTTTCCTGAGAATCACCTGTTGCATCCACTTTTACATATTATACCACAGTTCTGCCACTTCCTTTTTGGTGCATTATCATTCATATTCCTCCTACTTGTCAACCAATTCACCTTTGACAGTCATATCTTTAAAATGCTAATATATTCCATGCTATGCAACAAGGTGCTTCTGTCTTTTAATGGCTAGATGAACATTTTAACTGAATGGAAAAAATTAGGAAGAAACTGTGGTGCGGTGATTTATGTAAGTTATAGTACATCTATTTATAGCATTACACAGCTTTTTTATGACAGTCTGTTGGCATAATTAAGAATCCTTGCACAGAGTTTGAACAAAAACATCATAACAACAACAATAATATTTAATTGCATTTTATATGCAAAAATCAATGGGGCTTCAGCTAAGAACAATATGTTATTCATATGCTACTGATTCTAAATTGGGTTGTGACATACTGTTTGTTCCTCAAACTCACAGAAGATGCACACATGAATTTACAAAAACTCCAGAAAATGCATATGGGAAAGAAAAATGAGGCCTACAGTTTATACAAAATGAGGAAAACAGAGAGAAACTTTATCACAGAACACACACACGATAAGCAACCAACTTCATTAGGAAGGCATACATTATTAGAGTAAGAAATGATTATATATAAAAGAAAGGCTTAACCTGAAAAGCTGGTATAAAAAGAAAATATAATCAAAATCATAAGCCTTTGGTTATCTTGTTAGAGCAATAAAAACCTCAGAAATCCTTGGACATATTTGAATGTCACAATAATAGCACCAGGCATACTAACTCTTGCTTTCTATTTTTATAACTCCTCTAACAAGTTGAATGTATTTTTTCCCCATGGTATCAGTAAACAAATGTTCCTTCTCACCGTGTGGTGTCTGTGGAAGAATGTATTTTAAAATAACCTGAAAGAATAACTTAAAAATGCAGAAAAACTACTGATGCAAATTTTAAATTTTTTTTGGTAAATGTGGTAAAGTGAAGTTATTATCAATTTAAAATTCCATTATTCACAGACAGATTTTGCCCAGCAATCCCTACACTTCAAAATCAGTGATGAAGAGTTACTCCCCTGGAGTAAATCTCTTTACCGTAACTGTGCCTTTAAAGAGTGCTGTCAGTGTGGAGAGTGCTACAGCTGCACAGAATCCCTGTGAGCACCAGGCCTTTTTCTTAATTACGTAAAAAAGGACGTGCAGCCACAGTTGCTGCAGCATTATCAGCCCTGGGCTGCCTGAGGGTTCCCTCCAATGCTGTAAAGGGCATTATTAAAGGTATCTGTGACAGACTGACTCACAAACAAAACCAGATGTGACCTATAAAGCAAAGGGAATTTAACAAAACCTATTTATAACATTATTCTCCCTCAGTCCCCTCACATTCGAAAGATCACAGCAACCAATAAAGCTCAGAACTGGGAAGGGAGGCAGGTGTCAGGATCTACTTTGGCTACAGCATTTCTAAAGGATCAAATATATGTAACTGGAGAAAGGCATTCTTCGAAACTTGACATGCCTTTCAAACATTAGGAATAGGGAAGAGCAGGAAATCATTAAAAAACATGAAAAACAAAGTTCTGGAGAAATAACTCTCTGAGCAACAGAAAAAAAAATAGTTTTGCTCTCAAGGAGTTTATCACAGAGCTGGGAGGGCCAAAGGAAGACTGAAATATACTGCAGAAAGACTCATAAAAACTATGTAACTACATGCTCTTACCAAAAAGAGGGAATTGGGAAGGTGCAAAAGTATGAATTCTGGGGTAGAAATCAAAGAAGTTGATACAAATTAATGCTGGAGTAGAACAGGTTTTAGAGCAGAGTGACAAAATGAGCAAGAAAAATTATGGGGGCCATTTTCTTTTCTGATGATACCAAGTTAACCAGGAAAAAGATGGGACTGGGAATAGCTGAAGAAAGGTCTCAGAGGACCAAGGCCATGGTTTCACAAGGCAGACATCCACACTGCAGCCCAGCACCAGACCAGATGGATATGCTTGATAAAACTGCAGCCGGTGGAGAGCCATCACTGAGCAAAGGAAAACCATGAGGAGGAAACAGCAGCTGCAGAGAGGAGCTCCTGTGTACCAACCACCCTTTATCCCCCTCCATGGTGCTTGAACAGAGTAGGGGAGCTGGGAGTGAAGGAGTGAAGTTGAGCCTGGGAAAGGTAGGAGGAAAGATGAGGCTTTATTACCTGTCTCTTTTGCTTCAACTAGCCAAAACTATGTTATTGTCAGGAGATCAAATCTTTTTTTCCCCACAGTTGCAATTGAGAAATGATTTCCCTGTCTGGATCTATAGGCTTTCCCATTCCTGTTTTTTTCCCCCCTGTTTTCTACCCCTTTCCTGCTGGGGCTAGGGGGCAATGAGTGAGCCCCTCAGTAGGTGTTTGGCTGTGGGCCATGGCTAAAGCACCTCAATATTACACTTTTCTCTAAATACTACAGGAACTTCTTATTCAGTGTTGAAAAAAGGGTTGGGACTGTTAGGCACCATTTGAGCCTGAAAATTTATTATCCGGTGTAAAGTCATCAATACAGTACTGCCACTAAAAGCAGAAAATTAAAAAAGGCTACACATATTTAGCACTGTCTTACTGCTTGAGCAGTCACATTTGACGACCTATAATGAGAAAACTGGTGACTACTGAACTTGAAAAATCCAATGAAAGTAGCAAGGAAGAAGAAACTTTAAAACAGGCACACAGTAATCTGAGATTTAGACTATCAGAGACTTACTTAAGCAGTCACAAAATTAAACTATGCAGTCAATAATTAAAGCAACCAAAAGGAAATTATTCTTCACACCTTAATCAGTTGAAAAAGCATGCCACGGGATTTGAGGATATCAAAATTGGTTAAATGCAACATCAATTCTGGTTCATTAAGTAACTGGGTCATACATTTTCTTGCACTCAGATAGATCACTGGGGAAGCATCTGCCTAAGATTATCTATTCCACTTTTTAATAGGCATATACTTTTTTTTTTCCTTCCCCTGTTTTAACCAAGCAGGGATGCTCACAGACAACGTTCAGCAATAAATCAAGGCTTACTTACAGGACTTCTAGGATTAGCTTAAAGAACTGGGAAGGAACTTAGCTTGAAAATTTTTCCCCTAGTAAGCTGATGAAGCATGACCCAGAACACACCATGGCCCATAACATTTACCCAGCCCATACCTCCTGCTGTTGTTAAGTTTGCCATAGATAAACACACTCTTATGGCTCCTATCGCTCATAGTTCATGAGCTTCTCATACTCAAGGAGGGGATGAGACATTCAGTAGTTGGGACCTTATCTTTTGCATTTCAGTGTTTTCAAAATATATTATCCTTCTTTTGCAGACTATCAAGGGCAGAGTAGCAGGCAGGTCATTGTACATTTTTGAGGTTGTTATTGAATGGCCATCTAAAAATATGAGGGGATAAGGATGCTGAATACAGCTTGAACAGAACCTGCATGTCAGATATTCACAAATATTTAAAAACTACTCTGATTAAACAAACAAAATAATTACAGTAGTGGAAGTCAAACTTCTATTTTCTCAAAGAGTAAACCTGTCAAAGTTTTCATGGGGCAAAATGTCTTTGTGAAAAATTGTACAGGAAATAAAATGTACTTTGAAAGAAGAGGTACATGAAGAATGTGAGACGTGTCCCAAGAGATGAAAGGAAGCATGGAAGAGGACACCTATTTACTGGCAGAAAGAGATATGAAAGGAGGAAATGGAATATTTAAGAGTACAAAATTCCTTTTGAGATCATTTTAACACGAACATCTGAGAAACTAAGGATGCACAAATGCAAATGACAGGAAAAGGAATGCTCCTTTAAGTTATTTACAGGATGGTCTGGGGTACTCAAAGTGATGAATTTGGAAAAAGTCAGTGGCAGTTCTTTGCTCCATCAGATTTCATTACTTAGTGTAAAAAGGAAAATTCAAAGCACTAGATATAAATAACAGTAGAGAGGCAACAGTCACTTTATTAAAATACAGAGCAGCCACAAATGCACGATAGCTGGAAGCAGAAAACTCTTACGTAGTCAACAGAATTAGACTGGAAGAGCCTTCAAACACAAACAGTTGCAAAAAGAAAACACTAGATGGTGTTAAGGGGGAATCTAAAGTAACAAAAAGGCAGGAAGAACATAATTTCTTGCAATTCCAAGGTACAAGACTTGAGGGATCTTGCAGACTTCCCAGTAATTGACTAAAGGGCATCAGTGTTGCAGTTATTTTGGTTTTTTGTTAGATCAGTTTAATATCATACACAGACAGCTGAATTATATTAATAATATTTAAAATATGAAACCATGTTAAATTGCAGTTGTTCAAAGCACCAGGAGCAATTGTCTTTTTTTCACTTTAGAAGAAAAGAAGATGAATACTACATATTTATATTATATATTGATTACAGAAAATAAGCAAAAATTACTTCTCTAATTAAGTGCATGGTGGCTTGTGCAACTACACTCTAAAAGCAGAAAAACTGCTAGAATGGAGTGGTCAAAGAGAAATGAAACCGTGGAGACAGTTCCAGTCCAGCACTGGTAGACAATGGAACTGATTTAATCAGGGATCCTATCTGACCTCCAGTAATTTGATTTTTAAACAAACCTTTGGAAATTCAAAGGTGAAAGGACAATAGCACATTATATTCCAAGGTCCTTGTCCTCTGAAATGTCAAATGGTGCTTAAAAAAACCTCATAATGGTGCCAAAGTATTTAGCATTATAGAAAACCACATGGACCAGCTGGAGAAAGTTAGACAATGTAAAATTGCCTCAAAGGCCAAGAAAACGTGTTCTACAAGCCATGTAGAACACATGTAGTGGAGGAAACTGGGCTTGTTTGCCTTTAGTACTTACTTTATCACTTTAGCAATAACTGAGAGGGGCCAATAGCCTTCAGGCACACATAAGGTTGTAAAGGGGAAAGGAATAAACTTTATTTATATCCAATGCAATTCACATGCCTAGACTGAATTGTGGCTTATTAAGTCAGGCAAAAGGGAAAACACTCCCCAAAGATAAAAGCAGAATGGAACACATCATCTAGGAAAGGTATAGAAGCTCCAGCAAGTTAAGACAGACACACTTGCTGAGGATGTTTCAAATACTCTGGGTCCCACCCAGTATGCTGGGTCTCCAAGCAGGGAGAAAGATCAAGTCACCTCTTCATATCTGAGACTTATTTTTCTATTATTTCTAAATATTGTACAAAAAACATTCTGACATAGGAATAAAGCCTTCCATAAACGGTATTTTGAAAACAGATCTAGGAGGGTCTACTCTACACTTCCAATTCTGCTCATGAAAATTCTTTGAATATTTCAGTTAGACACAAATTTTAAAAGGAACAAATTAAGTCCACAAAATAGGTTACAGTAGATACAAAAGGGATGAACGTAAAAGGTGTAAATAGTTAAGCCTATGGCCTTCTGCATTCTCTCTCACTTCTCTTTCCTTTTTATTTCTTTTTGAATCTCTGCCATCTGAAAACACATTCAAATCAGAGGAAGAGGCCGGAAAGAATTCATTAGTGGCTCTGGTAAGGATTTAGAAAGCAAGTGTCAGGTTACAGTGAAACACGGAAATTCAGGGAGAGGAAGTTCAGAGAAGGTGTTTACTGTCACCATTACTGCATTTTAGTAAAGTCCAATTTTCATCAAGATTTACTTTTACTTTCACCTATAATAATGCACAAAGCTTCATTTCAACTAGAACTACCTCAAGAACAAATGCAGCTGTAATTCTTGGGTTTGTTTCCTTTAATGAGGCAATCAGACTATTTTTTTTTAACAAGAGGACATTTGTCAACGATAATGACTGCTCATGTGATAATTTAGATTTACACAAACATATGATTTACTGTTATACAACATTCTGGTTTAAAAATTAGCACAGAAGCAGATTGAATGGCTTGCAATCGAACTTCCTGGCAGATTTCTAAATGCAATTTACTGAGAAACATATTTTTATGTCGAGTATTTTGTGTAGCAAGCCTGAGACAACACAAATTTCCAGAGAGCTACTTGATAATTTGGAAGAACAAATAAATGTAATGCTTTTAACAAAAAACCTATTTGCCTCAACATCCCTACACTCTGAGAGCTGCTGTACACAACCATTCTGTAGGTGTGCATACACCCATGCATCTGAGGTTGGACATGCACCTTTTAGCTCAAAGACTGACAGAATCACCATGCCCATACCACCTCCCCTTGCACCCTATATAAATTCACATTCCTCTCAATCTGAGAGACCTTTTGTTTAAAAGAAAGCTAAAATATAATAAAGCATGCAACACAGCTCTAAGAATCAGCAAGGCACACAGGCTGTCAGCACCTTTGAGGGCAACACAGCTCAAGAACCTTTGCTTATTAAGTAGTTTTTCTATCTCATTTCCTTAAGCATCCACATGCACAATTCTTACCAAAACCTCAAGGAGAAATGGAATTGCCTGAAGAGAAGCCTGGCGACCTACAGGAAAAGATTAATTTTCCTAACACCATCTTGGAGCACAAACAGGTGAGTCCAATGACCACTCCAAACGGCAGGAAAGGGTTTTTCCTCAGAAAGTCAAATCTGTGGGATGGGGTCCAGAGTCCAAGTTAGAAGGCACTGACATGACTATAGTGCAGCTGCAATGCACTTCAGCAGGGGAACAAAGGTGACAGCCCTAGCAAAAACCAAACTCCTAAGGGAAGGAGTGAGGAGACTGTACTCCAAGTTCTTACAGCTTTCACAGCAGGTAAGAAGAAAGTCTTGAACATAACCAGCTGAGCTCCTAGAAGGTAGCTGAGGGGGCTTCTATACTTGATATCTACCACTTGGGATGTGCTTTTGGTTGAAAGCACCTGGGGATAATATATTTTGCAGAGTTGTATTTACTCCTAATGTTTTTTTCCTGCAGTATAAAGCCTTTCAGATCCAAAAAATTGCTAAAGGAAGGTAGCGGTTTGGAGTGAAGAAAGAAAAAGAATATTACAAAAAGAGAAAGGTAACTGATTCACAGTCTAAAAAAAGTTGGAAGTAATATCTAACTAGGCCATGGACATGAACTTTTCTAGAAAGGTCCCAATATAGCCAGATTCCCAAGAAGATCTTAAAGACAGTGACCACACCTTCCCATTATATCCTGAGCACAGTAAAGCAAGGAGGAAGAACACAGTGACAAACAGGATTCAAATGTAGCCACCTTCAGTTGTTCAGTTTATGTGCACTGCCCGTGTGAATGTCCAAGTGAACAATCATTTAAAGAACAAAATATATTAGGATTGACATAAAGGAGATATTTAGAAGTCATATGACTGTTAACAATGTTAGAAAAGGACATCACTTTTTGTCAGCAGTGCCACACAAGGCATTTAAAACACCCAAAGGCAACAAATTCAGAATTAAAGCATCTATTTACAATACAGAAGCATTTATGTTGGAAAGCAGTAGTTCTGGACAGAATAGAGAGTTCATGGTACATAACCCAAATGAGCAGGATCTCCCAGCATGATGCTGCTGCTAACAAGGCCAGTGTGTCCCTGAGACTTATAAGAAGACTTTTTTATGGATCTTTAGCTCCTTAGGTGAACATAATTGACAACAGTGTGTTCAGTTCACTTGCTATAAAAATTATACAAAAATCATGAATCATTATAAGGTCACAAAAATGAACAAATACTGGAAAATCCTCATTATAGAGAGCCCTTTAAAATGTTTTAGGTTGTTTACAATATTATAAAAACAATTATGATATGACTGAGCAATTCTATATATAAAAAAATAATCAGGCATCTGGATTATCAAAATCTGTGTGATCTATGTGTAGTTTCTGTAGGCACAATACCCTGTAATCCCTATCTGCAGAGAATAATGTTTAATGTGGAGATCTGAAAAAGACATAGCAAGGTTAGTAAGGACAAGGGGATCTAGTAGGACTTCAATAACTTTTATCTGGAAATAAAATGGCAATTTAAAAATGAGGCAATTAATTATGAGAATAATGAACAATTGAAAACTTTAGACTCGCTGTCAAAAGACATTCTCTTTCTAAAAAGAATGACTTTTCACCTATTAATTTTATCTCTTGTAATGTGGCTGACAAAATTGCAGGTGCCATGACAAAAATTAACATTTGCCTGCCAGCTATGTATTTCATCCAAATTATCAGGATATCTATGAAAATGTGGTACTTAGTATCTGTTTAAACTACACATTTTCCTCATAAAACAAAGCAACATGACTCATCAGTTTATCTGAGCATGTTAAGTGTAATAAATTACTGCAGATCAACACACAGAGAAGCATCTGAAATCTCATCTAGTTCACTGCAAAATGCTAAATGACCTTTTCTCACAATGAAGTCCTAAGGTAAGAAAAAAGATTACATGCAAGAACCAGAGTGTCTCTATTGATCTGTGAAGTAGATACTTGCACAAGACATTTGGTAAGCCATTAATTTCAGAATTGTGGACAATACGAGTGTATTCATGTGGGTAACCAGACTTCCAATATTGGCATCTCCTCCCCTTACAGTGAAGTATACATTCCCTGGGGTGAAAGGCACATTTTATAATATTTCAAAATATGACAAAGCTTTATTTCTACATAAAGAGTCTCTCATACCTCCTACAAACAACTCAGCAGAGAAAAACCAGGAAAATGATGGTTAGGAAAAGTGGTCATCTGTCAATAGTGTTTTGCTATAAATTTCAAGGTCATTTCCCAGACCCCTGAGAAAGCACTGATAGGTAAGTATCCCACACTTGTTGGATCTCTGGAGGTTTCCACAGTAGTAAAGTGCAAAGCTGCCAACCACCCTCCTCACTGCTCCATCTCTGCAGGGCAGAAGCTCCTAAGCCCCTTTCCAGCAGTGAAGAATTATGAAAGAATAACTCCAGGGATATAACCAAGATGCAGGTTGCTGATGTAATACACGATCCTTTTGCAGGCAAGGACCTGAATATCTTTTCTGCCTTACTAAAGCTCTGGCCAGCCAGGCACATGTGAAGCCTCTGTACCTTTCAATCCTATCTTTGTTACAGCTTTTTGACCTACAGGTCTTGGTTGTGACATAAACATTGAAACTGAAGTTCCAGATTTATACTAAATATTGAGCCTTGGGAGAAAATTGATTTCAGACTCTTGTTATTGTGGTATCATCACGACTTATCTTCAGGGTCCAGTCACTGAAGAATTTGAAAAAGACAAAATAAAGTAACAGCAAGTATCTACTTGATTATCAAATCACTCAACTTTTCTTAACAAACACACATTCCTCTTGCAAAATTAATATTATTCTTATCAAAAATTAGGAAGAAAAATAGCTACATTATTCCTGGCATTACATTTCTGTAAGCAGAGTCAGTATGAGAAACGTGGAAAAAAATTTCAGTAGCACATGATGGGACTTTTTGTTGATTCAAAAAACATTCATTTTATAGGATATGATTCGAAGTGATATTTACCTTTTCATTTGTTTCTATCTGAAACCATAGTATTCCTGTATATCACGGCACTCTGTTACAGGAAAGACATTAAAGAACACCTGCGACTCAATGAAAAAGTCAGGATGGAAGTGACCTCTTGAGATCCACAGTCCCACATATTGCTCCAAACGTGGCCAATTCCAACATTAGATGAAGTTGCTCAGATGTAGCCCAGAAAATAAAATTTTACCACAATATCACAAGTTCTGTATCTGAGCTTGCCTTGCCTGATTTTCAGTTGTGGCAGCACCTGTCTGGTGGCCATGTGCCTGCTGTTTCCCTACATTGCCTTAACTCTGGGAGTACCTCAGGCCTGACACTGTGGGACAAACAAACCCTCTGGGGTAACAGGACTGGGGGACAGCAGAGCACAGCCTTAACTGGAAAAAAAACTGAAGAGGAAGCAGTTCAAACCACCATTATTTACATCTTCCTAATGAACTCGAGACCTCTTGCTGAGAAACACCTGCTTTCTGCTTTATCAGTAATACTGATATCATTAATTTCAGGATCTAGAGGGACACATGAAGCATAATATTCAAAATCTGGTTTATGGACTAAAAGGCAACAAGCTTGATAATGTACATACACACATCTAAAGCTAAGAACTTATAGTTAGTTTACATTTCTTTACAGCATAACTGAAATCTTAACAGTGTAATTCCAGTATCAGTATTACTCTTGCTGTAATTATTAGGAAAAAAAAGAAAAAAACAATAAAGAAAAAAATACTTTTATATTAGGAAAGCAAAGTCCTAGTAGTAATAATATGGTTTAAATTGTTATACATACACTTCTTAGTTTACAGCCCTTTTTCTGGTAAAAAAGTCTCATGCCTTAACTGGTCCTGTGGGTCCTAATGTGGATGGGTTTCAGCCTGGCAGTCATGGTGAGAGACTTTCAGCAAGCCATAAGCATCTGCACCCCTTTATGAGGAGAAATATGATGCTGATGGTTACTTCTTCCTCAATCTACGATATCTTTGCAATTCTTTTTTGATATCTGATCACACACACTTATACCTTGCTCTTTCTTTGCTGGTCTGCAAGTCTATGCTCTTGCTCTTTGCTCCCCCTAAAAACACTTGCGACTAGGTACAAGTCTGTATTTCTTCAAATGACTAATGCTGACTGGTCACTTATAAATCTTATAGATCTAAATAGTTATAGATCTGGAGTCTGCAGTGCCAAGCCTGTGCACCATCTCCAGTCACTAGGTGCAAGTATTGTCCCCCACTCATTCTGTGTGTTCATTTCTTAAGGCTTCTGCTATCATGTCAGGTCTGCAGTTTTCCACCTTATGTTGCAGCTGTAAATATCTCATTCTTCACAGAGTAGTTGTTCATTATTATTACTTACATAATATCTATGTTTGGGCTGTGTCATGAGGAAAAATGAATTACCTATAAGTGCTTTGTCATTAGAAGCATTGCTGTTGCAGTTAAGTAAAAATAAAGCTCCAAGAAGGTAAAAAAAAATTTCAGAGAGTTTTAACCCTGGGGCCTTACAAACTCAGCACAAAGCCCATGGCAATGGCAGTACTGTATTGTGGGGTACATAATTACAGAAAATTGAGGGTAATACCAGGGAACAAGGGGGATACACTTGAATATTTTTTGCATAACAACTTTAGCTATATTTATGCTATTTTGTGTTAATTAGTGTGGACTATGACAGTTATTATCGTAACTAGATTTTTTTTGTATTTTCATTAGATTGTTAAGGCTTTAATTAGCCTAATGAGATTCTGAGCTCTGTATTTGTCACGTGCTCTCTTTTGCTCACAAGAATTGAAGCATAAGATCTGATATAGCTAGGACTTCAAAATCTCTCTGCTCACAGATTCCACCAGCTGTCCAGGCAGCCTTTCCCAGAGTTTAACTGTTCTCTTAGGGAACAACCTTTTATCTCCTTCCAGCCAAGATTTATCCGGTCAAAGCTCAAGCCTATTGTCTCTAATCCTTTCACTGTATGCCTTTCAGAGAAATCTGGCCGCACATTTTGTGTAAGCTCCTCTGGTACTAGGCAGATGTTAGTTGTCCCCTCCAAGTCTTTTCTTCTCCAGGCTAAAATCCTTGAGTTCCCCAAGTCTCACCACCTGTCATGACCAGCAGTCCCTGTAGCCCTTCAGTGAACCCTGTCCAGTTTCTGTTTGCATATTCTATCATCCTCTCCCACAGTTCACCATGCAAAATTTAACACTTCCCCAGAACAGGCTTTACTTCTAGTACTGACATGTTGTCATTATAGTACAAAGGTTCCATATTGTTATCTCCTTATTGCAAGAGTTCCATACCTCCTTGGTGTTTCTCATGGGCAGCTCCTCAGAGCACTGACTCTTCCTTCTTCTCACAGTAGCCAACCAACTCCACTATCCCTTTCAAGCATACATCCCACTCTTTTGTAGCACTCTTCTTCTCATTGGTTACAGCTGTTCCTGGTAAAGTCAGGCCTGTTCCTAATCTCTAATAATTGGCCCAGCTGCAACTCCTTAGGGGTAAGATTACTTTCTACACTACCTTTCTTTTCTTATAGTCTATCCCCCCACATTGACACATCAATTAACAGAAAGGATCGGCAGCACACGTGTATGAGCTCAAACACTGCTGAAGTAATAAATGGAGTATAAAATTTAAAAGAACAACACTAGTTTTTGTTTTTCCCATTTACTAGCCTTGAAGCTATGAGGAAAAGGAAAATGAGGAATCTCTTAGAAAAACTATTGTATAATCATGAAAATATTAGTAGTTTACCTTTTAAAATGCATTGATTAAACTTGCAGGAATTCACATTTCATATATTAGTCAAATTATGTATTCCAATGTTTCTGTTCTTTACTAACAGCCTTAAGCTTCACAAATGTATAAGGTTCCTCTGTTTGGATTAATTCAAAAACAATTCTGAAATATTTCGGTTCCTCTAATGAATGGCATTGCTTCACCATGTTTCAGTGAAAAAATTAAAATCCCACTCAATGATTTGAAACCTCATTCATTTTCATCTGCTACCAGTGTTGTTTCTAAAACCATCATTATACTGCCTCCTTCTCAAAGACAGCATTTCAGAGAACTCACTGAACACCAACACCTTATGAATACTTCCCTGCAATGTTGTAAGAACCTCTCAGTGTATATTCCTGTGTCTCAGGATGCAAAGCCCCAGAAGAGAGAGAGAACAGCAATTATACTGCTGTCAGCGTTAAGATCTTGCACTCAGCACCAGTGAGTCATTACCCCTACAAACTGTCAGCCAGACTTTTATCAGGGAGACAAATAACACTATGAGAGGCTATTTTAAATATATATCTTGGAATAAGGCTGCAAATTAAAAAGAGGTCAGGATAGCTCCAAAATTTCTCCTTTATAAACTCTGAAAAGACATAAAAGGTGTGTGCAAAAAACCAAAGTGGGCTTTGAAAATACTGCTTTTCACCACAGGAATTCAAAAGTGGCCCCTGTCCTGCTGGGAGGTGTCATCACCCGCAGCTTCCCATCCCTCTGGGGGCAGCCAGCCCTTGCTGTGCTCCCACAGCAGAAATACACAGTGGTGTGGGTACAGGATGTCCAACTTGTACCTCAGTATACACACCCCCCTCCCCCCATTTCACCTTTTTCTAATGTACATTGGTCTCACTAGAAAATAATGAAACTGGGGGTTCTCTTCAGTTCTTTGGCATAATTGTTTACTGGTATTTTAATATACTTATCTAATGATCTATCAAAATGGTATTCTCAAAAAGCCTATTCAAAGACAAACAAAAGAAACCCCAATACCTGAAAAACAACAGTAGTCTACATTTGTATGAGTCTACTCTCAAATAACACAAAGGAAATTCACAGAATAATTTGAAACATAAATTGTACATCTTTTGAAAACAATTATAAAATACATGACATCCATGATCTGCAAAAATGTACAAATTTGACCTGGAGCCCTAAACATTTAGAAGTACATCCTACGCTCTGCACTTGTACAAAAGTAGCTTATGCAAAGCAAATTAAACTAAATTAATTTTTTTGTTCCTGTTACAGAGATGTAGAATCAAGGGTCATGCTACAACCTTTTACAGGCTAATAAAGGCTTTGATCAAAACCAAGGCTTTTTAAAATGCACCGTGCTCTTTCATTGTATCCCAGTTCTCTAAAAATAGTCACCAATATGATTGACTTGCTTCCTGAATACTAACAATGTGGATGATCTTTTGTATCTTCCTGGGAAAACAATCAGTGTTAAAAGCAGACTAAAGTACATCCACTGCTGAACTAATGTCTGCAAACAAAGATGTGTGTTAATTCTGAGGGAAAAAAACAGCCATCTTATGAAATGAATCCTCATTTTACCTTTCCACATTTAAATACCTAATGTTCCTAAGTGTGATAATATGGAGGTACAAGTCTTCATTTTTTTGGTTGGAAAAAACTTGACAGGAGATAAGGGACATATATTAAGGGGTTGAGGAGATAAAGGCCAAAGAAATCTATAGAAGAAGATCTGACAATCTAATGAGCTCTTTTTGAGCTCACTGGAGGTTGAAAAGATCACTGACTTCCACAGAATACTTGACTTTTTTTTCAGTAAGACATTGACCTATCCGTTACTAATCCAGCCCTGCAATACACTACCTAGGGCTGTGTAGATGTCTTAACTGATTTGATAGATTTAATCCTATCAAAACACAAACGTGACAACAGATACCTAAAGATACATATATCTAATTAAGAACATATAAGAACAACATAAGAATATGAGAACATAAATAGAAGAACAACATTTATCACTTTTTGCTTCTTTCCATCTTGCTAGGCTACAGCATTTTTAAAACACAAGTACTACAAGCCCCAAAGGGGAAGTATCTGTCACACAATTCCTGGTAGTTTTGCTTCTCTTCACTGTCAGGTTCTCAATCATTTCTGCAAGATCTTCAGTAGTGACGATACACTTTCCATAGAAACTAGTAATATTTAGCAAAATAATACACATTTACAGAGAACATCAGCTAGAACCATGTCTGCTGTAAGTACTGTCTTCTTACAAAAAGCATCCTTACTCCTTTGCATTCAGCGTCCAGTAACACTACATACCTGCTTCTTGCAGATAAACCAATGTGTTTCCTATTCTTGGAGGCAAAACTACCAATATAGAAACCCAGGCCCTTACAACTGAGCTCAAAGACCACCCATTCCCTGCACACAGCTTTTGGAGGCAGAAGCGCAAAGATAAATGACTGCTCTTACAAACCTCTCCTGCAATAGCACCTTATGCAAATTTTGTATCTAACAATTGTAACTTGCTTTTACTTAAACCGTCCTCCTTAAGATTACTTGAAATATTTTGTAACTTCAGCCAGTATGCAAGCCAAGTACCCAGCAGAAGGAGGACAGCCCTCTGAACACACAACCTGGTAAAATCCTGGCGTAGAACTTCCATTTGCTTATTTTAAGAAAAAAGTGTTGGTGATGGATCGTGCAAACCTTAATTTAAAGCAGATACAGGCATTTGTGGGACAGACATGACAATTTAGGTCAGCTGGGACACACGAGGTACACACAAGCATTTTTGTGACCACAGACACCTGTCAGTGTCTCTATTCTCTGATCCTTAACAGTTCATGGAAGTTAAAGTCTTGGTGACCTTCAAAGCAAAATGCACCTATTTTCTTTACTACTTGATGAACTGATTTGTATTTCAAATTCTCTTAAATGAGGCATCTATCTGTCAGGATGATAGGCACTGTACTGAACTTGCAAAGAGAAAAAGAACTATATAAAGCAGTCAGAAAATTCTTTTATTTAACTGCTACAATAAATGACAGTATCATTATGCAATTTCCCTAACGCCTCTTAACAAACCTGACCTCTAGAACTATATCACATGATTCATCAGTATTGTGGATTCAAATATTTTTCAAAAACAGTGCAATAATATCTTCCTGCAGTGATTTGCAGCACTGGTCTTGGGCATGAAGAACTGAAGCACACATGTACATCTCAGAGCTCATTTCATGAGGACAACAAAAGAGATGGTGTGCAAACAGGATCTATACAGTGGTTTTAACTCTCTTTATCATAAAATATTTTCATAGAACAAGTGATAAAAAAACATATTTTGACAACAGAAATAACTGTAACACTTTCCTACAGTCAGATGGAAATTGTGCACAACCATATTCAAAAGACTTGGCATGTTTCATGTAGTTTAAGTAATTCAATAAGTGTTTCCCCATTAACAAGCTGGATTACATAGCAACAAAGAGGAGGAAAGTGTTCAAACAGAAAAGCAGACCCAGACAGGAGTGTTCCTTTACCTGTTGCCTCTTCTCAAACTCCAGCTTGATGCGGGATTTGATGCAGTTGCACGTGTCCTGATACGTCTGCTGCAGCGCGAGCTCCATGAGATGCTTGTGGTATGCTCCTGCCAAGTTCCCGCAGATAAAAATTATTACATTTGCCAAGATCTGGGGAGGATTAAAAAAAAAAAGGTGTCAGGGAATTTATATAAATATATTAAGATAAATTAATCCTAGCTTGCAATGAAAGATTGCTGCAGTTACGCATTTTGCTTTTGTTTATTTCTAGCCAAGGTTAACCTTTCAAAAGGCCTTTAAAATTAGTGGCAGCATCCCAAGCAATAATAGAATCACAGAAACAGTCAGGCTGGATACTGTTTTAATTTAGGATTAAACGGGAATGAAAATGAACAACATGTTTGCCTACTCAATGAGGTACACGTTTTCCAAAAAAAGAATTTCAGCTCATGTTAGAGCTTACTGCTGAGTATTAATTAGGTGGGATAATCACCTACTCATGTAAAACAATAGCTATGGCTCCTAATAACAATATTGGAAGCTGTGTTGTTGCTGTGCTCTTTTAGCAATGTTTTCTTTTGCAGTGCCGTATGATTAAGGGGTGAAAAGTTTCACCCACACACATGAAAAGCCTGACCTGCATTTTACCTCAGCCTGATCCACTGCTATCCGTCCGTCAGCTATAAATAGTAACCTTGGTGATGATAAGCAGTGTTTAAGGAGCAAGATCTGACAGCTGCCTACTAGAATATACTTTTCCTTACTACCAAAAAATTACATTTGCCTAAAACACAGAACTTAAAGACTTAAGATTTAGGGAGTCACATTTGCAGCATCAGATGCCCTCTGCAAGCAACAACCCACAAACACGAGAAATAAGGTTGCTTAAAAATATCCAAGCCTTTTTTGCACTTGACCTTTGAAAAGGACACAATATTGTGTGATGATGCTAATACTTTTAACTGTACCCAGCTTATTGCTGCAAATAAAAGAAACACATTTATCCATTTGAGCTCACTCAAAGCAAAAGAAACACAGTAAAGTAATGAAGGCAATTCCTAATTCAATAATAAAAGTAATAATAAAGATAATATTAAATTGAAGTTGAGATACAGCAGCAGTCTGCTCAGAGCAGTTCTCTATTGTCTCTCCTTGTAAGGCCCTAGTGTATCATATACCCTGGATTACAAGCACTACATGATGTCATAGCACTCGTGGTCTGGAAGAAAAGGAGGAAGAAAGGGGACAAAAATTTTGTTAACTCTCCACAGCTAATCTAATAATGAAGGTTATGATAGATTTCCCTGGTGATCATTCATGGGTTGGTTCTGGTGTACCCATGTACCAGGTAATCTTTTGTGAACTGCTGGTGGTGAAAGAGACAGAGCAGAAAAAATGTCCAACAGGTGCTATGGTGGCTCAGAGGAAAAAGACATATTGTCCTACTAACAGAAATCCATCTCCTTGTGGAATACATTTTATTCACAAAAAAAACCTCCCATGGAGTTTTAATGTTTCTTTAATAAATGGTAACATTAAAATGCAAGATTTAAATATATGCTTTTATTTCCTCACAGATTTTAACATCATTACATGCAATACTTGTTCTTCCATCTCTGACATTTCTGACATCTCACCTTTCATGGCTCCACAAAGCTAAAAGCAGGAGCTATTCACCTTTACTGCAAAAATGATCCATGTTTTCAATTTGGTAGAACTTTTTTCTTTCCCTAAAACTTTAAGATCATGGCATTTTAATATTTCTAAAAGTAACATATGAGTTTTTAATTTTTTCTAAAATAGATAAATCTAAAAACAAGGGGGAAAATCTACATATTTCACTTTCTCTGAAGAACTTCTGTTATGAAGTAGAGAAATAAGAAATAGTTTAAATTAGACATTTCGCAACAGCCAATAATCTAAAAAAAACCCACGAACATATAAGATCATGGTGTACAGCACAAAATTTGACCTTAAAATTTTTATATGTCTTTCTAAATCACAATTGCTTGATTCTGCTTCAATGTCAGTAGACATGGATTAGTGAAAGAAGATCTTGTGTGACAGATCACAGTACAGGGGTAAGGGTCTTCCAACTGGGAATCATTGAAGGGTTTTAAAATGTAATTATGACGTAGGAAAAAATGATTGAAAATAAAGACTGCTGGGCAAATAAAAATGCTGAGATACGTAGCAGGAAGGTTTAGTAATAAATGATCACTGAATTGAACTGAAATCAGCAGTGTGCTGTCATAATCTCTAGTTAGATGTCACTGCTGAAAGTCTGCACATACACTTATTAATGAATTGTCCAGCTTCATAAAGTTATAGACCATTTAAGCAAAACTTCAGGAATATAATCAATTAAAATTTTAAAAAATATACTGTAATGGGTAGATGGAGGAGTAAATTATGAGTATCATCTTCACAGTCATAGAAAAACAAATTACAGTTTTATGACTGAAGTAGCTGAAGTGAGAAAATAGATGGAAACAAGTGAGTGACAGGCAAGGAAGCTAATTAACCAGGCTTTTCAGATACTCAGTGGGGTAATTCAGCCCACATGCAATGGCTTCCAGCACCTGAATTAAGCAGCTGGAAGACAGTGCAAGGTATCTCAGCCACTGCCATACTTAGTGTAGCTGTAACAAGTAAAAGTGTAAGTGAATATGCAGGTAGAAACTGTGTTTAAAACACCCTGATTATTTAGGCAAGCATGGATTTAATTCCGAAATGTGTCACTAAGGCATGAAATTTTCAAAAAATCAAGAAATGGATGAACTACTTTCTAAACATATTTTTTTGCCTGTATTTATTCTGGCTTGAGCGAATATTTTTGCTATTGAGCAAAACGCATCCTGCCAATAGAGTGTTCAATAGCAAGCGCAAATAACGTTACTAAACAAAATAAGCAACACTATATACTTCTTCCTTAATATCCCTCCCCTCTCAAGTCTGCATCTTCCTTTTAATTGCAGTGCAGCCCAGTTTCAACATGAGCTGGACACGAGCTCCATCCCAGGCTTCTTCTAAAATCTCATAGGCATTCTCCCAGAAGAGAGGTTCAAAATTTTCCTCAGTCCAAAATAATTAACTGAGCTTCCCACTTCTTAAGCAAGTATCCTAATTAATATGCAATCATACAAAAGGTTTCTTCTGTTCAGGCACCTTCTCTGAGAAGATGCCATGCTGTGAATCCCACCAGTACCAAAGCACGTGAAATGAAATCCTGAGTCAGACCAATCTTCTGCTTTTCTCTAGGGCAGAACTTTGCAGTGTCTTTTCCCATTTTTTTTCTCCTGCCTCGTCCCTGTCTCCTCCCAGCCCTAGATGTGTATTAGATAATAAAAGCTGCGGTGGATCTTCTGGTAAAATTTTTTCCACCTTTCTGTGATAGCTCTGATAAATGTGCAGATAAAATTGTAGCTGAGATCCTGTGTAGAGAATTCAGGAATCAATGACACAACATGGTTAGGGATTTCTCCCAGGAGGACAAGCCTGAGCTGTGGAAAAGAGTGTAACTAATGATGGTAACTCAACAGCAGAAAAAGACCTCAAAGACAGTATTGCATGGAGCTGATTCACACCCTTTACAAACAGGCACTGTATGACCAAAACCCCAAAAAACCCACAATATACATAAATTCTACTAAGCTCCCACTCAATTCACCATATGGAAACACCGAGCAACACAGCAGAAGTTTCTATCCCTCTGTACAGTCAGAGTGGAAAGAGAGGCAAATCTATCTCCCCGGCCATCTGCATCCCTTCAGATATATCCATTAACTGTACACTGTGCTGAAGTTTCTGTTTTATCAATGAATAAATTCCATGTCTACAGAAAGTGATCTAAATATGACTCAAAATTAACACAAGGAACACCAAGATACCATCAGGAAGTATCTCTAATCACTTAAGGAACATAATCATGGCTGACGTCTCCTCAGTCTGTTCTGACCTACAGAAAACTCTGTGTGCTTCCTGGCAATGGGGAGATTTTACATTCAAGCACAGGTATTTTTTCGGTATCAGTGAATATCAAGTAATCAAAATAGCTTCACTATCAAAATAGAATGTATTTAAAAGCAAATGAAGACAAAGTTAAGTAGCTATGACTAATTTCTCAAGAGAGTACTACAGTTCACTGAATTGCTCAAAAAAACATAGTACATCATATATAAGCTCAACTGATGAAAACTACCCACAAAGGGTATATGCATACAAAGAAGTACCATGCTATATAAAAATAGAAGAATTATAATAAAGACTGCTGATTCTGATTGAAGCATAAATAATTTGTTAAATATCTTAGACACTGCTGTTCAAACACTGAATATAAAAATTAGAATCCTCCATAGATTTTCCCTCCACTGAAAGCTCCCAGTTTATGAGTTACTTTGCCACATTTCTTTCCTTTTAGATATTTTACATATCCTTCCCAAATACTGCATTAACAGAATTAACAACAACAACAACAACAACAACAAAACCAACACAAACTATTAACAATTTTTTCAATGGTTAAATTTCACATTTCTTCTAGATAAGAAAACTGAGGACATGAAAGCTGAGGGATGGACAAAACTGGCTTTTATGATGTCTGCATGGAAATTAATGTGAGAAAAAAGAATTCTTATGTCGATGCCTAAGTTCAAATTCTTTAGCTCTGCAAAGATGAATTGTCTCTCTCTTCATTTGATCTTTCATGTGATGATGTGATGGATCTTTCACGTGGTGTGGCCAGCCAAGTTATGGAACAAGTCTGTGCTGCTTGGGAGCCTGTAGAGCTTTATACTCAGATGTAATTCAGCTAAAAACGACAGGGTAAATGCTGAGTAGAACTGAAAAGCAGCATTTTAGAAGGAAATGCTTAGTTTAGAAATTAGTTATTCACTTGGTCACCATGCGCTATGCCCACTACCATTATTTTAAGTAGATGCATTCAGAAGTTTCTCCAGCTATTCCATGAAGATGTCTTCCACATGGAGCTCTGGCCATTCATACAATGCTGCCTTTTTCTTCTTTCAGATTTCCAAACCTATAGAAGTCCAATATTTGAATACATTTCAGTGCCAACATTCATAGTTATGTCACAGCTCACAAATAGGACAGCAAATTTGAAAATGGCATTTTGCCATATGGCAACCTTTGTTTCGAAAACAAGGAGCTTTGGGGAGGAGCAAAAATTACAGGGCAAAAATTTTTGTAGCTGACCTGAGACTAGTGATCATGTGGTGCCTGGTCCATCAGCTGCTGTTATAGAAAGTAACACCTGGCCTTTTCCTGGACCTAGTGAGACCACTGAGTTGAGGTCTTTATATGAAAGCTCCTGTGTTTCATGAAAAAATGTAGCAACCTCTTTGATTTCTATTTCTGTTTTAGAGATGATGGTTAAAGTTTGTGAATTCAAGTAATTCAGGTACAGAACATGACTGGCTGAAGGACAGAAAAATTATGGGCAACTGCATACTTACTTTCTCATGAATTTGAAGTAAAAAATCAATTTCTTTAACCACTGCAAAATTATTTTAATAGTCTGAAAGGTCAAAGATGTTTAAATCCTTAAATACTTATGAAGGCCACAATAAGAACACACAACAGAAGGGAAGAAACAGGAAGACCCAATATCCTCAGACATTTTGTTTCTATCAAGGAGAAGGTAAAATGTTTTACAGCAAGGTAAGTAAAAGAAAAAGCTGCAATTTTGCAAGAAACAACTGCTTTAAAAGAAAAACCACACTCCAAACAAAAAATCCCCATTCAACTTAAGACTTCTCAAAATAACTGAGAAGTAACAAAGAAATAAAGATTTGAATTACTCAGTATCCCAGATGGTTCCAAATTTTCAGTGCTAAAATAAATTTGGTAAGGAGTCCCTTTGTGGTAGGGGAATTGATGTCATTTTACAAGCCAGGAAGTTGTGATGTTGTCTTCTAATTGGTATGTATAATTCTCTTTGTGGCTTCTGCAATCAGAGCATTGAGGACAGCAGCAGGATATTCCTTTTTTAAAATATCTATATTTTTTAATATTATTTTCTTTTTATCACTATTACATATTGAACTTTCTCACAGCTCTAAGCTGCTCTGTGGAATGACTGGATTTATTTCCTTCAGCTCTGGGCGTACACAGACCCTATCTATATGCCAGTGTAGATAAAAACAGATCATAAACTCTAAGCCCTTTAATCAAACCCAGGAAAAATAAACTAGAAACAAGAATCAGAGTTACAGTCCCTTTAGATCACTTCTGTGTAATACATATAATCAATATCATTGCCTCTAATTAATGACTCTTAATATTTTGAATCTAAATTTTTTTTTTTTTTTTGCCAGAGGGGAGCTCATGCTCTCCTCAGTAAAAAGGAAACAGGCAGTCACTGCACTCTCCTGCCTCCCTGCAGAGAGGTCTTTTGTGTTTACATGTACCTCTGGGATAATTTCATTTCTTTACTACTAAAACTGTCTTCAGATGTTCTCTCAAAAAGACTGAGATAAATTTTTAGGTTCTGGATCTCACGGAGGGGTGAGTATTAGTGTGCTATAAGGAAAAAAGAAGACCATAAAATAAATTAAAAACTCACAAAATAAAATCTATGGATATATATACTAATACATCAGTCTTTGGCCTGTTTCAGAAATAATCCTATGTCTGATCTTAAAATACCTTGTCTTTTCCCATAAATCTGGTTTACTCTTAAAAAAAAACCCAAAACTGAAATCTCTAATATAAGTACATTTACAGGACCAGCAATATGCTGCCAAGTTTAATGTGCACCAGTAGATTCCTCCCTACATGCCCTTATCAGAACTACTCCTGGGCTATCTCTCCTGCACTGTCTTGCAGTCTTCATGAAGTTTATTTCTTATTATTATCTACCAGACTTACTGAAATTTCTTCATATATCTCTAAACATCTCCCCTTCTGACAAATTTTACAGAAATGATTCAAGAGGTTCAAAAGCTACCGGGAGAAGAAAAGACAAACAGATAAACCAACTGATAATCACATATATGCTCATTATTGATGTACTGATATGCCTAAACCTCAATAACTTACGGCTGGTTTCAGATTTCTCCCCTAATTTCTACAGTTTATACTGTATGTAACTGCACTGCATATTAATATGCTACATACTCTCAGTTATCAATGAATATGGAAATTAAAATCAATGGTCAGTTCAGAATTACACGGATAAATTACAATAGGAACATATACTCAGCATAGTTTTTCTACTGCATTTCAAACAGTTGGCAGTAAATATGTGCTTTTATCTATTTGATAAATATTTTGAAATAGTATTTTTATGATATCTATATAAAATTCTGATTTAAATAAGCATGTTTTTCGCAGGTAATATTTTTTTGTCTATCAGTGTTCACAATGACAGGATAAGCTTCTTAACTGGATATCCTTAAGAATCTTTTCTGCTTGTCTGATGACTATGACAAACTTTAATCGAGTTCATTTTTCATACCTTGGCAGTCTGTGCTAGGAATCGGTGGCTATACAGTTCACAGAGAATGGTGTGGAGCAGAAGGGGGGATAATGATAGTGGTGTATAAGTGAGGAAAGTGATGACCTACAGAGTTGGATTAAATGGATTCCAGAATGTCCTCAGAGTTGGAGTTAGTAATTATGACAATTTTACAAGTGTTTTTAATATTTTTTAAAGAACTTGGTTGCCATTTTGAAATATGATGAGATCTCTAATCAGTATTTGGGTTAATTCTTAATTGGAAATCATCAACCAGGAAAATTTGCTCTCAGGAAACCTGAAAGTTCTATTTTCTGGTGTCAGGCAAATGCTGTCAAGAGTAAAGTAGGACAAAGAAAGTACTAAATCTGGGTTACATTCAGGAAGGAATGAAGAAAATACTAAAACCTCTTCATGTTGTTGGTGCCAATTCGTTCCATCTGTACATAAAACACATAATTTTTCTCTCCTTCATGGCTCAAAACTGTCAAGATGTCATTTTTCAGGTCAGGCATTTTACTCAAAAGCCCTGGTGTGAAGCATCCTGGACACCTTGAAACAGTTTTTTTCGAAATCACGTGGTTTGTGGGAATATATTCTGAGTAACACCTTAAAAGTAGCACAGTACCTCCAATTCATAGAGCAGAATCAGAGTCATAGAAAGACCTCCAAGATCGTCAAGTCCATTCACCCAGCACCACCATGTTCACCACTAAACTCCGTCCCTAAGTGCCACACATTTTTGAACACTTCCATGGATGATGATTCCACTGCTTCCCTGAGCAGCCTGTTCCAGTGCCTGACCACCCTTACAGCACAGATGTTCTTCTTAATATCCAGTTTAAATCACCCCCTTGTCCTCTTGTTTGCTACTTGGGAGAAGAGACCCACACCCATCTCCTTAAAACCTCCTTTCAGGTAATTGTATAAAGTTAGGGGATCTCTCCTGAGCCTCCTTTTTCGCCATCATTTTCTATTCATACCAGCATTAGTGACAACCCCTACAGAGCAGCATATTCACTGCAGGCACCTAAAATACTACACAGCATTATTAAGAATAGGCTATTACTCTCAAACTAGCTGAGAGCAATGATTAAACAAATGGAGGTACTCATCCAGGGAAGAGAAATTTTCCATCCCTCCAGACTTGTTCTTTTACTCCTACCTTCTGTTCTTGCCTTTTAAAGAACTTCTTATCCACACACAGATCTTTCCTCTCAGTTCACTGAAAATGTTTGGGCAAAGGACATACAGCTATGAATGAAATTAGCCCCATTTACTTGTTTGTTGATGCCTTCAGTCAGATACAAGGTACTTTTAAGAAAATACTATCTTTTGCTCCTTTCAAAATAGAATATGTTTATCTCATTCTCTATTCTTACAGCTTCATTTTTTGACTCATGAAGACACTGAGTTTACAGACCTAAAGTCTCCCTGACCCTTTCTAGAAGGGTCAAAGTTTATTTTTTATTAAAAAATAAACTTTTTAAAGTTTATTTTCCTATTTTCTAGCTTACAGTTGACAGGAACCAAGGCCCATTCCAGACCAACCTATATAGTCTCTCCTTCACCCTGAGGTGGTGAAGGAGAAATCCTCTCTTCACTCTGAGAGGATTTTAATGTGAGATTTTCTTCCATTTCTTCTTCACTGAACAGGCATACAGAAATTGTTTATCTGTGATAGCCTTGTCCTCCCTGAGTATTTTTGCAACCTGGATGTCAAATGTCCTTACAGACTCTCTGAAAGTCCTTTTGTTACTCAAGTGCTGAAGCAAGGACCCAGCATGCAGGGCAGGGGAATTGGTTTGGTTAATTGCCATAGCTGTAGTTGCTATCTAAAACAAATTACACACTTTTAAGTGTATGTTCTTCAAACTCCTATCTGACCAGTGTAACTGCATACAAAGGCATTATGCAACACTTTAAAAAACACTTGCACAGATGAAATATTTTCACTTTGGCTAATTAAATTTAGTGGTGCAAATAGATTCCAAAATTGCTGATAAAGCATGCTAATTAGCAGAATGAATAGCAGGACAAAATTGCAGCTACAACAGGCACAATCACAAGGTGGATTGAGATAGCTCTATAAAGTATTTTACAGCTCGACTACTGTGCATCTAAAACGATGTTATTTTAACTGAATTACAATTTAAAACTGCTTGTGATTATGTAATATTCAATGTAAAAAGATTTATTTCCTTACTGTCATTTTCTTGCTCACATTTTAATTTACTCTTTCCTGTGTTCAAAATGTTCTCTAGAGGTTTTTGCTTGGTAAACGAGCCTACAAATTTTGTGCAGCATACAAGAAGTGACTTTTAGGTTATGATGGCTGGAGGGAAGATTAAATGCTAAACAACAAAGTTTTCCCTTCTAAAGATTGTATTTCAAAAATCAAATGTGTTTAATATTGTGAAGACAAAGGCAAATAGAAGTCACTAAGCTGGTAATAATGCTGTTCACATTATAACCTTCCCTAATACCTACATCTCTGTCTTACTACTAGGTTTTGCATTTAACACCCTTCTTACAAATTCCTTTAAAGTCTGTATACTACATTTCTACATATTTTAGAAACAAAAAACTGTGAATCTATTATTGAAATATATTGTGATGCTTTGCAAAACTGAAAGGCTTTTCTACAAAGAGAAGTTACTAAAAATATGAAGGAAATAATAAAATTTCCAGATGATTGCAGTTATATTGTAATTATTAATGTATTACTTCATTCCCAAATGTGACTGGAATATTATTGGAAAACTATGGATAATTAGAAATAGTCACATGAAAATACAATCTCTTTTTGCAAATTCTGATGCACACATAGCAACAAGAATAAAAAAACAATTTCCCTTTTCTAATGTTTCTAGTCTCCTGTCTGTCTTTATAAAAGATGCCTGTTTTGAACCTGGCATGTTCTAAGATAATAGAACAATTACATCCTAAGTGCTTCCAAGCAGCAAAATGAACAATACAGAAAGTGCATATGACTTGCAGGACTTTTTCCTGCATGGAATGACTATTTTTTTATTCTCCACAAGAAAAATAATCCCGTACAAAAAGAAAATTCCTATTTAAACCCCATCAGTTTCAGCTGCTAATACAAGTTATCTTTTACAGTAAAGTAAGCTTCATCCTGCAACCAACCTACCTTTTAATAGTACAGCCTGCCATTTGAAAGATTTGACAATACATCATGAAGATATGAAGTAATACAACATGAAAGAAGACCTGGGAGCAGTATTTCTCACATACCAACCCTTCTTAATCAGAGAAGGCTGCTGGAGCATCAATGTATTGCAAAGTAATGTGCTATCTAAGGGAAGCAGGTCTCAGCCCTAGAATAGCAGATTTACTTTGCTTTTCAATTACGTTATGTTTAAAACACAATCTCACAAATCTGTAAATTCACACACACACTAAGTTAATTTTTCTTCACTTAACATCTCAAATTCAAGTTAGTGAATTTGCGTATATGGACATTACCCATGCTAACCTCTGGGACTGTATAACACCCTTGCTCTGTTTTACTAACCATTCAAACACATTCATGGCAGTGTTTCTCAGTTCTCTCCAAAAGGCATCCTTTATCTCTGCTTTGAATATCCCAATCTCATCAATGAATGCTGCTACCTTCTTATTCACCACCTTCTGCAGAGAAAGGTTTTCAATATACTTTTCTCTTTGAGGAAAAGACAAAATCACAGCTAGGAACCCACAGTTATCCAGTGGCTCTAAATCTACAAATTGACTCCTTTCCTTCCCCACTCCCACTGCTCATCAGATATTTCTATGAGCTGTGGGATGCTGAAGAACAACGCTGGCAAACCTAAGCTGTTCCAACTCTCCCAATTCATTTCAGCACAAGTTTATCATTCTAGACAGGACTCCTCTCCAAGCAGTTTTCTGAGAAAGTCTACAAACAAAAGGATTCATGGAAAATAGCTGACTATTTTAAAAGGCTTCAAAACTGACAGGCAGGTCAGTCACTGAATGGCCAGTTAGATGGGCAACACCAGCAGGTCTGGCTTTTGCAAGAGCACAAAGACAGGTTTGGCCCCTGTCACCAGGGCTTCTTGAAGCAGAAGCATGAGAAAGAATATGATCAGCAGCTCACAGGGGAACTCTTTCAATGCTGGCCCCAAACCAAAATGATGGGTGCCGCATGCAATAGTCACAGGACAGGTAAAAAACATCCCAACACTTCATTGCTTAAAATGCCAAATAAGGGACAAAATGAGAAATCACTTAAAGAACAGAATTGCAATGAGTAAGAAACTTTGCTTCCTCTAGGCAAGGCTTAAAAATTCCTGTGTTATATTAGTGCTCCTTTATTCAGTTCCTTAGCTTTTATTTTTCAGTTGCTCGCTCTAAAGATTCTTTGATTTGCTGTCATATATACATTCAAAATTGTGACTTTCTTTAGTCTTCCTACAGATTTCTTCATCTTCCTCCACCTCCACTTCTTTGCACTGAATAGGTGGTGTAGTTAGGGTCCATGGAGGTAACACAGAAATGGACAGTGAATTGCTTCAAAGTGGTCCCTTGCAAGGCACTCTTCAGGAGAAGAAATGAGCAGCAATATTATGGCTATTAGAGACTTCTAGATGAGCAGCGCTGCAAGGAAAGTACAGAGGTACAAGCTGTGCATAAGGCCATCATTTTATCAAGGCAAATGCAGATCCGGTTGCAGAATAAACCAGCAATGAACAGAAAAAAACCCCATGCTTTTCAGAAAATATTTTATACTCTTGATCTGTTCCTACTCTGAAACAATGTTCATCAAAAGTACTTCATACACTGAGAAAGAAAACAGTTTTATGACTTTTTATTTGTGTTTTGTGGAGTTGACAACATTTGCCAGTATGGCTGAGGGCAGGTGCGTCCCCACTCCAGACACCAGCATGTGCAGACCTTTCCTAATTAGCACTGTGCTGAACATGCTTATTGCCTGCCAAGTGACAATAAAAAGGTTTGTAGACATCACACCAAGGGAGTGCACTGCTACAGAGCCCCAGAGATTATTTTCTGAAAATGTATTTTTTCCCTCCAGCACAATCTTAACATTCCTCCTTTCATCCCATCTTGCATTGGGACGTTTCAGACTCCCAGGTAATAGGAAACTGTCATTTAGTGTCTGAATTAATCCTAAAGAGAGAAGGTAATTAATGAAAATGAAGTGCAGTCTATGTTAGCAAAAGTTTATCACAGAAAAGGAGTTTCATTAGCTCTGAAACTGGAGAAGCATTCTAGGCCACTGTCTTACATACAACAACACCACCACCAAAATCAGAAATTATCTTAAGGATAACTGTCCTCTCTTGTTAAGAAGAATTGGTGGGGTTTTTTCCAAAAGCTATCTGCCATTTCTACATCAAAAATTCTCTTTTGATTTGTATTCTGTCCATGTTTGAATATCACAGAACCCAGATCATCTTTCCTAAACATGCTCGGAGATGGCCTCAGACGCAAAAGATTCAGCACAGTATTTTTCTCATTAGTTTGTTAGAGACCTCAGCAGAGATCCAGTTGACAGTCCAATTCAAGGACACGATGGGATGCAACCCCAAGAGCTGAGAGCCTGCTGATATCATTACAAGGCCCCTCTTGAGTGCCTTGAAAAGCTCATGGGGACCAGGGTAGATTCTGCAAGAAAGCAAATATCACTCCTGTCTTCAAGGAAGGTTCCATCACCTTGATCCCTAGGAAGGTGATAGTGCAAACCCTCCTAGAAACCATTTCCAGCCCTATAAAGGACAAGGAGGCGACTGGGATCAGCCAGCATAGAGTTATAAAGGAGAAATCATGCCTGGACAACCTTTATGTGATGAAATGACTGGCTGAGGAAGGAGTAGGTGGTGTGGCAGGGTTTTGAGTACACTCATAAACCCTGGCAGACCTCCCCAGCCTCACCTGGGGCTTTGAGGGACACCCCCAGGCCCGGGAGCTCTACACAAGCACAGCCTTAGCTCCTGCCTGTGCTGGGCTGGAGGAATGCTGGTCTCCAGCCAAGCTGTGCCTGACCACAGACACCCTTGACCTCAGCCCTGCCTTGTGTCATGGTTTGAGCCTGGCACAGAGCCAGTGCCCCCCATGGGGAATGTGCCCATAAACTGCTGGATGTGATCCTGACCTATGGATGGGCTTTCTGGCTTGACCTTGCACCTGTCTCCTTACCGTGGCTTTGCTTTTTATAGGTTTTGTCTCTTGGTTGAACCTGGTTATGGTCTCTGGGCTTGCCTTGCTCAAGTGCTGTGGAGCCCAGATCGGAGCAGTCACCCCAGCCCTATTGCTCTGTTCCTTATTTGCTTCCTTGCAAAGAGCTCTGAAAAGAAATGCCATTCATTTCAGTCAATTTTCACTAAAATAATATGATTCACCCTTGAACTTCAGTTCACTGCCTTCAATATTTTCAAGCAATTTCACTGGATTCAGGTATTGAAAACATCATAAGAGCTTTATAAACAAGCAATGACAGGGAAGATTGAATTCATGGGATATATTTCTATTTGCTACACATTAAAATAGCACATTAAGGCAGGAAGAGGACATAATGTCAATGCTATCTAGCCTCTTTCCATAGTGGAGACCCCTCAGTGGGAACATTTTGGTCAATTAACACATCAAGTTTCATCCATATTTCATCAAAGTATCTTTTATTTACAAAATAAATGTGCATCGAAGCATTTTATAGTTTTTAAAAACATAACTTCCAGGTACTGTTATTACACACCAGGAATGTTTCACATGGATTAATGCTGAAGAGTTGCATCTATATAATCATTTCTAGAACTCACCAATGTCTCCAAACTTGAGCTTCAATCATTGCTTTTTTATAAGCTTTTATGAATAACAAGTTACATCTGTGCATCATCTTGCAGAATAAATTATTTGACTATACTAAAATAGAATTGTAACTATCAGCTTTAGCATATATGTGCAAAACAGTTTCCATTGTATATCCATATACTGGTGAAACTCCAAAAGTTCATGAACTGTCACATGAAGTACTAATAACTTCATCTTTTAAACTGTACAGATGATAAGCAAAGTGCAGTATTGACTAATATCAGTGCTAATTCCTAGGAAAGTTTTTTTTTTTTTTTTTTTTTTTTTACTTTCAGACTTATTTCCCTAAGAAAGCAAAATTACAAAATATATTGAAACTTTTTTTAAGCAACACAAAAAGACAGATACAGTCATCAAATCTCTCAATAATTTCCATTTAACTTAGGGTATGTTTGCAAACAATGGATATTTTTTTAATATAAAAATATATTTCTACTTTAAAATGCTAGATTTAGTTTGGGAAAACAAATGACCCATTAAATACCAGAAAACATAAAATTCTAAAACTACCAAAAATATATCTATACCTATCTAATCCTAAATATTTTTTAATGAACAAACAGTTAACACTGCTGTCAAAAAACCCTACAATACTAAGAAGCAACTCACATATAAACTGTTTAATTGATGAATAATGGTTGCTTCATCTTAATCAAAACACATCCTGCTTAAAAAGAATTATTTTATTAGTTTGGTAAAAGCTTAAACGAAACATCATTTTAGCAAATAATGAGCTGCACTGCCTTATACTAAAAGGCAAACACTACAAATCAGTTACACAGCCTGCAACTAAGGGGCATGACTGAGAGACACTGGTGTATTACAAACTGTACTACACATCCTTTCAAGGTGGATCTGTGTGGCAGGCAGCTAGCCACAGAACTGCAAGACCAAAACCCAAAGCCCCAGTGTTGAAAGCCTCAGGGCACAAATTTCTTTGACCAAGGACACCAAACTCAACAGTAAAGCAGTGGTCATTTATCACTGCCAGCACACTACAGCATTAAGTGTCCCAGCAGCCCTTCCCAAATTAAATCACATGCTCCAGTATAGATAACTCTCAATCCTATTACCACTTGCCTACCCTTAATTCTGTTTGTCAGATGTTCCTTGTGATGTCACAAAAAACATGCTCTGATGCTGTTACCCGCTCTGGGACAGAGCTGAAGCTGCACACCATGGTCATACAATTCTGTTTTGAGCTAAACCACTGAGTTATACAAAACATTCTAAGAGAATTACTTCAGGATCACCAGTGTAGTTTACCCTGAATCCCACTTCTGCCATACTGGAAACTATCCAGGCTTGGAACTGCTTGATGTAGCAGTGAACCAAAGCATTGAACCAAAAGCGTTGCTTTTACAAAGTGTAACCATACCTCAAGTATTACACACAGTAGTGGTTTATTCCTTTCAAAAGGGGTGGAACAAGATAAAAAATGTGTGGAGAGAAGAGCTTGGAGAAAGGATAGTATTGTCCCTAACATTCTTCCACCCAGTGTGGCTGGTGACCAGGCTGCCCTTCAGCTGGAGCAAGCTGTCCCAACAGTGAGCAGGGAGGGTGTCCCACCCAGCTGCCTACAGGTGCTGGCTACCTGCTGTACCTTCAGCCAAAGCACTGCAGATGCAGCCCCACACGCACAGGTAGGTGCAGCAGCAGTCAGGATATAACAATGAACCATGCCAGTGTAATGAAAATGTACGCAGCCAATGGATCAAGCAATTTCCACTGAAGTGCAGCTGCTGCACCTCTGGCTTTCCATCAGATTTGTGCCCCATGCTGCCATAACTGCCAAGCAACGAGAGAAATTCAAAACCAGACTCTATATTTTTATTCCTCTAACCCATCAAAAGTAGCAATCTGGTGCAGTGGTTCTGCATCATGTATGCCAGGAATGTAACTAACTCAAATGCTACAAAGGAAAATGCTTTTCCTCTGCGATTTCCTGTATTTAAAGCTCAAAAACGTATTTTATAGACTAATGGAAAGTGCTAAAAAATACTAAAAAGTTACTTTTGCCTTGATTTTTAATACCTGAAAGCTCATAATTGTCTAAGTATTTATATACAGAACCTTTTGTTTTCAGGCAAAACCTGCTTAATGGATGTAGAACTGTGTCAGAAAACCCCCTTGAAGTACATATAGACATCATGCAGTTACTTCTGTCATGCACATTGCTTCAACTTTGCATCACCTTCCCAACATAAAAAAATATTTATTAGACTCTGGAAAGTAAGTCTGGAGTAAAATTCTGTTTGTTTGCACACAGTATCAAAGTTGTACTGCTTCTAAATGAAATATCTTTATGGTTTGCTTTCTTCACAGATAATCCAGACAACCAATAGGTAAAAATAAGGGATGTTAAGCAGGTTTGACAAGGAGCTATTAGACTAGCTGGGTTCCAAGAGCAGTTTTAGCAGATTACAGGCATGGAAACGACACTATCTGTTTTTTGTGATTGGCTCACATCTACTAAATATTAGATGAGAGGGGGCCAAAATCTACCCAGATTTTAAAAATCAATACTCAGACTTAAGTACAAAGATAGTAAGTGCTTCCATGCTTTTAAATACTGCAGGTTTTACTAGGACTTTTGACATTTCTTGCTTGTTGAACAATATATGTGTTCAATAAATGATTAAATGAATGGCACTTAAAATAAGATTTTTTAAACAATTATCACAATGGTCAAAGGATATTCAAAGAGTTAGCAGGAATTAAACTAGTGAAACACAAAAACAGAATTAGAACAGTTCATTAATATATTTAATAACTGTGCACTAAAAGCAAATTAAAATTTATTCTAAAAGCATCTCAAGAAAGATCTAGCTGGATTTAACAACCATTTATTCAGCAGTCTATTCTTCCATAAGTTCTTTAGAGGCTTGCCTGCTATTATATATTGTGGGCAATATTAATCTGATATTTAAATTTTTCTCTACCAGTCTTTCAACACTAATTTAGTATTTAATATAGAACTTATCACGAGCAACATGCTTAGAGTCAGTTTGAAAATGCTCAAGGGATAAATCTAAACAACGACCAGTAGTCAAATGCAGCAAAATTAATAATAATAAACCACCTCACAACCCACAAAATTATAATTTCATATGCTAAAAAAACATATAAAAATAAACAAACTATAGAACAATAGTTGGCAATACACAGAAAATTTCTATTACGGATGAAGGACAAAATTAATCTACCCCAACTAGACACTTTGTGTCAGATGGATAATTAAGGACTGAGTAACTCTGAGTTACTGCCAAGTAACAGAAGATAGTAAAACAAAAAAAATGTTAGAATTATTGATAAATTATCTTGCAGTAGAAGGAAATGTATAAAATTTTAAAATATGTTTATGTTATGTTCACTCTGTTAAATTCTATTTTACTCATACTTGGAAGAAATATTCAAAGCAAATCAAGATGGTGATTTAAAATATGGTGGTGACCAAGGTGGTTATAAAAACACCATGGACATGTCATGGACGTGTCTAAGAAAATCCCTCACAGTTAAAGACAAGATCAATCCTGAGGTTAAACATTTCCCAAAATGAATACTTCATGGCACATAAATAATTTTTATGCTCCCCATATTCGGCATTTTCTGCTTGTTTTAATAGTTTGATATTTGAAATATCAAAAATATTATATATCACCCTCCATTAAACAACCTCTCTTTTTCACAATCCTTGTTTTTCAAAGAAAATTAATGATACATCCATGACAGGAAAAAGTAGAACAAATTTAGCAGATTACAGAGCTTCCAACCATGTTGCTCTGGAGCACGTGATGGGATGCAGTGGTGCCTGCTGGCTGGGAGTCCCTTCCCTGGGGAAATAGAAGGTGGTGCCCCACCAGGACACTGCCCTTCCCTTGCTGCATTCTCCTCTCCTTGGTGAGCCCCAGGCAGCCTGCCCCTGATGCCATGCTAGAGTGGGTCCCCAGGCAAGGAAGAAATTTACAGGTTACACAAAAGAGCATTAAATACAGGAACTGCAGGAAAAAAAAAAGAACAACACAAAAGGGAGAGTAGGTGGAAAATGACTAAGTTTAATGTGCTGCATTTTGGATGACACATGCATGTTACTGCTGTTAAAAATAAATAAACAAATTAAATACTCCAGATTTGCCTCCCATCTAGCATGTTTGTGGTAGTTACAGGAACTTCTATCATATCATGGGAAATGTTTCCATAACTGAGGAAATTTAAATCACATTTGAATAAAGATGTTTTGGAAACAAGTTAACTGCATGTCTTTTCCTTGCCTGTGCTGTGCTCAGTTGCTAGCTTTCTGAGGAACTGCTGCAGCAAGAGACCATGAAAATAGTGTATGACGTTAGCTGAGACAGGGTGATTTGGTCTTTAATTAAGGTCAGCGTGACCCAGGTCATGGCAAACGTCTCCGAGCCTTAATGATGACAGGAAAGTCCATTCACAAGTTGGAATCGAATTTCCTCCACGTTCAGACACAAATCAATCTGGGTTTTGAAGAGCAGGTATAGCAGTGTCAGAGTGGGTACAGAAAGGCTCTTTGGGAGCTCTGTGATAGACCAGCAGAAACAGATTTCGCTTTTCTTCTTTCTGTGCTGCTTTCAAGGGTCGTCAAAGGCAATCACCATCAACACTAACTGCATGGGGAGGGAGCCAAAAAACCTTGATGAGAATTGTCAGGTGAGGAACACAATATTGATCTCAGAAATACTGTGGCACCAGATGATCCCTGCAGCTCCTTCTGGCCCTGTAATCTACACATTAGTCTTTACTTCTACTTGAACAGCACACTTTAGACCCTAAGGTACTTTCTGGCCCTGGAAAAATAAAGGTTATAACGATTTCCAGGCTCTTGCTGAAGATACAACACGCTTCATGTTTCAGGTGCAAAGTAATTAAATTGCCCGCAGTGCAGGTGGAGACAACAAACAAAATTACAATGAGAAAACCCATTAAGTTATATTGAATTTTTTAAAACTTTAAGAAAGCAAGATGATTTTTTATGTACCATATGAAAGATCCTAAAATACATAATGATATTCATCAGATCTGTTCAGAATAGACAAGAATATGGCCAAATGCAAGATGTTATTTTCCACTCCAAATCTGAGCTTTTCCTTTGCATTAATTGTCCTCGTGCTACAAATGTAACATAAGATGCTTGAGGTCAAACTGTATGACCCCCACATATTAAAATTAGCATTTAACCAATAAAGAAATAGAATTAATGGAGGCACAGAGCATAAAGATGATACTTCAAAGGACTTCAAATAAATCAAGAGGACTTCAAGAGACTAAGACAGAGAGACACAGGTCAGCTCTTCTTAATCCCAAAGCAATGTAACATGGCACTTTGGCACTGATGAAATGTTTTTACTGCTCTACCATTGTAAAACACAGAGTTTTAAAGTAGTTATGTAACTGAATATAGCTTTGGATTTATTTTCTTTTTTCATCCAGTTCAACAAACTTCATAGAAGCAGAGGAGAATTAACTTTCTATTAAATGTTTTTGAATTTCTCTACAACACTATAGGGAAAGGGGAAAACAAAGCCACCCAGAACAGCATTAATCATATTTGCTGTTCTATTTCCAAGAGCTTGCTTATATAAGTTCAACAGTGTAGGAGACTTAACAACTTTTAAAAATAAATTATTAGTTTTCCATGTACAGTGTGGTTTAGCACTGTCCCTTACCACAGCTTTCTCCTCCTCCCTTAAACACTGGAAATGGCAGCAAAAGAAAACTGAACCTCGACAGTCTCACATATATATGTGTATATATATATATATATATATATATGCCTCTGTACACCTCTCTAGGAGGTATATACATGACTTTCTTGTCCAAGCCTGTTTTGCCCCTCTCAGAGGCAGCACTCAGTGTTCACATGCTCTGTGATTTAAGCTATGGCTTATTTAAGCTATCCAACTTGATGGCCCATTGCTGACATCATGGCAAAGTACAAGAACTTGATGAAGAAACAGAATTTGTGGAAAGAAGGCTCCTGTACTTCGGTTCAGACTTATGAAAATGTCCTGTGATATTAAGATGTGTTTAATTCCAGCTGAACTCACTGAAATAAAATGGAAGGCACTTGGACACAAACGTAATCAAAAAACCTCACTAACCACAGCTGAAACACAACAGTATAGTCCAGAGACTTTGATTTGCTATTAAAAAAACATGTATAGAAGAGGAGAAAAAATATGTATTTATCTATATTCTGTATATTATACATATATAGTTTTGCATATTATATATACACACATACAGGCACTAATATTGTCAAGACATCACATAATGCAAAGCATTTTATCTCTGCTGAAATGCCGAATACTACAGAACATACCATGAACTTTCCCTGAAAAATACTGGAATTAACTCATTTCCAAAATAGGAACAGATCTGCAATCCTGAGTGTAAGAAAATATGTATGAGTTTCAAGCTCATATCCACTGTAGTTCTACTTTGATCTGTGTCTTGGATGCTTGTTAAGGGAAGGTTTTAATATCTGAAACATAACACTCCTTTGAGACAGTGCTTATTGCTCTTTTGTGAACTGACTTTGTCAGGATGAGGCACAACATCCATAATACATTCTGAAATTTTTCTTAGCAGCAGCTACACAATTATCACTGCCTTCTTTTGGCATCCAGTTAATGAGACAGTAACTGCATTATCATTCAGATACACTGCAATTTTAATTTTTTTTTAAATTCATTTCTATTTATATGTCCTTTTGGTGAATACATGTTTTTTAAAGAGGAATAGAGTTACTTAGAAAAAAAAGAAATATCAATTTTTTCCTCCTGGTCTAGAAGGATTCTTTGCTTCTTGGCTTTTCATTTCCCACATCCATAGTAATATGGGTATAGAAGTATAATTTTGTTTTTCACATTCAGCTTCAGCTTCACAACTCTTAATTTGGAATTGTTAAAAAAAATAATGATGATAATCCAATAAGCAACAGCCCTGCAGAAACAAACCTAACTGCTCAGGTCTTAGCATAATACAGTATAATCAGAACCACTATTTTCTCCTTTATAATTATTTTTAGTACAAGCAGACCTCAGCATTTTAGCTTCTGACATGAAAAGCGAACATATTTATTTCTATTACTTCACCCTAATTAATGCATAACAGTTCTTCTGAACCTCCTTCACAAGCTACAGAATCATGTGCATTTTGTTAAGCAAAATGTTCCAAGTCTACCCCTCAAGACTGCATGGGTCAGGTCACAGATTTTTCATTTCCTTCACCGGTAACATTTCAGCTAATTTGTGCTTGCCTTGAGCATCAGGCTAGTCATTTTTTTCCTCTTTATTCAGGGTCATCAGAATTTACAATGACCTACTTCCTTACTAAACAAGCATGTTATGAAGAATTAATGGATTTTCTGTCTTAGAGACTGTGCTTTCATACTGTGTAAGAGAAAACCTTCAGATCAGAGAGAAGCAATAAGGAAGATCAAAGGTATGGAATGGCTTCTAAACAAGGAAAGATAAATAATTTTTAATTCTGCAGCCTGGGAAAGAAATTACAGAGGAGGTGTGACAGAGTTTTATAAGATCATAAATTATCTGGAAAGGGTGAACTGAGCTCTTCAACTGTTCAGTCTTTTCCAGTGTAAGAGTTTGGGGGATGCAAACAGATGACAGGTTTGAAACAAGCAAAAGATGGCTCTTCTTGCAACACAGGTGAGCTGATGAACTCTCCATCACAGGAAGCTGATAAGCAGGATGAACTATACTGAAGAGTTAAAAAAAAACTCACATAAATTAAATTTTTTTAAAGGCCCAGCTAGGTCAAAAAAAGAAGCAAAAACAGGTTTGTAAGAAAGAACAATAAGAAAAAAATAAGCAAAATGGATTTTAAACCAAGGTGGAGGGAAGTAGAAAGACACAAATCTTGAGAGAAAGCTTCCAGCAATTTACAAGGAGAAATTTGAATTTGGAAAACTAAAATAAAATGGCAGACTTCACAGAATCATTGAAGGTTACAGTTGGAAGGGACCACAATGGGTTATCTGGCCCAAACTCTCTGTTCAAGCAAGGTCATCCTAGAGCACATAGCACAGGATTGTGTCCAGATGCTTCTTGAATATCTCCAGACTTCTGACTTTTGCTAGTTTATAGTCAATGCTAACCAGAGGCTGACACTTTCAGAGCTATCAGCATGATGGCAAACGGTTCTAGTTTTCAGGAAGGGAAGACCTATTTAAGGGAAGTGCAAAAGAAGCCAATTTAACTGCGCACATCACAACTGCAAAAATGCATTGTAGACAGAGGAGAATCACTTGAAGCACTTAAGTCCAACTCTTGCCCTACCTCTCAGCTCCTCAGTTCTCTGAGATACCCCCATTATGCTTCATATCAAATCATCCAAACTGAGCCTAGCATGAATGAGAATCTCAGCACCACTACCTTGTTTGAGCTGTTCTAACAAACTAAATAACAGGTAATATAAATTTCTAATAAAAACATAAGGAACTGTGTCAGGTATTTCAGGAATAGAAAGAGCATTCATTACTCTAAATCCCTTTTCACAAGATATATTCAATATTTCTCAAAAATGTATAACAACCTTTCTGGCTTGACTCCAACACACTGAGCTCACCTCTGCTCTGTATCCTTATATTTCTTTCAGTGACATTGAAGAGGGAAAAAATGTGCTCTGCCACCTGAATGCTCAATGTCTCTCCAGGGACAGCACTGCCTGCTTAGACAGTTTGCATCAGGAAATCTTTCCCTTCTCTCTGTACCCTCAGAGCACCTGCCTGCAGCAATCCTTCACTGCCAGGTCTCATACCAGTTCAGTAATTATGGAGCAGCATTGCCACACTTATTCCTCTTTAACTCTGATACTATTGTGATTGCCTGAAACTCTGACGCTGATCAGCAAATGTATAGTGAAAAACCCACTACCTCACCATGCAATAATAAATATGCCTGTGACTCCCAGAAGGAGATATGAAAGTTTAATGTTTTCTCATTATGACCATGGCTTATGGATTCAGGGCTTATCACATCCATGTGTGAATATGAAGGGAAGGGATGCCCAGAGTAGAAACTGTCCATGTGTTATTCACTGTGAAGATATTAAAGTCAAATCTTCATCAAGCTCACCAAGAAAACCACTTCCTAGGCAAAAGTCATAATGCTGTTTATGAACATATGGAATTACATTTGAAAATATGTGGTTTTGGTTTATGCTGGAGGTTTCTGACTCTGTTAGTCTGACAGAGGCAAAGCTGCTGCTGCTGCTGCAGCACCATGCACCACATCCATCCAGTCTCAACTACATACAGTGCATTTATACACATTTATACACAAACCAATAGCCAACACACAGATCAATGCAGACTGAAAAACACAAGTTCAATGCAATACTTGAGCAAACACAAGCCACACCAACATCCTGGTCCTGCTCCCCTCTCTGGCTGACCAGGATGAAAGCAATTTAGCACAGAATACATACATAGAGACATTACAGATCCCTTCAGGAACCGGCCACAGATCTGTTCAATAGTCAGCCCATCATCTTCCATCTTCCAACTGCACAAACAAATCAGTCTCTGGCCTGGCTTGGGTTCCCTGCTTCTTCCAGCAGTCAAGCCACATAGCCCCCAACCTCTCCAGTATCCAACCCAGGCTCATGGCCTCGTCTCCCACTCACCACCAGTGATCACACGTGCTGATACACACTCCCAAAATACACCTGCAGCTGCCCCAGGCCTTGCGCCCCTCTGGCCCACAGCCCCCAAAGTACCAGAGAGTACTGAGACCTCTCCATTCTCTCCAGCTGCTCCACTGCAACACCTGGGAGGGACCCTGTGACACAAGGCGTCCATTCTGGGGTCTCCCCACACACACAGGCCCATGCACACAGAATGGAGGTTGAGAAGAAGACAGGACAAACAGTGTGGGTAGACAGGACAGGGCATGGCCAGATAAGAGTACCCACAACAGCCTCTTAACACACGGTCAGCTTCTTTTATTGCCTTGTTCATCTCTTCTCCCAGATTTGTTCCTCCTCCAAACCACTATGATCTCTCCTCTTCCACACTCTGATTCCTCTCCTAAACATCCCATCCTAAGTCAGCTGAGTGTCCAACTTGCTCTGATTAGGTTATTGGAGTTCCTCTGTCACTATTTCCCTGCTCCTTCATATTTTTGCAGATTATCTTTTAATTTAACATTGAAGTAACAGCTGATCCTGTCTAAGAGTCAGTGGAGTTTAGAAAGCACAATGGATGTCAGCCAAAGGCTGAGACAAGGAAAACATCCAAAATATCCAAATCCACTGTGTAGAGACACATTTTTTCCAGACAGGACCAGCTGGCTGCAGCTGCAATGATTATCCCAGTAGTAATACGAGCAGGATTGGAGTCACAGCTGAGGCTGCTCCAGCAGGACTAAAACGGCTCTTCAGCACACCTTCTGCTGCCTGTGGTCTCCTCCTCTCAGAGGAGGGAAAGGGGCAGAAATTTGCCACTCAAGACTCATCAGTATCAGTCTCTCATTCAAGACCTGCACCAGGCAATTGAAATGCAGAGCTGGGTTTAACACTGACTGTGCTTAGGTAAAAAAGGGTTGCAGAGTGGGATCTTTATTTGTACTCGGTTCTAACCTTAACTCTAAGGTTCTAAACTTAAAGGTTACTGACAAAGCCCAGGACTGGCAGCACAGGTATGTCCAGGGAGGATACAGAACATGCTTTAAAAGGTTACTGCTTGATCCCCCACTGTCCCAGGCAGGAAAGCTCTGCCTATGTGCAGCTCCCAGATTTGACTCAAGAATATTTTTAGCAAATGCAGTTCAACAGAAGCTGAAATAATGCAGTTGAGAGAAAATAACTAGATAATGATTTCAGGGACTACGTGTGCACCATGTGAAAGAGATTCTGAAATGATGCAGTCAATACCAATAAGAGTAGAATGGGAATCATCTCTGCATTCAGAGATTATTGGTGCAGCATCAATCAACTGAACTGAGGTGAGAAAGTTCCAAATATCCAAGGAAAACATTTACTGTCTAAATGACTGGATAGCAGAAAAATAACTGTATCATTGTTGATGACTGAACAGCAAATAAAGCAAAATGTTAGAGCAAATAACAGAGAACATTATTAAGGTGCCTCATTACCCACCTTTCAACTTTTCAGTATTCTACTTCTCCTATTTATCAGCCTTTATGCTTTTGTTACCATTTTTGCACAGATAATTTAATGTTTCTTCTCTGTCCCCTCCTTTTTGCTGTACTTTCTTTTTTATTGTGGCCATTTCAAGACTTTTTGAATTGCTATCCTATGCTTATTTTATTAAAAAAGAAGGGGAAAGAGGGAAGGAGGAAGGCAAGATAAGCCCTAAGGATTTTAACCAACCTGACTGCATTTGATGTTATGAACTAAATTAAACATGATAAATGAGTGGATCTAAATAATCTGTTAGGGCAAAAGAACTGGGGTTGGAATGCCACCACTTTGCTGCCCTGCTGGACCCTGAGGACAGCATCACTACAGCAACAGCCTCTCCGGGTGTCACACAGGGAGAACTCCATCTCCTCTCTCTGCTCCTGCCCGCTGGCCTGTGTGAGTTGGCTGGAGCAGGCAGACCACCTGGGAGCATTGCTCCTTGTCACCATGTCACTATTTGTCCTGTTCTTTCCAGAGGCCAAATTTTAATGACTCACTCCACAGCCCAAGCAGTGTGTGTCTGTGCACATGGAGGTCAGCAGCAGTCAGCGCTCAGAGAGCATCAACAAAACCCCAGCTGACTTCCATCAGAAGCTAACACTCTATCTCATCACCTACATACCAGAGGAAACAGGATAATTGCACACCTCATATTTGCATTCAGAGCGTGAAGCTCTCTCACACAAGCTGCTGCAAACCTCCTCAAATAATCCCAACAGTTTTAGTAAAAGTACATATGTGAGTAAATGCTCATTGGGACACAGTCTTTTCCTGTCTGAAAATAACCTGAGCAGGATCTCATGTCTGCATGTCTAGGGGCAAAGTGTAGCAAATAAAACTAGTAAATAGGACAGACAAACCTGCTGTAGTTAACCTGAAGAAATGTTACTGTGGCAGAGAGGCTACGAAACTAGGACCATAAAATGTGAGAGAGTATTCAAGACAAAGAAGATTGTTTAAGCAGCCATTAGAAATCTTTTAAATGAAAAATTTTCTTCGCAGCAAAGCTTGATATATCTCATTGGAGCAAAACTCAGTTTTGGCTTCTAAAACATAAAAGTGTGCCTGTGTTGAAGAACTCAGAATCTCATGCTTCAGAATCTGACCTACTCATTTGCATTCATCAATGTTGCAATAAATTTCGCCAGTTTAAAACTGACCTAATGAACTTTCAAGTCCTTCTTTTCATCCTCTTCTGCAGCAGCACATAGTGGCAACAACTGTTTGAACAAGAGGCACTGGGATCTTGAGTAGCTAGTATTTTGCATGCATCAAAAGCAAAACATCTGCTGGAATCCTTTAGGGTGGTTTTTCTCCTTTAGCGTGTTTGTTTCCTGTCCTGCTGAGTCTTCCATCAATGATGGCCTATCAGCCTTAGCTCGGGGCATCCACCAGCATTTGAATCTTCTGCAGATGCATGCTATTTCAGCATTGGTAAGTCTTAATTATTTGCTAAAAGACTAAAGGGTTAAGGATTAACCGTGCTATTGTATATCCAAATACATGGAAGCTAGCCTAAGGTTCAGAGGCAGACAGATCTCTGCACAGCTTTGTCTTTTCAGAGTAGCATAAGTGTTTTCACACAGCCTGAACTCCCAAAGCCTGTGGACCTGAGCTAACCTGGGACAGAGACAGCTTGCTTACTTCAGACCTGTGTTCTTGCGGCTTCTGAGCTGATAGACTGCCATACATCTGGGAGAAAATATATCCTCAAAGGAACAAAGAAAACAAAACTGCAAATAGATTCATGAACATAACTTTATGTCTGATAAACTACAGCCTTTGCTGTTTGCACACTGCTGCAATCAAGGCTGTAACTCATAGCCCCACTCAGAAACAGGTAGGAGCTAGCAGAGTCCAGGCAGGTGACCTTTGCAGCAAATATGCAGCATACAGTCTTTAGTATACCCAGAACCAGTTCTAAACTGATGGAAGATAAACATAATTTATTACACGCAACTAGAGAGAGGCACAGGAGAGACATGATTTCTTCTCAGGCCCACAAATGACAAATGATGATGCCACTCACAGGGTGTGTAGGAATACATATACCTTGAGAGGGGAAAGAATATGCAGTGCAATTTCCAAAGGTGCAATTCCTGTGAAGAATTAGGAATTGAAGGATTCACAGAATCATAGATTCATCAAGGCTGGAAGAGACATACAAGATCATCCAGTCCAACTGGCAGTCCACTCAGCACTGCCACTGTAGCCCTAATCCACTAAACAATATCACCCAGCACCAGATCCAGGTTTACTTCAAGGTTTGCAGGCGATGTCCTCCAGCTGTACCTCTGCTGTTAAGCCAAAGTGGAAGGCAGTTCTGAATTCCCTGATCATTGCTTCTGTATAGCTGATACCTTGCTCACTAGCACCATTTTGATCTGGGCAAAGCAGTATTTTCCCAGAGCCTTGGCATGTCTTAGAGGACAGAATATGTCAGGAGTGTTTTGTAAGAAGCTGACACCTGACTGTCGTGTTTGGGGAAGGAAAAGGGGAGGGAGTTTAGGCAGGTAAACAAAAGCCGTGCTACCAGCTCCAGGGCCAGGAACAGCTCCCCTTTTACCAGTAGCACAGCTGTAGCTGCTAAGAAAAAAACCCACAACATGGCAGAAGTTTACCTCCTTTGCTCCTGGCTTCCACACACTTATCTGGGAGCATGAACTGATTCCATCACAGGACCTACAAGATGGGTACTTGGAGGCTGCAGTTCAGGCAGTTGTGCAGCCAACACATGGGGAAGTGTGCTGAGGGAAACAAGGGCTACTCAGGGACTTGTACGAACATGCACTGACATTTGCACAGGAGTGCAAATTTTGGAAGATGATTGGAACAGGAATACTTCTACTTAGCACTGATGGATGGCAGGGGCTCCAGTGCAGGCACCTACAAAGAGATGGGGTCTTGAACCACTGCAAGCCGGATTCTGACTCACCAAAGTCTTCTCTACACAACAACAGGTGTTTGTGCTCCTGATCCATATTTTATGCTGCACTGGAAGTGGCTGACAGGATGAGGAAATGCATTCACATATTGATAGTGAAAGCTATTTTTCTTCTACAGAATTCTTCCAAATGATATGTAGAGCTATGCGGTAATTCTTTGAGTACATGAAATGACAAAGCATCATGCCTAGAGTAAGTATCATTCACAGAATTAAATGTTCCAGCTGCAATAAGAAAAGAACTAACTCACAATAAATTTAACAAAAAATACCAATCTGTAAAAGTACTACGTAACTGAAAAGGCTGGCCAGCATCTGTGAAAATGGAAGGAATCAGCAAAACTAACTCAGATGAAGAAACTAAGATTCTTTAACCAAGAAAAATTATCTGGATGTATTACAAAATTATGAATTTAGGGGTTTAATTAATTTATATTTTTGAAAATTAAAAATTGCTACAAGAAATTGTCATTTTTAGAACACGAAAAGCTAAAGTAGTATGAAAGTGATAAACAAATATTCACTGCTGATATAAATATTAATGTAAATAAAGTTAACACAAATGTCAATCTAATCCTTTCAGTAAAGCTTAAGAATAAATGCTAACTAGAGTTATTTGAGAACTCATGCAGATATTTCCAAGACTTAAAAAAAAAAAAAGAAGCATTTATCATTTATCTTCTGTACTTTGATGATTTTCTACACATCTCACCAGGACTACTTTCTATGCATTTCTTAGATGCTGACTTTGGGCTGCAGGTAAAAGGTGCTTTTGAAAACCCACGCGGCCACCTGCACACGATTTCATTTCACAATACAATGCTGAACCTTCCATCATACTAAGTATTACAGATCTTCCCTTTACAGCCTCAGGGACTTTTTGGAAGACATTCATGTTCTGTGTTTATGTTTAAATACTCTGAAATGCAATTATACATTCTCCTACGTATCTATACTCTTGTAGGCAAGTGGCCTCTTCATAAGCACATCCAAACTGTACAGATTATCTTAAAGAATGAGTGAAACACAAAGTACATCTGCTGATGGTGAAAATTAGTTAAAAACCCACAGCAGATGGCCTTTCAATATTTGCCTAGATAAAGTATAAAATCAAGAATAAAAAAAAGTGCAATAATGAAAAATACGCCTGCTGCATTGTGCGATGCAGGACAGAGCCTTGCAGGCTCCCAGCTGCCGCACAATGTGCTGAGCCAGACTGCTGCTGGGGTGGGGAGGGCAGAGGGGAAAAGGCACGAGGTACAGGACAGTGGCAGCTGCTGCTACAAGGAGTACAAGGAATACAGCCTCCCTCCTTCCATGGCAGTCACTGCCCTCCACACCTGCAGCAGGAACAACAGCGATTCACCTCGTGAAACCGAGCAGCAGAAAGCAGGAGTTGCTTAAGCTGCTTTACCTTCACAAATAACCCTTCCTCATTTCCTTCAAAGTAAAGGTATTCAAGGAAAAAGGATAAATTCAGCCCCCAGTAAGAGCATTTTGACATTCAGACTGAATGAAGTTCCTATGTGCTTTCAACTTTCATTGTGCAGCTTTACAGCCTCAGGGGTTGCACAGCACTGGATGTACTTAAAGACATGGGCTTCTTTCCCAGACTTTTTTAATAAACATGATTTTTTTCTTGCACTGTGTGATAACAGCATAAACCAATTTCTACTCTATTTCTGAGCCCTAGAGCTGTACATTTTCTTCTTTTATAAGCCAATGAATACTGGTGCTTTTTATTTTTCTCCTGTGCCAGTCTATTACATAAAACAGCTTTTGAAAATATCCTCACCTCTTAAATTTACTAAGTTAACAGATTAGTTTAAATCAGTGTTCTAAACAAAAGGTACATGCCTTTTACATGATATATTGCAAAAGGCATACACCTTTTGTTTAGAACACTGATTTAAGTGTTGTAAGGCACTTAGAACTAAGTTTTTCAGTTTTCTAAACTGAAAAAGGCATATATTGTTAAGATGAAAACCAAAGTTGTCCATCTTTGAAAATGATGCTACACTTCTGATGATGAGCTTTTGGTATAATTTGTTTCAAGATGTGTAGTGATGAAGAAATTGATAATTTTTTTTTAATAAAGCTAATTCCCTTTTTCAGTTCACTCTTGTTTGGTTTATTTGTTGGGTTTTTTTTCCTGAATAGGCCATAGCCATTGATTTTTAATTATGTAAGAGCAGTTTATCTGATGACAAATACACATCTTGTGGATGAAGCTGTGGAATTTCCCAATACAAACATTTCTGAAAATAAATTTTTCATTTAGCATTTGTTTTTCTTCCATCCCAACAGAATATTATCTTAAGGCTATGAGATCACACAAACAAAGACTTTCATAAAAGTTGTTACAAATTATTTTCTTTTGCTGTATGCATTCCCGAACACAGTCCAAAGCCAATATGAAGTTGAATGTATGCACACATGCATTCTGCCTAGCTATAATTTTGTGCCTTTAAAAGTGACTCCTTTTACAGGGCTGCAAGAAGCCACCAAAAAAAATCCTCTAAGGTAAAAAACACTACTTTAGAAATAAAAAAAAAAGTAAAAAGGGAGTTCGTAGTGATTTAGCCAAGGTTTGGAAAACACTTAGACACAGCTCATGAAAAATGATTACAAGAGCACCAATATTGCTTGCTGAGAAAGTAAAACTAAAAGACTAAAATAAAAAATCAGACTCCTCACATAAATCATAGGGGAAAAGAAAAATGGAAGCTTATAGGATGTTTAATTATTTTGGTTACCTCTTTTTTTTAACAGATTAAGAACAAAAGTACCTCTAATGATAGTATCAAGCCTATTTTAGAGATCAGACTGGCTGACTATATGATAACAGAACAGGAAAAACATAAGTATTTGATTAGAATCTGTTCTGGTTTGGGGGAAAACAGGTTATGTGTTTATAGGAAGAGATGGCAGTTAAATACTTTCCATTCCAGGAATAATTGAAAGGGATGTTAAAGTTGTGAAAGTCTTCTGAGCCAAATGCCTTTACAGCAGAATTAGAGTCCTGTTCTCTTAGAGCAGTCCTGGAGCACACAGAACAACATCCTCTGCTTGGCAGCAGGATTCTCACCTGGAAAGAGGGGGCAGAGTCCCAGATTCCAAACCGTGCGCCTTGTAAGGGTTAGGATTAAAACTTTCAACAGAAAAAAAAACCCCAAAACATACATACACAGTCATTTTTTTCATAAACTGCGGCTGTAACACAGGAGTCTTTTTCCCCCTTCCCGGCAGAGATGCCGCAGCTGTGCACGGAATTCCCCAGAGGAGCGTGCGGGGAGGCTGAGCTGGGTGTCTCACTGTGGAGTTTGTGTCTCGCTGTGCTGCTGGGCACAGCAGCACACTGACCCCTTTGTACCCCTGGCCCCTCTTAGAGCCGGTCCCCATTAGCATTTGGCACGGCGGCAGCTGCTCCTGGCACGCTCCTCCGAAGGCAAATGCCCACGCTGCAAGAAAGATGTTGACGAAGCACAAGTGAGGACTCAAAGAACAACTGTGAAAGTGATGGAAGGCTTAGCTAGCGCAAAAGCAGGCAACTCGTTTATTTTACTGACAAAAAGGTTATGAGGCAAATTCACGATAGTCTACAAGCACTCCCATGGAAGGAACAGAAATTGGATCCTGTTGGGTCTGTCAGCCTAGCAGCCAGAAAAATGAGATCCACAAGCTGCATGACAAGGCTAGACTAATTCCTAGTACTAAAGATGAACAGAATTCTAACAGTGGCGCTCAACAGCCATGGAAAAAATATGAAGGCTTGTGGAAGCACATCTCCATCATTCCCAAAGTTTAAACCAAGGTGTGTTCCCTCTCCTCGAGAGACGTGTAGGTCAAACAGAGACTACCTCATGCAACCAGCAGTGTCTGTTGAAGAATCCTTCTTTATCCCAGCAGGAGGCTTCATCTCAGTATCTGTAATTGCAACAGACCCTGGATCAAGAGCATCCTAAGCTTTGCAGCTTTAAGGAAGCCACTTTTTTGATGTAAAATCTTGCAGAGGATAACAAAGGAATGACAAAACCAGTGAGACAGGCTCTGCCAAATTTCAAAATGAGCGGATGCTTCGGGGCATCGATTTTTCTCTCTCATACACTGAAGGTATGATTAACTTTTAAAGTGCTATGGGATGCCAATCAGTCACTGAAAGATGCTGAGAAACTGAAGAAGGTCCAGCAAAGGCCTATCAAACACATTATAAGGCAGGAGAACCTGACATAAGAAGATTGAAAGAATGGTTGTTCAGTCAAGAGAAAGCTCACAGAAAATACAATGGAAGTCTCAAAACATAGGAAGCAATTATAAGGGAGACACAGGTATTCTCTACTGAAGGATGCTTGTTACATATACAAGATATAAATATATATGCAAGATACAATATATATACAAGATATATACACTATAATATCCTATATGAACTTAAGGTACATCATTGACAAATGGTATTTCTCTTTTTAGTGCCTTCAGTATCTCTGGCCTAAGTCCTTATTTGTCCTCTCAATTTTCAAAACAGACACTTTTTGCTTACACTCCAAAGTATAAACAATAGTAATCTAAAAATGTACACAGGGCAAACCAAATGAAATGGAATTAGGGAGCGTCCTTCAGTTCTTCCCACAAATTCGCAAGAATGCAATGCACTCAGTATCTCCAATAACTGCCAAGCTATTCATAACACTTAGCATATTTTACAAAGGCAGAATAGAAAACTAGGAACAACACAGAAACTAAACATTCTTAACACATTTACAAACAGTGGAAAGACTGCCACTCTTTCTGAATGAAACAGGAAGTTAAAGAAGAGATGAAAGACAATAGTTTTGCCTCACAGACTATGATTCATTTGTTTTGATTCTGTAGAGGTGATGTGTTTAAAAATACAATATCTTCTGAAAGTATTCTTTTCGATATACCAAATATTAATGGTCTAGAGAGGCAAGAAAAACAAATATTTTTTGCAAACGGCAACTTTAACCCAAAACAATTTCAGAGGACTGGCAAACATTAATACTGCTTTAGCGGTGTATTGATGCCCAGAATAAAAGCCATAGGTTAACAAAAACCTGAAGAGTAATATTGTCCCTGATTTTTTCCACTACAAATATCAATAACTGTATTACTGAATTATTTAAATACTATATTAACTGCAGATGACCACAGTTCTTGCTTAATATACAGCACAACTTCACAACCTTCACAACAAGACACTCAACTAATCAAATCAAATCAGGAAGAGAAAAGCAATAATTGCTTGCTCATAATTTAAAATTTCTACAGAGAGTTACATCTCAGAACACATGTTGTTCACCAAACTTCAATTTCAGTATTCCATAGAACACATTCCTGAAGCCATAACTGGAAATAAAATGTATTTTCCTGAAAAACAAATCACAAGGCAGGACATTTGTGTAAAATCACTTTGAGGCATAGTGTTTCTCAAAGTAAGTCATAAGTATCTCAAAAGGTAAGTCAAAACGATTATTTGCTTTGTTCTTAATGCAACTCATAATAAATAGTATAACATCTGTCTTTCTTGTTCTATTAGTATGTTTATAAAAATGTGTTTACTTTAAAGATTCAGTATCATTTTGATGCACAAGTTAAAATAAATCTGTTTTCTTAACATGGCATAACTATACTAAAAAACCAAACACGTCTTTGTTTTTCAGAATGAAATCCTATGTTTTCCTTAAAAAATACACATTTCTATCAATGTCTGCTGGGATCATCACAGCACTACAACTAAAACTGTAATAATTCACCATTTAAATATCTTCTGTAAAAGGGTAAAGAAAACAACTCCTAATATTTGGATTTTTACAAATTATTAATCTGCAGGATGTCATGTGGTAGATTATCAAAGCTGAGTTACAATCTAAGACAAAACTGCAAACACAGATGGGTTCCCAAAATGTCATGGAGTCTGGAGCCAGCCAGACTCATTCAATCACTGGGACAAATCAGGATGAGGCAGTAAAATTCCTATAAATGGCTGAGAACTACAGAAGGAGGACACGACCTAAAGTGGACTTGTAGAGTACCGTGTCTTCACAGCAGAAATTTAACCTAGCTGACTTCAGCATATTCAAAGGAACAATGTCAAAGATAACATTTTGCCACTTGGAAAAAATCCTTGGTCTTGGAAGCAAGGCCTTAATGAGGTAAGGAGATGAACAACATTCTTTACAAACCAGAGGGGTAGGGCACCTACCATAGTACAGCTGCATCACACATTTTACACATTTTTTCAAGCAACTTGATTTTCCACATTGGTAAGTGCTACATGGCTGTAGATTCCACCACTTTCATGTGTAATTCAGGAGGACATAACATTAATGACAGCCTCATTATGATAAAGTGCATTATCCTTGAATTAGCAATTCAGAAATCAAGACAGAAGTGAGTTTGTACTCCCAAGCACCCACCAAGGCACTCCTGGCTCATGGACCAGGCGACTCAACGCACAGGTAATCATTACCTGCAGAGAGCACCTACCTGCCAGACCAAGTGCTCCTTCACGACGGCTGTACCTGACAGACAGACGCTCAGCACGATCGTGTGGGACGCAGAGGTCACCACGCTGGCAACTATGGCGTCCCTCATGTTGAAGGGCAGCATGGTGTACACCACGAAAATGATGAACAAGAAAAACGATACCTGTGCAAGACACCAAGGCAAAAAAAAAAAAGGAAGCATGTCAAACTCACTTTGGAATAAGATTTTAAAAAATAGCATTTAGTTTTGAACTGTCTTCAGCAGCTTTTCACAAGAAAGTCATTGCTAAACACTGAAAAAATGGATTTAGGAAGAATTAATTTTTAAGAGTGTTGGAAAAATTACATTCTATTAGACTTCAGAAGTGTGGTTCCAAGATACTAAATCATGGTTTCAGACCTACAGAATACTCCAAACTTTTCAAATTTTACTCCAAATTTATATTTTCAAATTTTTATTAATACTCTATTTACAAGTAAAGAGTTATCCCAGGACTAGTGAATTCTAATTATGACCTGCATTACAAAACAATCTGCCAAACTCCTCACAGAGTCTTAATTTCAATACAGAAAGATTTTGTACATCCTGATGAACTAAAAATTCACAGTATAATACATGACATTATGCAAAAAAAAAAAAAGCTCAAGTTGAGCCAAGAAATTTGATTTAACAAGATGGTATTTCATGAGTATCTACATGACCTATGTCAAATTCCATAAAATCACTACATTTTAAGGTAATATATTTATTTAGTCATGAAAAACAGCTTCAGAAAATCACAGTCCATATGCAGAATCTCCTGTCAGCTTCTTTTAAAGGGTATTAGTGTCCAAACTGACCTTATGGAACAAATGTACAGCCCAACTCATAACAGCAAAAGGGATTCCTTTGCTATACATAGGAAAATATATAATGGATGCTGTGCTTATGCTCCAAACTCCACCACACATTTGAGAAAATGTAACTAGATTTGGGACCCAGGTTTTGCACACATAAGTAAGTAGGTGACTCTGAAAATGTGCCAGCTGGTACATGATTATATCTCCATGGAAGGCTTTCCACCATTCTGAGTTGACTTGCAATCCTATTCACCATCCAGCAGTTGCACACACACAGTACAGAACACAGAGAGCTCCCAGGCAGGTATGAGCAAGTGTAATTTGCTGCTCACTTCCCTTAGCATCAGTCTCCATTCTTCACACCTGCATGTGACAACTACAAAATCAAAACTGAAGTCTAAGGTAGCCCTGTAGGACAGTGGAGGCATTCTTTTCCATCATGGGGACAGAACCAGATGGAGAAGATGTCCACTTCTGTTATTCATCCATCTTTCTCCACTCCCTCCATTAAGATCAATCCAGCTTCTTCCTGATCTCTCATACCCTTTTCAATGCTGCCAGGTGTCCCATATACTCAAAAGTCAAATAGTTCAAAGGCATGAAATGAAAGAGAACTACAAAGGAAATGAGGGATAACAAGAAAATACAGCAAGAAAAGGGCAAAGCAAAAGCTTTGCCCCTCTGCTCTTCCAATCTACCAACAGATATCACAAGAAAAAAAAAGTGTTTGATACCTGGTTGCTTTCAGTCCTCCCTAAAAGTTTTCACAGTGATCAGATGTTAGTAAAACCAACAGCAAAGAAAAGGGTGTACAAAGTTGATCTAGTAAGAGAAGGGCTATGCCAGTATGATGTTTTAAAACTGTCCAGGCTGAGGAAAAATCAATTATGATACTGACGGAACCAACTGGGAGTCTTAAAACTTGGAAAAGGTCTGGAAATGTCTGGCAGGCTAGAAAAGAGAAACATAGCACCTGTTTTTGAAAGGCTGGGAAAACGGGTGAAGCTCATCAGTTTCACTTAAATTCCCACAGAAGTAACAGACAATAATAATGCATGTCATAATTAAGAGTCCCAAAAGTTAAGAAAAGCATAGGTAACAGCAAATGTGATTTTGCTGACAACAAATCCTGTTAAAGCAATTACATCTTCTGTCATGAAAACAGGCATCAGTACAGGGGAAAACCCAAATAATGAGTTAGGCAGCAACAAGGGATGTAAAAGGTCTTCTAATACAGGTGTAAGAAGAACAGTTGCCAAAGGCAAAATATCCTTCTAGCCTGTAAGACCAGCTGTTTAAAATGTTTCCAGTTAAAGGCCAGGCTGGATGAGGCCCTGAGAAACCTCATCTGGGAGAAGGTTGCCCTTCCCATGGCAGAGAAGTGGGAAGTAGATGAACTTTAAGTTTCCTCCAACCCAAATAATTTTGTGATTTTATTATTAAAAAATAGTTTGAAGAAGAATCCCAGACCTAAGTCCTGGAAGAAGGATTTCAAACAGCCCCATTCTCAGTGATTTTTCAGGTAAACAAGATTTTGTAATTTCCAAGTTTAACTTTCTCATTGCCTATGTGGTATTCACATATGTGTGAAAATTTTATTATTAGAAAATAAAAAATAAAAAATCATTCTTCTTTAACTGGTTTGTCTCAAAAAAATATAACTTGCATATTTTTTGATATCTGACTTTATAGCCAAACCAAAGGATCCACTCCATTTGTGTGGTCCATGCTAAGTACTCTTCCAAACTTTTAAGTGGATGTAGGACTGTCATGGGTTGACCCGGAAGGAGTGGGAATTCTGGGAAGCTGTGGTCAAACCAATGAAGGTTTTGAGTTTCATACTGACACCTGGTGTCGCCAGTGGGGTTTGGACACACCTCCGAGAATACACAGGGGTTAAAAGCAGGGCACTGCCCTGGCACTTCCTCTTTTTGGACATCGCGGCCGAGGAGTTCAGACCTCTCTCCCTCGCCCGGCCCGCTGCTGCTGGGCGGGGGAGGGGCCAGCCATGCGGTGAGGCCTGGGGGCCTGGACAGAGATGGTGTTGAGGGGGCTTCGAGGATGGAAGGGTGGGGGAGCCCCAAGAGACATCGGGCAGCCAGCCACCCCCCCCCCCCCCCCCCTCTTCCCCCCCCCAGGAGAGCAGGAGAGCAGCCAGCGAGAAGGGGGAGGAGGACTGCCCGGCCGCAGCGGCAGCGTGTGGGCAGCGTGCGTGGGAGCCGTCCGACAGACAGAGACTGAAAACTTTTAACCCTTTCTTGCATGATTGAGGCCTTACAGAAATGCTAATCCTCCTCGAAGCTGAATAAGAAGGGAGATGAGAGATGATATGAGATAAGGACCTTGGCCCGGAGTTTGTGGAGATGATTGGATGGGGAGAGATGATTTGGAGTGGCCTTTGGGCTGGACGTTTTCTTGTAGCCATGGACTCAGTTGTTCCTGTGACACAGACTGCATTTAGGGGGAGGCAGTGCCTCAAAACCAGGAGGGTTCATTTGTGAGGACCCCCCGGCCCCAGGGGGTTGGAAATATATGGGGGGGACAGTTGTCCCAAAAGCAGAGACTGTGCCTTTTTGGAGTGAGACAGGGCATCCTTGAAAGACCACCCTAAAAGCAGCTCTGATCCATGTCTCGGTGGTGAGAGCACTGAGCATGGAAGGAACGTGTCACAAGCGGCAAATAGACTTTCCGGGCGGTGCCGGAGTGACAGGGAAGCACACGAGGGTCTCAGTGTGTCTCCACGAGAAGCCTATGGAACAAGAAGGACTCCTTTCCCTCTTCATGAACTGCAGTTTGAGTATACTAAAGTGTCGTGCCGGACTGGGCAGTTGGTATTTTTGAGAGAATGTATTGGATTGGGAAAGTCAGGGAGTGGGGAGGAGGAAAAGTGGTTTTTTGTAAGGTTTTCAATTTTTTTTCTTTTCCTTATAGTCTTTCCTATTTTTTCCTGTAGTTTTAGGTAATAAAGTGTTATTTATGTTTAAGTTGGAGCCTGTTTTGCTTATTCCTGGTCACATCTCACAGCAGACACCAGGGTGGGGCATTTTCATGGGGGCACTGGCTCTGTGCCAGGCTCAAACCATGACATTTTTTGGTTCCCTGACCGGGAATCGAATCACGGGAGAATGATGAGGTAAAGCTGTGAGATGAGACCAAGAAGAATAAGGAAAGCATGTACTAAGTTAAGGTAGATGAATAGTCATAGTGAATCTAAGGTATTGTTGTGTAGAAGTGTTTTGTAATTTTGTTGATAATTTTAGAAAGTGTATTCTCGGAGGTGAAGGGTGGAGTGTCATGGGTTGACCCGGAAGGAGTGGGAATTCTGGGAAGCTGTGGTCAAACCAATGAAGGTTTTGAGTTTCATACTGACACCTGGTGTCGCCAGTGGGGTTTGGACACACCTCCGAGAATACACAGGGGTTAAAAGCAGGGCACTGCCCTGGCACTTCCTCTTTTTGGACATCGCGGCCGAGGAGTTCAGACCTCTCTCCCTCGCCCGGCCCGCTGCTGCTGGGCGGGGGAGGGGCCAGCCATGCGGTGAGGCCTGGGGGCCTGGACAGAGATGGTGTTGAGGGGGCTTCGAGGATGGAAGGGTGGGGGAGCCCCAAGAGACATCGGGCAGCCAGCCACCCCCCCCCCCCCCCCCTCTTCCCCCCCCCAGGAGAGCAGGAGAGCAGCCAGCGAGAAGGGGGAGGAGGACTGCCCGGCCGCAGCGGCAGCGTGTGGGCAGCGTGCGTGGGAGCCGTCCGACAGACAGAGACTGAAAACTTTTAACCCTTTCTTGCATGATTGAGGCCTTACAGAAATGCTAATCCTCCTCGAAGCTGAATAAGAAGGGAGATGAGAGATGATATGAGATAAGGACCTTGGCCCGGAGTTTGTGGAGATGATTGGATGGGGAGAGATGATTTGGAGTGGCCTTTGGGCTGGACGTTTTCTTGTAGCCATGGACTCAGTTGTTCCTGTGACACAGACTGCATTTAGGGGGAGGCAGTGCCTCAAAACCAGGAGGGTTCATTTGTGAGGACCCCCCGGCCCCAGGGGGTTGGAAATATATGGGGGGGACAGTTGTCCCAAAAGCAGAGACTGTGCCTTTTTGGAGTGAGACAGGGCATCCTTGAAAGACCACCCTAAAAGCAGCTCTGATCCATGTCTCGGTGGTGAGAGCACTGAGCATGGAAGGAACGTGTCACAAGCGGCAAATAGACTTTCCGGGCGGTGCCGGAGTGACAGGGAAGCACACGAGGGTCTCAGTGTGTCTCCACGAGAAGCCTATGGAACAAGAAGGACTCCTTTCCCTCTTCATGAACTGCAGTTTGAGTATACTAAAGTGTCGTGCCGGACTGGGCAGTTGGTATTTTTGAGAGAATGTATTGGATTGGGAAAGTCAGGGAGTGGGGAGGAGGAAAAGTGGTTTTTTGTAAGGTTTTCAATTTTTTTTCTTTTCCTTATAGTCTTTCCTATTTTTTCCTGTAGTTTTAGGTAATAAAGTGTTATTTATGTTTAAGTTGGAGCCTGTTTTGCTTATTCCTGGTCACATCTCACAGCAGACACCAGGGTGGGGCATTTTCATGGGGGCACTGGCTCTGTGCCAGGCTCAAACCATGACAAGGACAGAGTATGATGCTGTTGCTTTTCAATTTTGACATAAAACAGACTACTAAGCATGTGAGCAACATTTTGACATTTTGCAATGCTTCTAGTGATATCAGCTGTATCAGCTCCAAATTCCTTGTACATCTGTAAACAACTGTTTTATAAATTACCTCACTGCTTTCTTTGGTCAAAATAAATGGACAATTTCAACATTCAACACCTAAACACAGAACACTTTTAAGAGGTGCAGCCCCTCTTGATATTACATATTCAAATAGGCTGGGTTGCAGAAGAACTGTGTCAAAGATCACTTGATTTTAAAAAAATTGACCTGTCAATTCTTACATTTGCATATATATGCAGATTTGAAAGTTGATATGAGAATGCTGTTGCAAAGCAGGACATCTATCACTCATGCTAAGGCAGAAATCCTCCTCCAAAATATATGTAGGAAATGGCACCTATCAATTCTCTTTAATTCTCTGTCAAACTGCTTTTCCCCTATTTCTAGTAGTAATCTAATGACCTAAGAGAGATCCTTTTATCACAGAGGTTGCTTTTTCATTTCACAATGGCTAAAGAGTGTTTTCCCCATCCTTCTCAAATAAGATGCTTCTACCCTTCGTCTTGATCGCAGATATACATAGTATGTAAGACTTGGGACATTTCAACATATTTCAAAATGCCAGTGTATTTAAGTTTAATATTGTAGAAGTTAACACACAGAGGCTTTTGAGCAGGTAGAAAGAGGAACAGACTTCTTGGTCTGAATCACAGTCTGCAGAATGGTCAATGGCCCTTTACCATGAATAGCCATTAAAATTTTGTAAGAACTGGCAGAATATTGCTGATAACAACCTTAACAAGCAGTGATGCCAAGCTCCGAAAGACCCCTTTACCTCACTGCAAGATTTGCTAATGCAAATGATCACAGCATGCCTGCACTTGGTGCGTGTTCCTGTCAGTCATCACAGCATTCATTTACAGTGCACTATTTTTGACACTATTAAAAGTAGCCTGTGCCACCAAACTGATCCACAATCACAAGGCTGCTATGTTGGAAGCAGTCTTTCATGTGGGTCATCACTATGACTGCCTAGTTGAAACATGCTTTTTGTCCTGATCTGAACTTACACTGCTTTAGGAATTTGATTCTCAGATACTTTCTCTATGAGTTTATGCTATCCATACCTTGGAGATGGGAGTGCTTGAGCAGTGATGGTGTGCATGACAGCATGTAGCATTCACTTTTGGTTAACACTGGTGCAACATCTTACACACAAGCATGTGGCTTTCCTGCTTTGATTGACGGTTACCCAGGACTCTGGCCCATCAGTCTTGACTGTCAGAGCTTAGCAAAATCGAGTGGGTTTGCTGCTCTCTGTATTTCTTCCCCCATACCTCAGCAGGGCCACATTGTCATCTACTATGTAAGCAGTTCCTTTCCACAGATTTAAAGACGGCGCACTGCCGTAGTGTAGCTGCCTGGATGGGCATGTAACAGATGATTTTTCCTGCAGATTTTGTGCAGCTGCTTTCAGAAGGGCAGCAAAAGTTCACATACAGATTACTGCAGTGATGCCACTGGAACGAGCTGGACACAAAATAGTAAAATGACACCACGGTGTGAGATATGATGATCATGAACCCTTTCAAAATCTCATTCTTGTCACAGAATGCAATGCAACTATACTAAAAGTCTTCAGCATTCAGAATGGAAAGATTCAGACTGCACAAGATAGAGAAGTAGATCCTTCTTTAAGTTAAACCCATTCTGAGCATTTTTCATGTTGGCATTTTGTCCCAGCACCTCTAGATGTACATTGGCTACGACAGCCTTTAGTCTGTTCTGTGGACTGTCAGCTAGGAGAACTGGTATGAGGCTGATAGTATTTGGTGCTTCGCAGACATTGCTATTGGAAATGCCACTAGTTTGGATTGATGGCACGAACTACAGTGGACCCAAGCCATGAATCCTAGTTGGTTTTTGTGGACACAACCTGTTCTGAGACACCTTGTCTCCCATGTGTCACCAGTTTCTACTCCTCAGTGGGGTTGTCTTAACTGTAAAGAGTACAGTGGAGTAGAAATTTTAACATATTTTACAAATTAAAATTGTCTTTCCTGGCACACAGGGTATCACAGGGGATGTTGCTTTGGCACTGAGAACAACTGCAAAAAAGATACTAATCATTCATTTTATACAAATTATGTTCCAACAATGACTCACTATTTCCCACCTAGACAGCCTTTTTAACACTGTGTTAAGATGGTTAATCATAACAGGCTTGGCATGTGTAAAATTCACAGAAGCTAATGTTACTCTGACCAGAATTTTCCCCTGAGGAGCATGATACCTTGGCACTGAAGCTGGCCTGAAAATTTAAATGTACCATTTCAGCATGAATTAGGGAAAAGCACTTCTTTGGACACAGCCAGCAGTAGTGAGGCAACAGCTAATAAAATATCTCTGTTTCTTTGGGATAACTGCAACAGTGCTGGCTTTTCACTGTATAACCGTAATTAAACTGGTAAGACTACAAAAACTCAAACTAAATAGCCAGCCCACTACAGGATCACTTTCAGAGGTTTTTCAAGGTCAGCTTCCACATGACTGGGTAAAAGGAGCAAAAATCATCACTTAATTGAAGAATTTTCCCTTGGAAAGATGCTTAGATTCCAGCCACTGATTTCAAATGTTGTCTGTATACCTAATTGCACAGAAGATGCCCTAGCTTTTCTAAAGAAATAGCTAGACTTCGTAACATTTGGTAAGACCTTAAATCTTAATCTTAAAAACTAGTTACAAATACTATGTTTAATACAATGTATGTTTTATGGCACCAGAAGGGTATTTATACAAGCTATAAACTATAGATTAAAATATTTGTGTTGGAGTGTAAAGGTTGCAAATACGTAATGCTCTTTGCTATTGTAATTCTGAAGTCCAGCCCCCAAATTTCTACCTGGGCAATGTTCAAAGAATAAAACAAGCTACCCACATAAAACAAAACATTCAGAGTACAAAAATCAGCTTCTGTTCTGAGTCATCTATAAAAAGGCTAAAATTATGAAAGCATTGGGTAAGTGAAGGTGAAAAGGTTCACTAAACCCTGAAACATCAGAAGAAAGGGCACTCAATGGAACTAGAAGGTTGGTTGAAAAAAGGTGAAATTAGCAGATAGTGACCTTCTTGAACTTACACTATCAGGATCAAAAAGATATTAAACCAATTCATGGACACCTTATCCATAAACCAACAATAAAAAAACTGGGCAGGGAAATGCACCCTCTGATGTCACTAACATGCGGAGGCTGGGCAAGGTATGAAGGAAACTGACCACACAAAGTGATCAATTTGGCATGCTGCCTTTCAGTAGCAGCTTCTCTTGCAATTCTTGGAGACACATTACTGTGCTAGATGGACCCTGGCCTTTCCCTGCAGGATGTCCTTGTGTTCTGGTGGTGAGAGTCAAAAGTGCTTCAGAGGAAAAGAAAAAGATAAAGCAGTTATGACACAGTACCCTCTCTGACTTTAAAATAAAGCAAGACAATTCAGAAAAAGAACTGAAAGCCCAGCGAGACTATGAATAGAAAGCATTGTAGAACCATTCCCTAGTTAGAAGGGAACTGGAAGAAGAAAGTTGAGTTTTGAGCAACAGGATAAAACACAAAAAGAGCTGAATATTAATTTGTATAAAAATAATGGTTCCAAAGTGCCTGTTATGTCATAAACCTCAAGAATAAAGTCAACAAGGAAGATTTGTTTGTGATATACTCCACAAAATCATTTCCAAAATAAATTACTACTTCACTGTTTTTTACCAAACATAAAGTTGTATTTTCCAATAATTGTCATAGAAGTAGTAAACAAGTCTGTAAATCATGCCTTGTTCTTCATCATAGAGAACTCTCAAAGTAATAATCCCTTTCTTTTGTGCACAGGTCTGGGTTTAAATATCATCAGGAAACAGTCATTACAGCCTCTGCCAAAAAATTAACAACCATTAGCAAAATGGGACAGAATAAAAGCAATTTGATTGCACTAAAATGGATATTTAAAAATAATTTTACAATACGAGAACTTCAAATGTGTTCCTAAAGTCACATATTAATGTGATAGTAAGATGAAAAACTCCTGGAAACGAAGGAAAATTCATATTTGAAATAATCAAGATACCAACTGATTCCATGCTGTCTACTGTGTGATTGGCCACAGAACATTTTCTTTCACTGCATGATATTAGTAAGAGACACATGAGATTTTAAAGGAGTGACCCAAGGAACATTAGCAGTGACACACCAATTAATAACAATTTTTGGTCCTTCCTGCTACAAAAACAGGAGTCTGAGCTACCATCATCTCTAGTAGATTTGAGATTATTCCTGAACACACTCAGAAAAGAAAGAATTTCATTTCTCTTCTCACACCTTGTTTTTACCATCATTCCTTTCCTCACTTAATTCTCATCTTTCTACTGTATCTTTCCACCCTTGTTTCAGCCACATTATAGTCCAAGCAGTCAAGAAGACAGATTTGTTCTGCTGCACCACTGCTAAATCCCTGTGAGCAAAAAGACAACTTCATAAAGCACCATATAGCCCAACCATGGCATCTGCTGGCAGTGATTTCACTCTTAACTGGACCAGATGACAAAAAGCCATGTCTTTGTTTTTTAGAGTGATGGGACAAGTGAAAACCATCAGAGATAGTGAATTCATTGCTCATCCTTGTTATCTTTCCCTCCTGTGTTTTACTGTGTTAAATATTAAGGTCAGAAACCTAGAATTGCTGCAAGAATTCCAGATCATCAAAGCAAGCATTTTCTCTAAAAGGGACAGTTGATACCCTCTTTCATGCTATCTTAATAATTTATTTTTTTGTTTAATCTAAGGACAATGATAAAGATATTATAGCATGTTATTAAAACTAAAGCTTTGTCTTTTTATGCCATCATAAGGGTAAAAGCAAATGTATTTCATTCTGGCTAAGACCATGATGCATCCTATTCAGAAGTCTAAACTGCAATTAAATTAACACATTTTAAAAGTGGGAAGATCGAAATATTTATACAGTGTATGTAAACAGACTCAAGTTCAAAGCAATGAACTCCATTTTCACATGGACTATTAAGGAGGTAATTTTACAACACCCAAGCACTATACCTCAAATTTTAAGGTAGTTTAATAAGAACATACATTAGAAACATTTTCAGAGTTTCTATGAAGAGATATATACAACTTTGAAAGAAATCTAAAATACATAAAACTGTAATCTAGTTAGAAAAGTTGTGAAAATCCATCTTAAGATATGCATGCTCACGCATAAATAGAAAATATGACCAACAATAGCAATAATTTAAAGTAAAAAAATCACATGAGCTACTACCACAGAAGAAGAATATGCCACACTTCAGGAGATCCAAGGAGTTTATTCTACATGTCAGACATAAAAGAAGCCAAACAGTAAATTTTATCAACTATTATAAGAGAAAGTAAAACTCCTAATTCCAGCAAAATAAAAGCAGAACAATCAAATAAATATGCTTGTTCTCTATCAAGGTAAAAAAAAAAAAAAAAGGATATGTTGACATCATGCTAAACAATACTTATGGTACATTTTTATGTTCCAAAATATTATCTCACAAGTGTATAAAGCCACAGATATTAATGCTGAGATATTTTGGAACAGCAGGTCCAATAAAATGTGCTCCAGCCTCTTACAAGAGTTCATGATTATGTATATTTATTTTCCATACTTCCTATACACCAGGCCAGCTCCAGAGAACTGAGGTAAAATTAAATTGGTAAAATGAAAAAGTAGGAAGTAAGAGCAGAAAATAAATGGTCAACTTTCACACTGAGAGGTCTGATTCAGAGGACCCAAATTTATTCCATGTCATCCTAAATGTTTTAAAAAAGGAGTGGAACAGTGATGTGGCAATGATTGATGGGATTTTAATATTGTTCAGGGTATTCAAATCAGCAAAACATGGGAATAGTTGCAGAAGTGACTCACACTGCTGCGACTGGGCCATAGCAGATGAAACCCAACATGATAAATGTAAAATAGGAATGAAGAAAAGAATTTCAACCAAACACTTCCAAAAGTGGGCTTAACCTTAGTTATTACATCCTCTGACAAAGATACAAGACTCACTGTGAATAGCTCTTTGAAAAAATGAATGATAGCAGGGGCTGGCTGAAAGGACAAATAAAAGGACAGCAATTATTAGGAAAAGAATAGAGAATCAAGCATCATGATGACACTGTATGAATCCATGATGTGCACATTTCTTGAATAGTTCGTGCGCTTTTCTCCCCATCTTTAAAAAAAGAAACCATGTTGGTAACAAGCCCCCCCCCCAACATTCTCTCCTCCAGGCTGAACAGCCCCAGCTCTCTTATCCTGCCTTCTAATGAAAGATGTTCCAGTCTCTCAGTCATATTTGTGGCTCTTCACTAGACTGACTCACTTGAAATTTTATTGCTTGAGCACTGGGGAGTCCAGGACTGGACCTAGCACTTCAGATTTGATGTCCCTGGTGCCAAGCAGTGAAAAAGGATCACCTCTCTCCACCATCAGGAAGTGCACAGCTCTTCCTAATGAAGCCCAGTGCATGATCACAGAACCATGTCCAATATCACCCAAACCCTGAGGAAGTGTAAGCCCTGACAGACCTGTGCCTCTGCCATACTGACCCACAGGAACATGGCAGCCACCAGAGTCAACCTAACAGCACAATGAGAAGCCCTGGAAATCTGAATTCATTATTGTCAGAGAACCCACCAATAGCTGTGCTTGAAAATAAAGAAGGAGGTGAAGCAGGAGCATAAAGATGGTAACTCTGAGGAGCCATTTCCTTTACAGATCAGAAGCCCTCCTTTCCTTGAGATATTCAATGTCAGCAAAGGGCAACACGCCCTGGTGAGCTGACATTTGCTGTGGCAGGTGTCAGAATGAAGGGAAAACACCAGACAGTGATATGGGGTCATGGTTGGGGTATATCTGGTGGAAAAATTTAGATGAGTGAAGTGCCTGAACAAAGAAGACTTGGAGTTCCTTTGCACAAACCAGTAGTCTCATATAGCAGCTCAAGGCAGAAACTGCTGCAAAAGACAAACGTGATAGATTTATATGACTCTGCTTACATAAAGATAATAACCTGACAAGATGGTTTTTTTGCAAATTGTGGTTTATTCTAAGCATGTATTTTTAGGCAAAACAGAAAAGAAACAGAAGACATTGCCAAGAAAAGGAGCATCTTGATGACTGTCATGAAACACTGTGACTGTGTACAGAGTGGTAGTAGCACAATGTTAATGGAAATGGAAGAAAACAAATTTCTTCTTTAGGAGAACTGCCAAAATAGGACCTCAATGCCAACATCTCCTTAGTAAAACTCATTAATCCTAGAAACAACATGCCTAAAAGTGTTGTTTCAAAACAAAAAAGTGGACAAAATCATGTTCAGAGAAACTAAATTGTGATGGGAAAAAAATTACAGCTTTTAGTTGTCATTAGACTAAAACAGGTTTTTTAGCACTTACTCAAAAATCTGTGTTATTTTCCTGTGACTCCTGCCTTTCCCAAAGACTTTCAAATCATCTGCTAAAACTTTCCCAAAGACTTTAATCCAGGATGAAACTACCACTCTGGCTCTTGCACAATGCCTTTAGGATCCCAGCCTATTGCTCAGAGCATCCTACCTGCAACCTTGGCTGTTACACCCGTGGGCCATAACATGCGCCATGCCAACCCAACCAGTGCTGCTGTGCTGGATTGCATGGAAAAGGATTGCCACTGATGTGGGTATCACCTCTTTTTTCCCCTACCCTTCTCCCCCTCTTCAGCTCTGGGGTTTGGTTTACATGAGGGGACCCAAACACAAATGTGCAGGGATCTCAGCAGCTGCTGACATCAGCGTGTTCCAGGCAGCACTACCAGCATCCCATATGGGAACCATCATCTGGAGTCTGAACAGCTCCTCAAGAGAACCACATAGCCACAACAGGGTCAGGTGTCACAGGGAGAGCCACATGCTGAACCAGAGGGGACACGCAGGAAAGGATGTTGATCTGGAGTGCCCCTGATGCTTCTCCTCTCAGATGGCCCCTGGGAAGAGCTTGTCTTTTCCTTTTACTCTCTCTTTCCTACTCTGTTTCTTTTTCCTCACCATTACAGTCAACACATGCCATCAGCTACAAACCCTGCCAATAAATCTTTGTGCATGTGAACTAGTCCTAACATCTTTTACTCAATGTTGTTTTCCCCCTCAACTTCTGGAGTCTATAAAGTGATTTCTAATGCCAGAAATCACTTTTTTCTACATCAGAAAGCAGTCAGATTTTCACTAAGGTGCCAGCCTCCACATGACCATCGGGGACCAACATCCCTAGCAGCCTGGATGCTGCTTCCTTAGGAAGGAGGCACGGAAAGAGGCAATCCGGGTTCTCTTTCAGTCCAGACAAACCTTTCCATAGGGCAAAAGGCACAGCTGTGGGATGCAAAAGTTGAACATCAATGTCAAAATGGACACGTGTACCAAATCTAACAATGATAATGGCAATAAAAATCATCATCACCTCTTCTCCAGTTTTGACATGTAAAAATTCCATCTATTTTACTCATAACACTCTCCCAAGCAAAATAGAATGAGAAAGAAGGTATTCATACATTTATTTTCCATTGCCACATTTTTCAAGCTGCCTTTTTTGAGAACGCTAATCCCTACTAGATTCATGGTATAAATCAAAGCTGTTAATTCTCTTACAGGGATTTAATTTCAATTGAAATTAAAGAAAAAAAGTGGGTAAAATAATTTCATGGTAATTCATAGAAATTTGACCTGTTTTAATAATATAGATAAATCTTCACTTGAGATTCTGTCAGAGGTTTACCCTGTTTTACATAAAGACGGAAAGGAGAAAAAGGATTAAACTGGAAAGAGTTTACACAGAAATTGTATGAAGGCTCGAATTTAACCTGACAGACAGGCATATTCACCATTACCATAAGTCATCTCTCATTGCCAGCCTCTGTAATGCTCAAGGTCAAATGCTTTCCTCAGCCCAGGTTTTCCACAGTGAGCTTCTTTTCATTTTGAATTCAAACCTTTTTCTCATACTGTAGCTGGGTCTTACTCTCCAGATATTTTTGTGGAATTTTTTTTGTTAACATACGAACATGGAAATAAATCAAAATGATAATATAGATAATAAGTGAGAAATTCTCAGGTGAATTTCAAACACACACTTTATTATGGAAATGAAAAACATAATACACCAAATAAAACATCATTTCAGTATATAAGCAAATAAATATAGACTGATATTACTTTAATGTAACATCTGTATTTAAAACAATGTTTTGTAAAATGTAAAGTATTTTTGCAATAGAGAGAAGCAGTGAAGTATTTCCTTAAACTGGGTGATTTTAATCTTTATAATCCTGATTTAAAATTCAGAGTCCTTCATATTGGAAATACTGCAATTATTTTTATAAAGAGTTCATTGATTTAATGAGTAAGGTAGTCCCAACTACTCATGAACTAGTGATGTGAGTCCATCTGTAACTCTTAAAAGTTGCTGTCTTCTAATTACAAAGAAATTCATTATGTAGCTGTAAGATTAGTTAAATTAATCCCAGTAGGATGAATACAGAGAAAAAGTTATTCCAATCTGTTTTAACAAGCATAGGATTTCATGTCTCACTGCATTGTAAGTATTAAAATTAGTCAACAAGTAATTTACATGTTATTTTGCAGAAAGCTCCACCATTGCTTCCTTGTTTCACACCTTCCATTTTACACTTTTCATGGTACAAAGCTTTTTCTCCTCAAAGGTTTTTAGTGGAACATTTTGTATGGAAGTCTGAATCCCCAAAGTATAAAAACAAGCATACTCAAAATCCCAGAAAGCATTTCACAACTTCCAAAAGAATCAGAATAACACCTTTTTACAGTAAAATCTCTCTAGGTAGTGTATACCACACACATCCAGAAAAATTACCTGAATTAAACAAGGAAATATTTAGTATATTTCTTCACTTACTAGAACCAGAGCAATTTTAGGTTGGAAGGAGCCTCTGGAGGTCATCCTGTCAAACCTCCTGACAGATAATGGTCAAATTGCTTCATATAACGGGCACAAATTTCAATTACTTTATTTTTGTCTACCCAAAACTGTATGTGTTTTTTTATGGATTGTGGAATTAATTAAAAGAGACACTAAACAGAGAAATATGACATAAAACTCGAAACTGCTCTTTAATATTCCTTTTCACAGTAGGAAACAGAATTGTATTATCAATAATGACATTCAATTTTGCAGGTGAAGAGAACAAGGTAATTCCCCTAAAATGAGCAGAATACTTTTAATCTCTGTATTGAAATACCCAATCCCCAAACACTATTGAATTCAAACTCCCAAATCCAGTCAAGTTCCCAAATTCAGTGTACAAGAAGAACCTGCCAAAAAGAACCTGTCAAGACAGATGTGTCACAAAATGGCAAAAAATACATGGCCACATTCTGCCTAAATTATCACACAGTCTCACTTAATGGAAGCACACAACTTTGCCCATTAAATAAAATAGCAGGAAAACAAAGGCCGGAATTTGCAGATACTGCTGGGAATGCAATGATAGACACGCTGCAACAGAATTCTGAAATACAAATGCACTCCTTGCAGTTATTGCAATGATACTGTAGAGATCTTCTCTCCTATTTTGCTGTCTGATTGTTCACATCCACAGAAATAGATGCAAACACAGAGGCAGCCACAGTAACAGAAATGGCTAAAATCTATCCTCCAGCCAATGCTTGTGGATCATAATATAGAAACCAATGGCAATCATGCATGGCATGTATAAGAATACAGTCATACTATGATATTCTCATATATTTCTGAGAAAACTGGCCAACTCCAAGTAAGTGTGCTATATCATATCCAACGTCACCGCTGACCTCATCTAGTGCTAACAAAGGAAATTAAAAAAAAACAAAAAAGAAAACCATGCCATGCTGCTGGACTTGACACTGCTTACTTGACAATTGAAGTGAACAAATCTATTCTCAAAGCCCTGAGCATTTAAACAAGCCAGAGGAAAAAAAAAAATTTAAACCAGACATCAGTCCTGCATCCTGTATTTCTTTCACAGACAGCCTATCCATAGGATTAACACATTAACACATTACCATTACCAATAAACCATACATTCTTACTGAGCTCCCTTCTCTCTGAATGAATACACAGCTGTCTGCTCAGTGGTAGAGAGGAATCTGACCAGCACAAAAAAAAAAAAAAAAACGTTTATAAAGGTCAGAGGGAAATGTTTCCTCTGTTTTGCTTTGTGTTGTTTTCAGAGAGAAAAAAAGAAAAGGGGGGAGCTCTTTGGAAGTAATGGGATGTATTTTTTCTTCTGCCCATTATCATGCCAGCTGTTGGGGCAGGTTAAACGTCAGCAAAGAGACTGGCAATGGCTCTACCTAATCCACACTAGTGAGCCACAGGTATTAATTTCACTTAAATGAGAGGATACAGAAAGATTGACAAGCTACAGCTGCAAGAGACAATGTAAGATTCAAAGACTGAAAAGACTGTACATGGAGCACAAACACTGCCATGACTACTGAAGGAGAGTGTTGCACTTCACATTAGGCTGGCAATTTGCAGGTTAATAATTTACCATAGCACTGTGTCTTTGCACGGTCCAGTGAGAGGGGACTTAATAATTCTCTGCCCTCAGGTAGGAAACAGCTTTATCCAGGCAAGAAAGGACAAAAGGATGATGATGTAAATCTGAACAGTACCACAGGCCTGATTGGATGCAAAGAAAACATAGATGTCCAGATCAAATTTCTGTTCCATGAATAAAAATGTAGAGCTTGCTGCGTAGAACAGGTTTCCTCTGCATAACAACATGATTCCCAGCCACAAAAGTAGATGGATGCTGCAAACAACCAGACGGAAGGAGAGAAGCTTTGGGGCTAATCTAAGGATAACTCAATCTAGGCGTGATCTTCCTTCACTTGTTGCATCCCATCTCAAAAACATTTGCAACTGTGTATAGCTTTCTGTATTCCTATTTTGTAAACAAATTGCTTATTTTACGATTATTTTACCCTGAATTGTGTTACGGGCAAAAACCCTGGTAGGTTACTGGCAAATCCTATCCCTGCCAAAGTGGTAATCCTTAAAAATGAGATACTGAATCACACTCTCACAGTGCTCAGTACAGCTCCAGAGTCTGTAAAAAGCAGTGTCACGCTTGATAAAATGTTTGGAAACCAGGCCAGCTGGAGTTGGTGTGGCAAAGATATCTTCTCATGATAAGCACAGAAACACGTGAGCAATGACCTAACCTCCAAGAGTCTTCCAGCAAGTTTGGAGTACCTATGAAGATAATTCAGTTTATTTAATCTATGCTTTTGCATCTAGAATCATAATTCATATCTCGTTTTTTTCATGCTAAGGATGTCAATGAAAGCAACAGAGGTGCACCAAAATGCCACACAGGAAATGGAGAACAATTATTTTTAATACACTGTTCAAATCCATTGATAGTTGAGTACTTCCCAATTTTACAGACTCTACTATTTTAAGGTGCAGCATAACTGTGTCAGGAACATGACTTAGCAATCATAAGCTCCAAGGAGTCACAGACAGGTTAGATAAATATCATTATCCTTGAAATGAGACAGCCTATGCCAGTACACCATAACAGCAACAGAGCTATGACAGTCCTTATAAGAAAGGGAAACAGAGAACATCAGGTATCACAAGACTTCAGCATCCCCATACTCATACTTCTAAACCGTCATGAAAGTACTTCTGAACTCCCATTACAACTTCTAATTATACACATCTTACAGACACTGTAATTATTTTGCCAATATGACAGAAGAAGTCTGAAGCAGAACTCCACAGCTCAGAGATGCAATTTTCTTCACTTTGAAGTACTAATGGACAAATCTCATTCTGCACCCAGTACATCTCTGCAAGAAGCTTTTTCATAAAGGAATAGTTTACTGAAAGCTTTAGATAAAAATGGAAAGAAGCATGAATTAAAGATGACAGCAATAAAATGTAAAAACAGACCACTATAAAAAGTGGAGCTTTCAGTGGCCTCTTTCACAATCACTGCTTATCTGAAAAGAGAGACAGTCAACTACATTTACAAGACAGGCAGTATTTGTCATCACTGTACAGAACTTGAATAAAAATATAATTTATGAACCCCCCTCACCTATTTTTAGGTGAAATTATTTTTATGGCTATTACAATTTTCTTTTTTACCACAGATACTGTAATTTTTATTTCTGACACATTTTTAGTGTATATAAAAGCCATGCAAAAATTTCTTTTCCGGATCAGGGCATTTTCATTCACATCTTCATATGAGACACATATGAAGACATCTTCATATATTCTCTTCTATACCCCAAGACACAAATTCTTTGAGTTGGATGCCCTTCCCAATCCCTGGCATCAAAGCCCAGCAATGGGCTAGTACAATGTCCAGTGATATTATTTCAGATGTGTGCATGGATTTTCCCTCAGATTGCATCCTGGATATTCATGACCTAAAGACTTAAATTTGCTAGTTCTTTTCACTCCTGACAATGTTACTGGAATACACCAGTTTTCCACTGTTATCATGTAAAATTACAACAATGTACTTCTTTCTCAGTAATTGCCTTCCTCTTCTTAAGTGTTAGCAACTGTTATCAAGTGTTATCAAATGAGAGTTTGGGTTTGTTTGTCAAAAACTATGCCCTCCAGAGTCAATTCATCTCTATCAAGCTTTATAAAAGAGTACAGCAACTTGACTCTTCTCACAACACACATCCCACACATAGGGGAAAAAAAAGACACCATTCCTCTGTTGCTTCCCTATTCTGACAGATTTTCCCATACTAGATAACAGGGGAAAAAAACCCCAGAATTTAATCCAAATGGATTTCACTAGGACTAGGAAATGTTGAGAAGGCAAGAGTTCAAAGACCACTTCCATCCACATGCATGAAAAGCCAAATCTGTCATGCCCTTTGAAACTTTATATAATCAAGCTCTTTTACGAGCTTGACTTATCTTAAAAGGATAGTCAGGCATCTCACATACTATACTTGCCACTCTTCATTAAATAACAAGGTTTTTTATTCCAAATTTTACTTTTAGACAAAATACAGAATAGTTAATCTTTTTTGGGGAAGGAAGAAGTACAAGCTAACTTCTCACTCAACTAGTTATACTAATGGATAGCAGGAGAGGTGATTTTGATACACAAGAGTATGAGAGCAGAATCAAGTTAGAAAAGCTAGGAACTGATGTGGATTCAGGAAATAAAACAAATTTCTAAAGTTTTACCATTTTTTAATTTATTGACTTTGAATATTTCAGTATTTCCATTTAACTAATTTCAGTAGCTGGCCAATACTGTGAAAAAGTCAGAACTCAGAGAAATCATCAATATGGTGAAATCGCAGCTAGAAGAGCCACAGCCACCAGATCTTCTGAATGCAAATATACAGAGGAACAGATACAAAACTTTAAGTCAAAATATTACAAGTTGGGAGAAAATGAAGTTGTATGCCTAAAATGAATGAGAAATTACAGCATGCATTACCCTGAGTGTAATTTTATCAACAAAGCATTTCTGTTGCGATATAGTGCAGTGCTTTTTTCCTTAAATGCACTTATATGTCTCCTGTGCTTTTACCTTAGGCCCATGGATCTATTCACTTAGGCACTAAAATAAATGAAATGTACCTCGGTTTCTGCAGAACTGAACATTTTCAGCCTGCTTTCTTTTCTATCTTCTCTCCTCACACTTCTTCCTATTTCAGTTTGGAAACCATTACTGAGCCAAACATGCAAGTTTCACATAACTAAAAGAATAACTGATGACCTGCCAAAAGACTGAAGAGCATCAGTATCATTTCTAGCATGAAGCCTGACAGGCAGCCCACAGAGATGTACATCTTCCAGTGATCCACCCCAAATCAAGGCAATGTCTACATTACTCCAGTAACTTAGAACATTAAATGGTTTAATCTGTACTTTAATATTTCCCATGCTGTGCAGAAAAATGTCTTTAAAATATCCATCTTATTCTACATATGCTATCAGGAGTGGAAGTTTTATCTAGCAAAGAACTGACAGGTTTTACAGCTCTTATTGAGCTATAAAGATGGTTTATCAGTATCTACAGACACAGTTCAAAGGTTCAATACATTCAGTCCTGCTATGGACCGAGAGAGGTTCTCATTGGTAGTAAGGAAACAGGGCTCTCACTTTTCAAAGGGAACTAAACAGCTATTTTTAGTTTGGGTCTCTTATTCTACGTATAAAGAAAATGTCTATGCATTTTCAGTGTAAGAGTATGAAGGACAATGATGTTCACTGTAAAAAAATCCTGTTCTCTAATCCCAAATGCTCTATCCTCTATTCCCAAATGCCTGCTAATGTCCTAAAAATAATTACAGAGACAGACAAGATTCTAAACCTCCAAAGCAGAGAGATATCCCTCTTCCCAAATGCTCTCTGTCCTTCATGGCTACATCACGTCTTTGCCTTTTTCACTCACTGGTTGGTTTGGGGCTTGTGGGAGAAATTGGGATTTTGATGGCCTGGCAGCAGCACAGATGGGTACTAGAAACAGTTAGTTCTGCTTTAAAAATAAAGGCAAAACCCACGGACCCAGGCAAAGAATGTGAAATAATTTGCAGAAAATGAAAGAAAGTAGGTAGCTGGGAAATAGCTGCAGTGCTAATGGACTATGACACAGTCAATGCAAAAAGAACATACGTGCTTTTAATGGCAGCATATTGGACCTGAGCTACCTACCTCCTAAGCTCTTCTTTTTAAAATTCTGTTTTGGGTAAAATGATCTCCACTTGTGAGCTTTTCGCTTAATTTAGTGCCAGCTAATGCCAGCTTGTGATCACTGCTGTGCTTATCAGAGAAACAAAAAACAAGACAGCCAAGCACTAAGCCAGCACTGCCCTGGCACAGGCCACCATGGCCACTGCTCCTCAGAGGTGTGGGTGCCCCAGCCAGTCTCTTCTTAGACTGACAGGGCATAGACTTAGAACAGATTTTAGGAAAAAACTCTTTACTGTGAGGGTGGTGAGACACTGGAACAGGATGCCCAGAGAAGCTGTGGTGCCCCGTCCCTGAAGGTGTTCAAGGACAGCTTAGGTGGAGCTCTGAGCAACCTGGTCTAAGTGGCAGGTGTCCCTGCCAATGGCAGAGGGCCTGAATTAGATATTCTTTAAGGTCCCTTCCAATCCAAACCATTCTGTCATGATTCCATGCTTCAGAAAGATGCCCATGTTTGATGGAGTGTCTCCTTGCAGGTGGACACCTCCAGCCATACGTGTTGTCAGCAGCTTTTCCCTCCCCTTGCCTCCCCAAGCTCATCTCTCTGCCTGCCTCTCCCCCAGCCCCTGCAGTCATTTCAGTGTCTGGCACACAACAGGGTGCTCACCCTGGTTTCAGAGCTATCTGGACCCCACTGTGACCAGGACAAAGAATGACACAGCCTCTGCTGTAAGTCCATGCAGCATATCCCCTATGCTTCCCCAAAATGGTCTCTTCGAAACGATGTTCATTGTTATCTTGCTGCTTGCGGGGAAAAAATGTCTTCTGACATCATTTGCATGTAACTCTTCTGATTTGTAAATCATTAAATGTGCAAATACTTATTTCCAGGAGAATATACCTCTGCTAATGTTTGAACTTATTTCTAAGGAAGCTGATTAGAAGTTCCTGAGCACTTCCACACACAAACCTATTAGAATTACACAGCTGTCAGTACTAGGCAGAACTGTTTATGACAAAAAATGCCTACTCTTCTAAATATGCTGCAACACAGATACCCCTGCATGCACTATCAGAGTGCAGCAAAATGAAATCTAAACAGAACACAAAGCCTTCCTTTAAGGCCAGAAATGGAAAACAAAGAGTGATAATAATTTAATTACAAGACTAAACAAAGCTAACAAATATTGCTACATAATTCTAATGCTACTTAATTACAGAAAAATTATGAAACCCCAGTATTTTGGAACATTTCCCTTCCCCACTTTTTTATGTTGGGAATTGCAGAAAAGCTTAAAACTGAATGGCTGGGCAGGCCAAAGTCTGCACCCCAGCTGTGCTCCACTGAGGCTCCTGGGCTCTGGTTGTATTTGTTTCTCAGTTGTAACAAAAGGCTCCTCCTGCTGGATCATGCAAGCTAGTCTCACTGCCAAATGTGCCATTCCATAGAGGAAAACCCATTTTACAGATTTACATAGCAAAAATGAGTACAACAAGGGCATCAATGTTAAGAAAAGGCTAAGCAAAACTAAGCACAGCCAAGTGCAAAGCCGCAGGTCTCATTCATGTAGCTCAGTAATTATGACAAGTACCCATCAATGCTGTAGAAAGAAACTTTAAAAAGTATTTAAACTTTTCAAGGTGAAATACTCTATCAGTGTGACCTTCATTGTCATTGAAACTGAAATGAGTTATTAAGCAAAAGTCAAGCTGATTTTCAAATTTTCCTTTTCAACTTAGTAAATAAGGAAATGAAATTCCAAATAAAAATGTCACTGTTTACAAAACTAAGTCTCTTTGATAACATCAATAATAAACTAGGAAAATAATTTCAAACTTTTTTTTTAATGGCGTTGTTTTAAATGCTTTCTTTGGAAAACCTAATATGTGCTGCTTTAAGCACTTCCTTTAGACAAACAAGTAGGCCCACTGACCTTGGAAATAAAACACTTCACACCTCCTGATGTGTCATTAATTCCATCCTCTGGGGAGGTTATGGAAAAATAATAATTAATGTACTGCCAGAAAACTGTCTCAGATTTCAGCCCATTTCCTCAGCTACCAATTGATGTCTTAGTTACCTTCCTTTTATTAAATGTGTAAATCAAAGGTCGCTATTTTTTAATGGGGATAGTCAATAGCTTTTTGATTTAAAGTGTCCCCTTTAAATCTGGACCCACATCTCCACTCAATAAAAATATGATCTTGAAATGGTAACCCATATGTCAAACAGTGGCCTGAAACAGATTCTGCTTTTATTGAAAGGATTCTTCTTTTAATTTCCCACCATAAAACCTAAATTTTTTTACAAGAACATTCAAATCACTTAAGATCTGCCCTTTGAGTTGTGAATTTTTACTTTACAACCCTTGAAGTCTTCAAGAAAGTTGGCTTTGTCTGTGAAGAATCAATGTAAGGCAGCAATGCTAGAAATGTACCTGAAATTCCCTAGGAACAGTAAATTCAGCTCTGCAGCATTCTCTCTGCTACCCCTTTCTCAATACTGTTCTCCTTTATTTATTTCTTTATTTTTGGATTTGTGAAGCAAGGATAAACAAAGGCACTATTCTCAGAACACCAGGTCGTTTGAAACAATAAAAAATACTTCAGTGAAAGCCACATTGCAGGATGATTAGTTACCAGCAGTGCATAATGTGGTTTCTTTACTGTTCTCATTTGAACTGCTTCACAGCAACTTACTTCTTCAAGGCTTGTTTAAGACAGGTGTTATAGTGTCCAGTTGGTTAAACGTGGCTTTGAATTGAGTGTCTGTACTGCTCAAACAAACTCAAACATCGTTTTCTCATTCTTTTCTTTCTTCAGGACCCCATTTGCTAGATAAACAGACAAGAATGAGAATAGTGATAAGAATACACTGCTATAGCATTTCTAGTCTATTTTGTCTGCTCTCTGACATACTTCCCTGTTCAAAAAAGCCAGCAAGCCTAAATAATACAGAAGCCCTATTAAAACCTGTGGTTGAAGCTGTGCAGAAAAAAAGACCACCTCCTGTGAAGTGCAAGACTGGAGAGATTAGGGAGTTAACACAGAAGAAGCCAGAAGGAGGGGAGCTAAATATGCTTGAGGGTCATCACTCCACCTTCATGAATGTGATCATTTTCTTTCCTCAGGGCAAATAAGAGCAGCAGCATCCCAATGCTGCCAGTTCCGTGGTGTATTTACATTTCAGCAGCAGTAAAACTCACCTCCCTGAGCCCTCAGTCCTCCTCTTCCATGGCATATCATATCCCCAAGCTAACGCATGCAAGGAAAACTAGCGGACAACCTCCCAAGACGGCCCTTTCAGGGAAGTCATCTTGTGAGGGCTGCAAGAATATTTTAGTGCATCAGTACTGCTGAAAGAAGACACTACTCATGGGAGTGAAAAGGATCCCCAGGACAATCCAATTGTTCTCCTTATTTGTGCTGACTGTGAGTGCTGGCATTACTGACACCAGCACAGCTGCCTTCTACTACTGATATGCAAGAAGAATCCAGTTGTCCAAGCCTGGTAAAATGCTTTCTTAAGAGAAGTATCAAGGTATTTAAGTAGTCTTAGATGTTAATGAAATGCCACTCTAATTGTCCTCAAAAGAAGATTGCTAATGCAACATTCTACTGCTTCTCCATTCTCAGATTGCTGTCTTCTATATATATCTTCCAGGTATAAGGAGGTAAGATGCAGCATTCAGAAATGCTCATTTTGCCAGCAAGTTCTCTATTCATCTCTGCCAAGATCAAATTCATTCCAGGGCAAATATTCCTCTTATTCCACTCCTGACACAAGGTCTTACCTAGAACTTAGAGCAAAAAAAAACCAAAACCAACAAAACAGAACAGAACAAAAAAAACCAAACAAACCAAAAAAAAACACACAAAAAAAAAAAAGAAAGAAAGTGTGCTGATTTGCTTTTGAAGACTAATGACTAACTAACTACCATGGAGTAGTTTCATTTGACACGTAGTCAAATGAAAAGATGGTGCAGCATGGCACTATCTTCTCTTTTTGATGCAATTCTCTATGTTTTTGTACTGTTTTGTGAAAAGGTGGGAAACAGATAAACAATGCCACGGCATAGTGGGGTTGCTCTTTTGCAGGGTATGGAATTATGGGATTCAACAGGGCCTTTCATCCATCCCACAGTTTTCCCTGTGCGTGGCAGTACAGCTGCACTAGTATTGCGTAGTAAGGCTGTCCTCTGAAAAAAAGACCTCTTGAAGAGGGTGAAACTTGATTTAGAAGGGAAAATGGTCCCAGATGGTTTTTGGAAGGCATTTTTTCTCACTAAAAGACCAGGCTCTTCTTGCACATCCTGATTACTTCTCAAACTTTTCGTTCCCAAGCACATTATTGAAGTCCTTGCACATTGAGGCTCATGTCTGTTCACACAAATCTTTCTGCTGCCAAACCTTTACACTTTATCTCTTATTGCTGCACTGTTTGCCAAGGAGTCACAACAAAACCAAACCAAAAAAAAAAAAAAAAAAAAGGAAAACGAAGACCAACCAACCAAAATCTCCAGACTGGCTTGCTTCAGAAAGAAAGAAGCCACTTCCCCCCAGTTTCTCCATCACTTCTCACATGAAGATTATACCTTGTATTTTTGCAGTTCTTCTGTCTGCATTCATTAAGGCCAGAAATTTATTTCTCTTAGGTGATAGCTAGGATTGTCTGATGCTATAGTCTATGGGTCTTTTACTGAGAATCAATATAAACACCCAAAAATTTAAACATTTTCATTCTCTCTCCTCCTTCCAAATTTGCCTTTTACTTCATCGATTTACCTGTAAAGAAACCTGCATCTCCTTTGCACTTGTCTTTCAGATTTCTTCCCAACATTGTGAATGTTCCAAATTATTTTCCCTTTCTGGTGCTATCTCCTACTGAAGGAAAGGAGCATCTCCCAATATCTGAAAGTGACTTCTCAGTTTACAGAGTGAACTGTGAAGACAGAGCTCGAGCAGCCCATCTGGAAAAACAGCTAGTGGGCATGCACGACAGACATCTGAGTCAAAATTGCTGTGCTGGGTGGAAAAGATGGGCCCCTGGAGCTGTCACACCCTGCCTAGGAAGATAAACCCATTCTTCCTGGTAGAACACACTGCAATTCCCCCCTTCCCCACGTGCCTGAGTTTCCTCCCATAGGAAATGGCAATGTGGAAAGAACGATGTGCACCCAGGTCTCATCAAAACCTGCCATTTGGCCAGGGCTCACTTGTGCGTATCAGACCTACAAGATGTACCACAGAGTAAATAAGATACAGTCTCTCAGACATAAACAATATTTGCTGATTTGCTTTCTCTGTTTCTGTCTCCCTCTATGTCTCTTGATCTCTCTAAGGCTTTCTTCTAGCTCAAGAGCAGAATCAGCACAGCAAAGAACATTTAAGAAATTGTTAGGCAATGCCACAATGGCCAGTCGTTTGTCAGAAACAGGGAAAATAGCCTCAAAAGAGCCTTTAAAAATCTGATCTGTGTAACACTGCTAACAGACTCAACCTGTTGTCAAAATGAAATTCTTAGACTTCTCAAAGACAAAACTAAAGAGTTTATGAAATGTTTCAAACGTGGGAGGGCCCAGGAGGCCCCATAGGAGGGGAAAGGTTTGAGGAAATATAGAGGGAGAAAGTTGATAGCTGATCTCTGAGGCAGATGATCCAGCAGCTAACACAGCTGCAGTCAGCCATACCAGCTGGCCAGGAACATCCATGTGGAATAGTATTGTTTTAAAGTACTCCACATACAAGAAGATATTACTTCAACTCACCCAGGCTTAATCACATGAAATCTCCTACTTAAGCTCTTGTCAGCAATTTATTCTACTACCAATTTATTCTACTAAAGGTGGGAAAAAATAAACTTCACATCCACTGAAAATATTAGAAGTTATATTTTCAATACAATTAAAGAAATTAAGATCCTTAAATCCTTAAGATCAATATGGTACAGATACCTGCAACACTTCTGCTTCCCTTCCATTACTGATGTCAGTTGTGATCCCATTTCTCAGGAGGACTGATGCCATGTAGTACTTATTTTTCAACACTGACAAAAAGTAACAAAAATCTGTAAAAATAAATCAGTCTTCTTCTAAGTAAAAGATAAGCAAAGCTCAATGCTTTGTCTGATTCACATTTATGCAATCAGGTAAAAAGAACAGTTTTCTGTTAAGTAGTCCATCTTGAAATGACTCATGAACAGCAGGAAACACCAGGTTGTCTCTTATTCCTGATGCTAGCCTGCAAATGAATGAAAAACTATAAATTTATACATAAAATTTCATGGGAATATTCTCTTTAGAAGTCGAATTTTCAAAGAGAATTGTTTTGAAATTAGAAACCTCTTTTATAGGCTTTCCTAGAAAAACAGGAAGATCTAGGGCTTTGCTGAAAGCTCCCAGACATCTCTAGTCTACAGGCAATATATTTATAGGGATGGTTTATCTCACAAAGCCATTACTAACCTATTGGCAATGGCAGAGACCAAATTCACTCCCAACTGTTCAACATCCCCTAGCAACTTCAGGACCGGATTACATATGGGAAATAACATTGAGATCTTATTTTAAACTCTGTTCAGCCCATTTTTTGAGTTTGGGAAAGACATATATGCAACCTTTTTATACACTATTATACAGGGATTAAAAGCCATGCTGATTATACATAAACTTGAACAAGATGAGGCATGGCAGTATTTGTCCAGAAGAAAACCATATGCATAACACTTCTGCATACTGACAATATGAGAATTTTGGGGAAAAATTAGCAATTATCAATCACTCAGATGGAAATAAATTATGTTACTGAATTATTCATAAAGAGCTCTAAAATAGTTTCCTCATCACTCCTGGTTGTTTTTTTCTTCCCTCAGTGTCCTCTAGATTTAAATCAATATATACTAGCAACAGAGTCAGTCTTATCCAGGCAAATACCAAGCACTAACACAGTTCTCTCTGTTTGTTTTGCTGTCTGGACTGCTGCTGCCCATGGTGAATGAAAAGATGCCTGTCTCCCATAAATGTTTGCTGTTGGCACAACTTCTTTCACTGACCCTGTTTTCAAGACTAATGACTTTCATTTCTAGTTCAGCACTTTATAGTATGGTATTCACTCAACAAAGCTACAGCAGTATATCAGTCTAAATACACTTGGTGTCTGGCCTTTGGTGTTCATGCAACATTAATTTAAATACAAGGTAAAATATTTACTTCTAAGTCAGTCGTATTTTACACTGGTCTTTTGTTACAGAGGAATTCAGTCCTCAGTGAGTTGGGGTTTGCAAGGCAGGGTAGGCTACCGTCTTGGAGAGATTTAGTCTTTCAGTTTCATGAAAGAACATACATAAATTCAGGTAAATCAATGACCCATATGATTTCTCCAAACAATTCAAGTCTCTGAATGCACAAAAACCTCACAGAAGTGCCTAGGAACAACTCTATTTTAAGTCTGGCATTCTAAAATCGGCTTCAAATGGTATCTGCAGTCCTGTTTTCCTTTAAAATCTGATATTTAAAATCAGTCAGAAATGTCAGACAGAATAATTGTTTAACCTTTAGACTTACTGGCAGGTTTTGGTTGCTTTCTCTCGCATTTTTTTAAGATAAAATTCAGATATTGAATGAATCATTCCTTGGCAGTCCTGATTTTCACTACTGACCAAGTCATCAGCAAGAAAATGTCACCTGTTCTGTGAAAATAGGAAACTCAATACATCACATCATAGAAATAAAGTTTTCTGAATGATTGGGTTCAGTATTTATCATTAGCTCAAATGAGCAAGCGGATGCATAGACAGAAGTTATACCCATAAAATATGTTACACTACAGTGAAGTGTATGTGCTGCTCACACAGACATAACTGGGCTGGGCAAGGTAGCAGCTACAAAGGACAAGCCCAGAAACAGCAAAAGAAGAAACCAAGCTGGTTCTCATTCAGTGTCATAATTTCTGGCTTGTTTCAGGGTTGGTGTTCATTCTCTCCTAAAATAACCACTATTGAATCATTTGTGATAAACTTTAGATCCTATGTATGATTTCATTCTGATGAATTCTGTGATGCAGCTTTTGCTTAAAAACTGTAAAACAGAAATCTCTCTCTGGCACAAGGCTTCCAATAGAACTGAGTAGCTAAAGGGCAGTTGCAAATCCTCAACTTTTGATATCCCCTCAAGCAACAGTTATTATGATAAGGGGAACCAAGAATTCCTCCAATCTCCTCTAAGATAAAAATGCAGAATGGAATATCCCTAGGCAAAGAAAACAGGCTGGAGGTATTTAAGATATCTGGCATCAGACAAAAGATATCTTTGACTCTTTTGACAACTTTCCAGATATCTAGAAACTATCTAGACATTATAAATCTATATAGACAGATAGTTTGAATTTGACAAAATGCAGTTGCACCTGAAAGAGGTTGTAAGGAATTGGGACAAAATGATGGGAGGATGTGATGCTAATCCATCATGCTTGTAGTCACAGAAGGAGCAGCAAACACAACTGGGAAATACAGAAAAAGCAGTATCCTTCACTGTATGAGACACAGCTTATGGACAGAAGAAAATTCCGCGACACACAGAGTACTCCCTGTGTTTCAGATTGATAATATTTTAGAATTACTGGAAGCTCTGATATATTTATTTTTCTTACACTATTTTTCATTTTTTTCTTTAAAGGGATATGATATACTTTAAAGTTGCACAGAACAAGGCCAGGTGTATGCACCCCAATATGAATACAGCTATGAAATCAAAACGTGATTCTTCACTCTTAATTTTTTACCAGCTGAACTCCTGGCAAATCCAGAACAAGGGTTTCCAAACAGCAAATGGCACATAAACATTCCAGGATCCTAGAGCTGCTGCTGCTGTTGCCAGATGAAGCATTCAAGCAGGACTGCTTTATAAAACCTGATCCAGAGCTGTTTAAACTCTTTTCTATAAGCTACAAATGGACACTGAGACTGGTATCTTAAACATGAACTGCTTTCCTCCTGCACCTTCTGACCCTGTCACTTCTGTAGCAATTCAGCCAATGTTACATAAGGCAGCACAACAGAAAGATTCTCTCCTAAGCATGGATTCTTTCACATGGGTAAATCAACTAAACAGACATAACTGAAAATCATGTGAAATTAATTATTCTAGTCTACATTACATTGATTTAACAGCAGAATAACTATTCTGCTGTTAGGACATTTCCAGATTGATTCCTGATGTGCTACCTTGATAGTATTTCCTGGACTGGATTTAGATTGCTTCAGTGATGAAAGTGAGAATTCAGAAGTACTCAAATGAACATTTAGAAACAGTAAAGCAGGGGACAGTGGGTGGAGGAAGATCTGAATATGTGCCTGCCTCATCCCATTTATCCTGCAGTGCTGGTGTAGCTCTTTGAAGTGTCAGTATGGGGGAAGAAACTGCATTACCCAAATACCATTTACATAATCATTTTCTTCATATCTAAGGAAGACATTTCTCTCTGTTGTTACTTTAACTTGTTCCTTGTAATCATACACCTCTGACAATAAACACAAAATTTATGCTAATTTCCTCCATCATTCCTACTTCAAAAAAAGAGATCACCTCTAGCAGAGCAAGTATTACCTTTATATTGCACTGACAGGAAAACTGTACATTAACTGGAAATTCATTATTTTACTTCCATCTGAATCCCTTCCCTGCCCTTGAGAAGAGAGAAATCACTAACTAGTATTTCCAGTTCTGAAGCTTCAGAGAGGGACAGATGCTCAGAGGCATCTGACAGGAGCAGTGGGTTTGCCTTCTGCTCCTAACCTGTATGTACTATTCCATAAAAGTTACTTCTCTGTTTTTTATCATATCTATCCACTGTCACATGATGGCAGATAAACAAACGGAGTGCTTCCATACTGAGCAGGGATTTGATATTATCCTTACATTCACCAACACTGTAACGGAGGTTTTGTAGCTTTTTTTAGGTGTCAATGTCATGGCCTGGATTCTTTAAGAGAAACATTCAACACAACCACAACTAGGTAGAATTACCTTCTGTGGGCTGCTGCACGTGTCAGTGCCCACATTCTGAGCATTTCACCAACCAGCAGTTGGTGAGCTAACTGAGCATTTCTCCACTAGCAGTGAGAACTTATCAGTGCTGGTGAGAGACATAGAAAAAACAGTCCCAGAAACGTGTGTTTTTCTCCCACTGTAATATCTTTAGATTGAACAGCTGCTGCTATTTTAAGATTTCCTCTGCTAGGAAGTACAAACACCAGGATCCTCATTTCTGCTCCCTGCCATGCCCTGCAGGCCCATCCCCAAAAAGCCCCCAGGTGTCCATGCAGAGCAGCTGGCAGCCCTCAGCACGCCCATGAGCCAACACTGAGTAAACCAAACACTCCACAGCCACTCAGGGCTCGTGCAGCCTGGACAAAGGGGCATAGCAGAGAAGGACAGGTCTGTCTGCAGTGATTGCAGCCAAACTCTCCACATATCCTCATTCAATAAAGGTACCCCAGATAATTTGAATATTGCTGATCTTCCTCTTCTCATGGCACTGATGGCACAGAAGCTCATTATCAGAGAGTTATTTTGGTTGGAAAAGACATTCAGAGATCTTCAAGTCAAACCATTAGCCCAGTATGCTAAAGTCCACCACTGAACCATGTCCGTAAATGCCACATCTACATGTCTTTCAAATGCCTCCAGGGATGGTGATTCCACCACACCCCTCAAAAGCCTGTTCCAGTGCTTGAATATCCTCTTGCTGAAGAGATTTTTCCTAATATCCAACCTGACTGCCCCAGGTGCAACTCGAGGCCATTTCCTCTCTTGTCCCATCACTTGTTACTTGGAAGAAGAGGCTGACTCCCATCTTGTCTCAACCTCCTTTGACCTAAAACACTCTGCATTCCTCCCATCCACTTTGCCTCACACCCCTACGGATCTCAGCTGTCCTCCAGGCCACCTTCTGCACAGGTGTGCATCAGACAGGCCACTGTGCTACCCAGTGTGTCACCTGCCATGTCCCGCTACTGAGGGTGAGCAATCACACCTGTGATAACCTGATCCAAATGGGAATGCTCCAATTTCTTTTTTGTCTCTTCTCCCAGACTATTTGATTACTTAGCCAATACCAGGAACACATCTCTGATGCAGCTGCAAAGGCTTGTCCAGCTGGAGGAGCTGCCTGAGCTGGCTCCTGACCAGTGGACTGGCAGGCAAACAGTGGCAATATCAGTGGTACAGCACCACTGCCAGTTTGTCAGCACTGCCCACTGACCTCCAGAACCACAGGGTCCTTCCTCAGCCTGTTTCACACCACCTCCACATGGTCTTTGCCACCTCATCCTTTCTCCAGGCTTGACACCTTGCATAGTCTTCCAGGAAATGAAAACCTGGCAGGAACACTCTCTCCACAGCATTATCTTGATCCATTTTGAAGCAGTCCTTGGAGGTTTGATATTGCTAAACCCCCTTGATATTGATTGAACTGTAATAAAGCAGGATGTTGCCAAAACGCCACCGCAACAAGCAATCGATTCTGCTTCCCCAGGGCACCCTAAAAAATCTGGGATGTAAATGCTTCTGAAGGCCACTAACCCACAAATACAATCAAACAAGGAATTTTCAGTACTTCCAGTAAAATTACAGCTGTTATTATAAGTACCTGAATTTGTTAAACCGTCACTTTTGACTATCAATATAGAAAAAACAATACTTTTTAGCCATAAAACTCTTTTAATTCTTTTACCCAAACATACAAAAGATGCCAGATAATGTAATTATCTGAATGTTACCTGAAAAAGGGCACTATTCCAGAGAAGAAAGAAAATACTTTCTTCATCTTCATAATCCTCAAGTGGTAAATGGATTCTCATATCAAAACACTTCAAGTGGGCAGCTGAAATACTAAGCACAGAATTTGAGAGTTCTTAGCTTCAAAGAGACCAAGGGGGTTTTGTAACCCCTTACTGTTTTTAAAGGGCAAAAATAAAAATATTAATAAATATAATTTTTTTAAAATTTTCCGACATACATTATCTCTCAGAAATCCAGTGTAATCAAAGGTGAACAAACATTACTGTTGATATATTTAATAACCAGTCATTTTTTTATTCATACAAAAGCAATCTGTTGAAAGCTTCATCAGAAATCTGAATGAAGTTGGTAACAGACGGTATCTGTATCTCATCTGAAATTTAAATGAGTCATTCCTGTCTTTTAGGGAACTAGGGTGGAAGAGACTCCACTTCAGTCTTGTGGTGAAAATAACTTTCAACTCAGCCCACACAATATCCCCTTTAATGATCCCTGCTTAGCATTACTTTCATGATGACCTGTTAAATAAATGGGTACATAATGAAGCCTCCAAAATTCAACCAAAGTCAAATACCTGAAATAAAAATAAGCACATGGAATACAAAACATAAAAAGATTACATATTAAGATTCCAAAAAATCAAAAAAAGAAAAAATAGGAGTGTGAGATACTGCACAGAAGGGCTTTGAACTCTTGCCAGTTTTGAATGTTCAGAGGAGGGACCTGACGCTCCAGGGAAAATTTCCTATTTGACTCCAGGCCCTGACAAACATTGGAATTGTTCCAGCTGGTACCTCGGCTGCTCTCCCTTCCCTTAGAGCAAGCTGAAAAGTGTGAAGAGGCTGTGTAACCTCTGCCTATATTCATGCAAATGCCTTCTGACAATCATGATAGAATGCTTGCCCAAGCACAATAGATCAATGACTGCAAAATACTCTCAAACTGAGCTCTTCTGTGGTAGTTTGTCAATATTAAAACTACCACATGTCAAAGTGGTCAACAACAATACATTATCTGGGAATTTCTAGCTATAGCAGTCTAACTACAACCTTAAAACATTGTTCTCTCACTGCAAAAATTTTAAACTGCAATGAAGACCTCAAGAACAATCCTACAGGAGGCTTCTTTGTAGCTTTTAAGCCCATTTTTTGGACTGGGGACAGAATGAAGCCTTTCACTAGGAGACTGGATAGACGAACTGGATCAGAGATACTGTTTTAGAAGAGATTCTGCTCTGGATACGTTGGTGGAGGGAATCACAGCTCTACATCACGCTTGGCCCGTTTTGGAGGGTCCTGAACACCGTTATGCACATTGAAACAGATTCTTCTTCTACATCTAAATTACGTCAAGTATCAGAGGCGCCGTATCGATGTACTAACTAAAATTTTATAACCAGGTTCATGTACTGTGTCAACACCGTCCCCTGTCATGGCTTCCCAAACCTCTGGAACCAGATAGAACTTTCCACCACAATATCACTAGGCAACAGGTCAGGTAGAAGCTCTCACAAATCAATGGTGATTATGTCTTAATATTGCATAATTTGGGTACAGGAGTTGGGGTGTGTTGGAGGAGTGGATTTGTACTTTCCAGGAAAGGAGGTGGGAGTTCAGGAGCAGAGATATTTCTGGATAACAGAGACCTGAGTTTCTATGGGATTGCTCAGGCACCAGCGTTATTGTAGTTTCTCACCTTACCAGCTGCCATGCGCAGCCTCTCAGGACTTCAGTTGTGAAAAACATATTGGCCTAAATATTAACATTTTCTAAAATTCATTCAATCTTAACAATTCTCCAGTACCTCCAGTCAAAAAACAATGATATAAGCAAAACGTCACTAGTCTAAGAACTGAACAATGAAAGTAGCAATATATTTAATTGTAAGAAGAAACCTATCTAGAGTAATATCTTAATTGCACAGACACAGCTAGGAGTATTTTACTATGCAGTTACAGTTTAGTTTGTGGCTTCTTTTGGAGGACTTCAAGGATAAAATGAGCACTTCAGTTTTAAACAACAAATGCGGGAAGTTAATTTTGCTGCTCTGTAGTTCAACAATGATTATTATACTTTGTACCTAAGGGAACACTGAGAAAGTCACTAAAACAAATTATGTTATGTTTGTAAACTTTGCCCCCCCACCACCTTTTTTGTGTTTTTCTGAAATCTGAGCATAACAAAATGCAGAAAAGTAAACCGGGAAAAGAGCTTCACTTTTATTACCAGTAAGAGACTGAAGCCTTAACATTTTCAGCTACACATTTCATAAGAAGAACATTTTTAGACAAATATTTTTTGCCCAGAAATCTCTTTGCTTTAAAATATATTCCAAAATTGTGACAAGTTTAATGTATTACTTCATATTGCATGACTTCAACAACAGACCGTGCCTAAAAAGAATGATATCCTTATGCATATTCTACATTAAAATTAATCTATTCAAAACACACCCCCTCCTGCTAATGTTATTTTTTTTCAAACACCTGGGGACCTATATTAATATTAGTATGTCAAGTGTTACATTGTATTTAAATATACATAAGATAAATTTTCCTATGTAAAGGTCTTGATGGTGCAGCATATTCAAAAGCAATTTCCATAACAGCAAGAAACCTTACTAGAGTTGCCTGATTTAGTAGGATACAGCAGCCTGAAATACGCAATCCCGTTGACCTTCAATACTTCAAAATCATTCCAGTTTTTATAGCTCCTGTTGTTTGCCATCCCATTTCTATCCACTGTCACCGAGTATACATATGGCAAGAGTTGAAAGTCTATTTTCTGTACAAACAAAATGCACACTGCTCCATGCCTACTCAGCCAGGGATTTCATTTACAGCCTGATTACCAACCTATCCCTACCTAAGGACTCTATTTCCTTCAGTTTTAACACAACCCTTCTCCACCTTTCCCTTCAGCCATTTTCCATCCATGCTGATGGCCAGGAACCATCTGTTGTCCAGTGCTGTGTGACCAACTTCCACAGCTCCCAGAGAGAAGGAAAACACCAGAGTATTGTGATAAAATATCTGTTAAAAAATCAATAGGCACCACTTTCACACAAGCCATTCCTTTGTCTGCATGCCCAGCTCTCCACACTGCACAAGCAGAGGTGCTCAGCTTTCATCACATTTCTAGGAGGCTTTGTCCCAACATTTCTGCGACACCTGATGCTCAGCCCATGAGCACAGGTCTCATCCCACAGAAACAGCTCCTGAGAGACACAGACACAGTGGTGGTGGGATCTGTCCTGATTTCAGTCCTCTCCCACTCTCCCTAAGACTTCAGCCATCCTGAACAAAGCAGTACATCTGGCCTGACAATCTCACTTTTGATAAAACAGGTAAAAAAACACCAAACACCACCCAAGAGAGCCCTCATATAAGATCTGCAACAAAATAGCAAAAGTACTGAAAATTGAAACCCGGCATTTTACTAAGTAAATCTCATTTTGTTCATAAATTCGTAAGATATGTGGTTGTTCAGCATGGTAAATAAAAGAGTACAAACTCTGCAAAAGCACAAGAGGCAAAGTTTTGTTCTACATTTCTACATCATGTCCAATCACTATTATGTGGTCAAAACCACCATCTAAATAATGCATCACAGAAGCTGTGCAAATTCCATGGATCCAGAAAGATTTTCCCTTTGTAGCTTTAGTGGCCACATGTCCCTAAAATGTTGTAAAATGCCATTCTTGGAATGTTCACATGGCTTGAGAGAGGCAGTACTTACTGAAATGCTATGAAACCTAAACAAGGAGATGAGGAGAAAAGAAATTTAGGGGCTCTAAAGCACAGATTCTCTTGCTAGCCTCTCTGGAGAAACATGTCCTGTCTGCTCACATCATCAATGAGCATGGAATTCTTGGGCTAATCTAAAGGAAATCATAGTACAGAAAGAAGTATGACTGACACATTATAACGTGCATTTATACTGCATTTTTCTGCATTTGGGGCTTTGTCATCAATTAAGATTTCTTTCCAGTCTTCATCTGACCAAGGAAACATGACTTTTCTCAATTTTTTTTTGCACACCAAGCCAACATTTTAATGGAATTTAATATACAAATCAATGTCATTCACACCACATACTTTCCTTCTCTTGTCAATTCCCTGGGTCATCCAGTAGACCTGGCAGTTTATCAACATCAGACCTAACAAAAACCCAAAATTGTAACTGATATTCTCAAATAAGTTTCTAACTGGTGATAAATTTCAGGTTAGTGAAAATAAAAGGCATCCATATCTACCGTTCAAAGATCATACTCTCCTCTATGTGAAAGCCATTTAAGGCACCAATTTGTATTTGTTTGTACAGGTTTGTTTGTACAGGTGTAAGCAATATATGCACATTGTTAGGAACTGGCATTAGATAACATATGCAGATAATCAGAGTGTGACATGGGGAAAAAAAGACAATCAAATCTCAGCTTCATTTAATAGCAATAAAATACTTTTTTGTTTTAGCTCTTTTTGGAACGTAGAACTTTTTAGACATATGTATGTTAAATACGCTTTATTTAGAAGTTCACCTTTTTTACATGACAGGATTTTGAATCCATTTCCTTCATAACTTTACATTATTTGAAAAAATATTGGATAATTAAAGCTAACAACAGCATAATAAAGAAAAATGCATACTGTAGTTACTATCATATTTATTTAGGATCAGTTCAGTCAAAAGTACAAAAATATAAAAATTACAGAATCTGGAAGATAAAGTTATAATACTTTGCTTGGTTATATTACCAAAAAAAAGGGCGGGGGGAAAAGCCTAGCCACAAAGATTTTTTTTTTCTTTTTTGGAGGGGTGACAGGGAGGTAAAACTGCAAGTGTGAACTGCAAGGGGAATACAACTGAATTCAAACTGAGCCCTCAGATACGTGAAGTTGCAACACTATCACTGTCATTATGATGCCAAAAATTGTTATCTATGAAAACTCATCTGTATCGAATGAGGCAAGAAATATTTTTATGAGGACTACAGCTGGTTGTAAGGCAAAAAAATACAGAGTGGTAACAAATAATAGATTTAGCAAAGGCTGTCTTCAGTAGTAAGTGGGAGAAGAAGCAACTCTTTTGGAGGTTCTCTCTCACATTTGCCCTAAACCAGGTCAGCATCGTAACAAGGGAGACAGAAAGGATTTCACAGCCAGCATACTACAAACTGCAGGGATATGGGGAAAAATCCTGTCAGTTACTTCCTAGATTGAAAGAGAATAATCCAAATACTCAGGTTCATTTATTTAGCACTGCAGTTGTGCCTAACACTTAATAAAATCTACAAAAAAAGAGAACACCCCCAAACAACTGAACTGATTCTTCTTATGTAGCTTGTAGGAAATATTTTCACCATCTATTTTTATTATTTCTTTGTTCAGTAGCTGACTAGCTAATTTTTTACAGCACTAGACACCTGCAAACTGAATCAGATTTCAGAGAAAAGGCAAAAAATGACCAAAGGCCAGGCTCTATGATGACACACCCTTCCAGCAACCAATTCAGAAAAATAAAAACATACAATATTATGTGCAATGGCCACGTAAAGGTACAAGCTTTTCCACAGCACACAGGTATGCAAGGTCTATCAGCTTAAACCAACAGACTAATGCAGTATCATGCCAAAACCTTTCCTCCTGGGAGTCAGGCAAATTGTTGGATTTCTGAGTTAAATACAATTCCAATGAAAGACATTTGCATGTCTTCCTAAATTAAACCTGCTAACAAGAAGTACTGGATAGCTGCTTCAGTGGTTCTCTGGTAGCTCCATCATACAAGTAATTGTTAACCATGTGTGTACTATGAAATCATTAAATGTTTATTTCCTGATGTCAAATCAATTATTAAGCACATAAAAAGTCATATGAAGGGCCTAAATTATTCACTTCCACTTATCACTTGGTCTTTCAACTTCAGCAGCACCAGAAGAATATGATGATATTTAAAATGAGCATTGCTTATTTTCAGTACTTTCTGAAACATTAATATTCTTATTGATAAATATTATTTCCCATCAGAGAGAAAAATCTTGCTACATTCAGTTTCTGCATATTTATCAGAGTCTTACATTTCTACTGTACATCAATATGTACATTTGCCTTGGTAGAGTTCATTCACATGACTTGCACTGCAGTTATCACACTGCATGTAAACTATGCAATAATCTTGATGAAAACTATAATAAGCTCAGCCTTTGCACTTAATTGTCCCCTCCAAGATGAAAAACACACTTCAAGAAATGGAGTCAAGGAAAATAAACTAGCAGGGAAAAAAGAATTTCATAAGGTTCATTTGGTAAGTTACTGGATACACCCACTCTCTTCCACTTTATATTACATCAAGCCTCTCTCAAAAATGTTATAATGAATGTCAAAAGAGATCAGAAGTAGACCAAAATTATTATCCCCTGATCTTTTAAATTCTGACACTACTTCTCATAGAACTGGAAGGATAAAAGATATTTAGATAGCAAAAAGCCATAAACTTCTAAAATTCAGAAAATGCATCTCTTTAGCTTTTAGATGAACTTCATGCACAGGTCAAAGGAAATTGTCATATAAAACATCTCAGTAGTTTCCAGATGTTCTGTGGTCCATAGAAATGAAGAAGTAAAAGGATGCTCCTGAACCACTGAAGTCTATTCTCTTTGAATGAAGACACTGACTGACTCTCAGCTAAGGACAGCATCCCACTGTAAAACCAATTCATTACTTTAATTTTTGTTTCCCTGAGTATATAAACCAAGTGCGCCAATGGGGCACTGAAAATTCTAATTTTCAGTTTAGTTTTCATTACCAGCCGCTTGATGTTTATTTTTTTTTAGGTGTCACTAATTCTTTGTCTTCCGTAGCTTCTCCTCAAATCTGATGCGTGCAACCATGGACTATCTGTAGATGGCAGTCACACAACTCTCAGCATTCTTTTCCTCTGCAGATCTATACTCAAGTCAAGCTCTTCTCACCTCTCACAAAACCTGCCTTTCTCCTAATGATCTTTGGAGTAAGGGTGCCCAGAAGTTTACATAGTCTCATCCAGGCAAGGATTCATTTTAGCTGGACACTCTGACATCATAAACAAGTCTTTTCTGGACACATGTCCAAATGACCCAGTGATCAGCCAATGCTTCCTCTCTTCATTCTGCTTGTCCTTGCTTCTTTTTCTAGTGATGAATTCAGTCTACAGCTGTAACTTCTGCTGTTAGTCCCCAAATGCAGGCACCTCATATTTCCTATTATTAAATTTCATCTAGCTGTTATTACTGCAGTCCTCAAGGTCAAGCTTTTCTTCCTCATAACATTGTGATCTTTTGCTGTATTAGGAATCCTTGAATTGGGTCATCAACAAATTTCATTATAGCAGTGACATTCAGTCATCCCTTCACAAGTAAAAAGCTCTAATAAAGGGAAACATTTTCCAGAGAGCTCTCTGAGAAATCCAGCCAGAAATCCTCCTCCTGCCTGACACCCTCTAAAGTCACACTACCTGCCATCTCCCCTCACCTACACATGCAGTTACCTTAATAATGGTCCTCTCCTTTAGCAGGGGTTCTAGTCTCCTGTTTGGAACAAAAGTAGATTTTGGGGTTTTTTTCCAATATGCATTCCCTATTTAAAACAGTTATCAGCTTTTCTTCACTGCTCTCAAAATGCACTGCCATGACATAGCAAAGGTTAACAACAGCACGTTGGTTATGCCAACCAGTATTTCAGGGATCCCACACTATTGTACTATACTAATCTATTGTAGGACTGATTTTAGTAAATGGCAGGTGTGTCTAATAGTTCATCTTTTTCCTGTCTTCTATACAGAAATAACCATACCAGACTTGATAAAACCACTTAAATGTCTTGCTATAAAGCCTGTGACTTTATATATCTATAAAAAAGCATAAAGATAAAAATAATTTGTTCACTTTCCAAGATTATAAGTGAAAATATGGCATATAGTGGTGAATTGGGGGGTTCTTTTTTTCTTTCACACCTATTTCTAAAGCAGAGTACCATCTGCATGGCAGATACAACCCTTCTGCTTTTCTTCAGGTCCTTTTTCAGGTAAATATTCACTTCCAAGGTACTGAACCATGCTCCTACAAGACTTGGCTCCTTGTTCAGGACACTCATTCCTGAGTGTATGATTAATCTTGAACTTTAAAAAAAGTCAAGTCTCGCCCACACTCCAGATCCTGAACAAGTGGTATAGCATCAATTCACCCTCACTTTCCTGTGCTGCAGGGACTTCACTGACACCTGCCTTGCTTTCCTCAAATATTAACAACACAATTTTTATATACTGCTTAACTACACAAAACATGTTACTGATACTTTAGGGCAGGGCTGACTTTAGATAAGGCAAGGTGTGGAAATCAGACCCAATATAATTCACGCAAAGACAAGTCTTCCCTTTCTGCAGACCCATTGTTTCACCAAACTGCCTAATACAGGAGCTGATTACCACAACCACAGAAACTTTGTGTAGGCCCTCACTCCTCAGCACACAACAGATATCCCCAGGTGCTAAGACAGTATCGAAAAAAGATAATTGTAAATACTAGGGCATAAAATTTTGCCTACACTTCTTAAGCCAGGACGGTTCCAAGGCCCAAATCAAACCATTCTATATCAACAGATTGAAAGAAAACAAATAAGTACTTTAAATTCAGCTCCAAAAGTAGAATTTTGGCTAAAATAATCTAATATATATTCTAAGCACATCACTCTGAATATTTTTTTAAAACCATAAGTGTCAAATTCCGCTTGAAGTCATTTCTGTGCTGTAACTGAATACAGAGGAGGAGGAACACATCTGGTGCCTGCACTGTGCAAACATATTTATGATTAAATAGAATTGAATACCAAAATCCTGCAATGATAGAATTCATTAGACTAGTATAATGCTGCATAATTACTCTTTTTTTATAACATCCACTGCACGCTTTAAGAGCTCTTTTTACCCACTGATATCAATGTGCTATGACATATTTACATACCCCCTGCATAAAAGGCTGAGGAAGTATTAGACATGTCAGAGGGTGACACAGAAAGGCAACTGTTGTACAATAACTGCACTGTCAGCAAAACAAGACAAAACTAATTTAAATTCATTCCCCAACAGGAAACTCTACAGACATGTACTGGATTTTGAAAGGAAAGATGCTTCATACTATACCAAGGAAGATGCTTCATACTATACTAAGGAAGAGTTCTAACACAACAAAATCAATCCATCACTCCTTTCTACCAGCACTCCTTGCTCAGCTTGCCTGCCTTGCATTACTGGCCCTCCACCAACACACCATCCACAGATTTCCTCACGGACCTTGCTAAGTAAGCATCACCCTTGGGTCTTTCCTCACTGAAAACATCTCCACACATTACTGCTCACACCCTAGACTTGGAAGAAAGTTGCCAGGAGGCAGTGACTCTCTCTGAGCCTCAGCATGACTACCTTTGCTCTACTTCTTTCCTACCAACCCAGGTGTCTCATGACTCCTAGCAGGCAGCTCAGTCTCTCTCCTGGCTCATGCAAACTGTAGCACATGAAGGCTAGGATCCAACTTCCCAAGGAAAGGGGAGAAAACCAGGGGCTCCAATGCCACAAGAACTTGTGCTGACACCAATAAAGGAGGGTTGCCACACTTCTTTTCAGAAAAAATTGCCAGGTACCAAAGACTTTTGCCATCACAGTTTCAATTCTTTTCATGTAAAGTGGCCCACTGTCTCCCTAAGGCACACTCCATCTCCCTCTCGGTGTACTCATCATTCTTCACTGCTGACACAGAGCAGTAAGGGAGTTTGGACTAACTAAAGAGGTGAATGAGCTGATGGTGCAAATATGCTGGCTGCTCTCCCAGATGGGTTAGGGATGATGGCCAGGCATCCAGTGACAATAACAGCCTTTGGATCAGGTTCAGCAGGCAATTACAGAGCCAGCATGGAGCTGGCAGATTGGCACAAGGGACAAAGTAAGTGTCCACAGCCACACTGTCCTCCCAGACACCCACCTGATAACACTTTTCTCCAAAGCTGTACCTGCAACCAAAGAAGAGTCAAGGAAATGGAGACTGATAAAAGCAGTCTGCAGAGACAGCAAAAAGATAGCTGAAACCAATTACTATTTGCACTTATTTCACAGCAGCCTACACGTTTCTAATAAAAAAACCAAAACAACGGCCCTGACCAACCCTTCATTTCCAGCCCTCTACTAATTGTGGGTTATTTGAGCTATGTGCCTTCAGGCTAGGGAAGAACTGCTCTGCATTAAATATATATTGAAGTCCTAACCAAAATAATCTCTCTCAAATGGTATTTTTATTGTAAACAAAAGCCGTAAAAGTTCACACCTCAGGTTCCTTAAGACAACAGAGAAACACCACATTGAGCAGTTGCAAACTGCAAAGAAAATCATTAAGCCAAAATTTAAAAGATGCAAGGGTGTGACTCAAAGGGCTGTCCACAAATGGCACCATAACATGCTCTGCCCAGTAACTGTGGTATGAAAAAAATCTATCTTTCAACAGTTACTAGTACAATTATGAAATGCCATATTCTTAACAAGCTTAAGATTCAGGGGACATGAAAGTTATGACATTTTTAAACTCTCCTGGACCAGAACAGAAGTTAGGCTGCAATTTGAAGTAAATTAAAAGTAAATTAAAGTAAATATATATAAACATGAAGTAAATTATTATAAAGCACTTGTTCAGTAAGTAATTTGCCTGAACTGACTCTTTCATTTTCATCATTTTCTAATTAGTTAATGTTGACAGAGATATATTTGAAACCTAACTAATTTAAATTTTACATCATGTCTCCTTTCTTTCATAAAAAGAATAAAAGAATCACAAAACCACTTTAATATGCCAAGTAAAATGGTTTCAAGTTTCACAAACTATAAAATTTCAACAACGAACCTGTCGATGGCCACCGAGGAAGGATTTTTCAAATTTGGTTTTACATACAGGAGATACCACCAGTTATGGACCTACAGATTCTCAGTGCAGAGCAAACAAAACACCAACATCACAGGAATACAAGGCAGTATTTTACTGCTCACAACTCTTTTTCAAATGTTTGAAAACATCAAACCTTCAGTCAGTCTTTTGAGTAAGGTGTCAAATTCCCAGAAAGATTCCCACATTTCCACAGTTTACTCTTAACTGACACTAGGCAAAAGTACTCCTATACAAAAGCAGTCCCAAAAACTGCACTGCTATTCAAAGGAGAAAAAAAAAAAAAAGGCAGGTTTGGGGAAATAAAGGATTCCACTACAAGGAGCCACACGCCCTTGGACTCTCAGCAGTGGCCAGGGGCTACTCTCCCGCCAGATGCCGAAGACACCTGCCACAGGGTCCAGGTGTTCTGGAAAAGCCCTGCCTGCTCTCAGCTGGAGCCCACAAAGCACTCAGCAAGGCAGCCGAGCAAGAGAAGCAGCTCCATTCCAAATATCCTTTTCTCCAAGCAGCTCTTGCACGCAAAGCAAAGAGAAGACTGAATATCAGAGGAGGTGTGTCCTGGCAACCTACAGGAAGACAATGCCATTTCCCAGAGCTCTACAGTCCTTCCTCTGTCACTGGGCCAAGCACATGCTGTGGGAAACCCTGTATTTTTCCAAAGAGGAAAGCAAGGCAGGACAAATCATCACAGGCTAAACACAGCTCCAGGACTGAGACATCAATATCCCTCTTAGATCTCTTTCAGTCCACGTGCTTTTGAAAATCATTATCCTAGCTTTCAAATACCAAAACGAAATTTAGTATCATTTACAATGAATAAATAATATGAATAACTAAATATTTGCATCTAAGATTGAAGGTCTGAAATATTCTAGCACAACATGACACAAATGCCAGTGAAAACAAATGAAAAAAGTAAGACCTTGTGAATTACCTAGATGAGATATCACAAAGACAGAAATACTCCCAGGGTGAAATCCATATCTAAAGAAAAGTATTTCATGTTCTGATGTTTTTATTACATGCAAGTGTGACCTGGTTTGGTAGTTTAAACTATTGAAAAGATATAAAACCTAAAAAACCCAAACCAGGTAGGAGGTTTCTTAGAAAATTAATCCCAGAACCTTCCAAGAAAATGAAAATATACAGTCACCCACAAAGGAAAGGGCTCCAAAATATTACAAGTATGCACCAATAATTTGAAAAATTTATATTTAAAAATTTATATTTAAGAGTTTAAAGGAACTACTTAAAGTTCAGTATTTGCCCAAGTCTTTGCAAGATCTGAATAAAAAGTCAGAGAATGTATTCCAAGTCTGTCTCAAGGACCTAGAGGGCCTTCTGGAGAGAGTAACACAATTTAAAGGTTAAACTCATAAAAGACCTTTTCCATCCTTTGAAGAGTTATAAAAATATTATATGAGCCATATTCCCATGTAGAGCTGTTTGGAGAAAAGAAAAGAATGTGACAGAACTCAGAAGAATCGATCAGCCACAGTGATGGATATTGCACATCATTTATTGATGTTTCAAAAGTGCTGCTATTAGGCTGCAATTATATTTTGCTTTTTCTTCATTACAAAATTTAAAAAATGTGATGGGTACTTTACTTCCTCTCTACTCATCCATTTCTCTAGACAAGCAAGGAGACTCCCAGTCCTCTTTCTCACGCGTTGCTAGAGAACAACTTGTAGACCACAGAAAGCCTACACTGAGACCTCAAACATTTCAAACTGGAAAAGATAGCAATAAGCAGTGTTGAACAAAACTAGCATTTCTACCATGTTAACTGGTCACTAGAATCAAATATTCACTCTACAAAGAAGCTGGTGATTGGAATCAAGTACTCCTCCTTAAAAGAGCTTAAAAACATAACAGCAAAATCCTTCTAGTATTTCCTAGTATTTTAATTATGCACATCTCTGGTATTTATAAAGCAGACTGAGGGAATCTCAGTATGCAACCACTTAGTCACAAAAACATTTTGTAAGATGTCCCACAAAATCCAACGTGAATGCTTTCGTATAGAATGGTTCTTGGAAATGTATCCAATGGAAGTAAAATTAGTAATAATGACAGTCTTACCTGGTCCCAGGGACAGATGATTCCTCCAAAACACATAAAGAGATATCCCATGGCAACAAGACATACCCAGACCACCAGAGAAAATATACGAAGCAGCTTCTTAAAGACAGGTTCTACGCAGACAAGGATAAATATAGCAAAAAAAATTGCTAGGGCTGTTGGAACAGTTATTAAAAATGCCACGTGGTCTTCAACTTCCTGAAAACAGAGGAAAATTAAAACAAAGTTAAAAACAAATGTACTTAAAGGTCAGACATCAATAACATTCTCTAAACTTATTGTACATGGAGATGGCAGAAAGAGACAACTGGGAATCTAAAGTGAGTTAAATTCAAAATAGGATTTCTCTCATGGTAAGAAGCTGTTTTATGGAGCATCAACCCTGTAACTACTACTTTAACTATTAACCACAACAGCACAACACTTCTTTTACTACTCTGAGTTGCAGCAGGCTGTGTGAAGCTTGTGCAGCATGAGGAGGGCTGACTTGGGAAGCTGGTTCCAAGCTCAGTCTGTAGTGGACCCACAGCCCATGGCCACCCATCAACAACTCCACTGCTGGCACACACAGAACAGAGAGGGGCAAAATGCAGAAGAACAGAAGCTTGAAAGAGCATGAATCTACAGGAGAACGAAACTGCATGCCCCTGCGAAACCTCTTCTCTGCCTGCAGACTGAAAAGACCCATCCCATCAGGAGAGGTGCTGGAGCTCAGCCAGGCAGCCCCATCTGCTCTGTAAGAGCCAATGCAACCACAAGAACGCGATGGTGGCAGCAGCAGGGACTCTCCTACGAGAGGCACAGAGGTCTGCCTCTGACGCACTCCAGAGAGCTGTGCTGCTGCTCACTGGGGGCTCACAGCAGGGATGTCACCAAGACACCCTCACAGAGCCCACTCCTGCCCGCTGCTGCAGCTTCACAAGGGCACCAGTGACACAGCCAGAAACAGTCTGAGCAATACCAAGATGGACTGCAGAGGGTGATGGCACTCTGGAATGCAAGCTGTTTTTTCACCAACCCTCACAAAATGAAAGTTCCCAGGGGAACAGAACCTCAATCCACTCCTCTCCAAGTTTGATGCCGATATCAGAAAGAGATGCTCTGAGTCCGAAAGGGGATTGCAAGAAAAGGAATTCCAGCCACTCTAGCCAGTATGTCGGCTTTGGGAGCACGGGCAGTAAACAAGAGATGTGCACCTAGGACCTTGTCACACAGATGTGGTTGGTTCCTATGCGAATGGTTCCATAGGATGGTTCCCATGATGGGAGTGTTGGAAGGGAAGGATACTAGCTCTTCAGGAAGGAGAGGAGAGGAGACACAAGGAGGGGGTGTTTCCTGTTTCCCTCCATGTCAATGACCAGTAAGAATGCATGGAGCATCCTCTGCCAGGTGATGGATGAGGAGCTGAGGGCTTATAGGTTGGGTTAAAGGGAGAGGAGAGATTGGCAACATTACAGTGGGGGTCTGACGCAGGTCCTCCAACCAGGAGGGTGAAGATTGAGAAGATGAGACCCTCTCTAGACAGATGGGAACAGACTCGTGTTCATAAGTCTTGGTCCTCATGAGGAACTTCAGCCACCCCAACACCTGCAGAAGGGACAACAGAGCAGGGCATGAGCAATCCAGGCGGTTCCTGGAAGGCACTGATGATAATTCCCTTCTCAAGTGATACAGGACAGGCTGGGTGGGGCTTGGAGCAGCCTTTTTTAATGGAAGGTGTGCCTGCCCATGGCAGGAGGGTTGGCACTAGGTGATCTTTAAGGTCCCTTCTAAACCAAAGCACTCTATGATTTAATAATATTTGAAGCAAGCTGAGAAAACTGTAAATCACCCTGTACACAATGCAGCTGTCAAAATGCCTCACAAATCAACTACGTCCATAGTTCTATAAAAGCCTTTTTGACAGTGATAGTTGAAAGGTACTACTTGTTTTGATTCTCATAAAGTATTTATCTGGAAGTACAGACTCTAGATTACACATATACATTTTCTCCTAGCAACTGCTTACTTTGAAATGTACAACATCCAGAGCAAGGACTACAATATAATGTGAAGTAAAATTCAGAATATTTAATATTTAAATTTATATACAGCGCTTACTTGGAAGCTACTACACTAACATCTTAAAATGATCAAATGATGGGTGCATTAAAAGAAAATAAATATTAGATTTTCTATTGCTGTACATGCTCAAAAGTACGCCTGGTTGAAATACAACAGTACTATATCAAAGTACAGTCACAGGATCTTTAGTCATTCCCCAGCTGTTATGAATTCTAACAGCCTCATTTGCAGCAACAAGGATTCCCCAAAAGCAGGCTCCAAATGCTACTTCTGCAACAGTAACCACAGACTTTATGCACAAAAGCCTCCAATTTTTCAGGGTGAAATCTTTAAGAGAATCTGAAAGTACTTACATGATGATTTGTAAGACATCTAAGCAAAAAGTAACATTTCTTTTTCTCTTATTTGTAGTTGCTTCCTTAGTGCCCTATCTTGTTTATTGATGGGTTTTCAAATTAAATGCATAGCATTTTACTTAAAGGTATCTTAATATGACTTTTTTCATTTCTTATGTATAAAAGATTTGCTTCAATTAAATAAAAACTAAAAACTTATAAATAAATCTGTAAATTTTAAAAATTTACATTTACATACAAATTTTACATCTATTTACATACATTTACATACAAATTTTAAATTTGTAAATTTTATTTTTTAAATTTTCAAGTTTTAAATTTGTAAAATTTACAAATAAATTTGTAAATTTACAGACATTTACAAATACCATCAGCAGGTGGGGTGGTTTCTTTTGTTTTGTTTGGCTTTTTTACCCTGATCTAGTGAATTTTACAGCTTGATATCTAGAGATGCTTGCTTTAAAAAGATGGACCCCTTTGCTGTTCCCATTTCTTCATTTTCCTTGCAGCTCTTCCTGCGTGTGCAGTGCAGACTGGGACACCCAGCTGCTCCCAGCTCCAGCTGAGGAGCACCCACCCCCTGGCAGGCTGAAACCAAGGGAAATGCCACAATATACTCTGCCCTGCCTGGCAAAAGTCAGCTCATCTTTCAACTCTTCCTATTTTTAATTTCCTTTTAAATTTATCAAGTCATACATTTAAGCAATTTTCACTGCAACACTGACAATCACAGTATAAGCAAAAGAAGTGGCAGGAAATTTTACGTGGTGATGCCAACCCTGAAATGCAAACTTCAAGCTTCCAAATATCAAATACACACACAAAGGCTCTCAAGCTCTTGGGTAGTCACACTGAAAACAAAATTATGGCCTTAAATTTAGGCACAGGGTAAGTAACTGCAAGAGTACAGAGCTGCCAAGTAAGAGTAAAAATATAAAACCTACCTACTAGTGGGAAAAATTACTGATTTATAGATCTAAATGTTGTGATTTTTGATCAATCCCATCTCAGAGATTTGTTTCAGTTCATTGACTTAGTAAGTGGCACAACCAATGTCAGCTCAGTCAACACCAAAAGCATTTAACTTCAACCAGGTGGGATTGCCAAACTCCTGTTGCAAGGGACAGGTGTCACAGGCAACAGGACAATATCAACTTCTTTGCACCATCTGTCACACAGCCCAAGTCACAGCACCAAAGGAAACCACAAACTCCTGGAGTAAGCCAAGACTGTGGAAAACCACATATTTAAATGATGGAAAACTGGCATTTCAGCGATAAGGATCATGCTAAAAACATACTAGTAAGAAAATCCAGATGCACTTCAACTGCATGTTTCTCCACACCAGTAAAAAAGTAATAAAACTGCTGTACTTTCTGGGAGGATTTGGCTTCAAAACAGATCAGCAATGTTTAGTGGTCTGTTTAGAGCACACCTATGCTCATGCAGCTACATATATTTATATGTATTCTATAATTAGATCAATCCAACAAAATGCTTGTTCCAAATTAACAGCTACTCAGTTTCCTTTTTTAATGCAAACACTGATCTCAACACTCAGCTGAACTATTTTGATCACTAAATCTAAAATCTTACTTCTGCTTTCTCTCCTTCAGTGGTTGCCTACTACACAAATTTCCATTTTGATTGAAATGTATGCAAAGAAAAAAAAAAAATAGACCACACAGTATCAACTCCTGAGCACAGGTGACCTCTCTGAGCTGATACAGGAAAACATCCTTCTGCTGTCACAAGCTGCTTGCATCACACCATACCCTGTACAAATTCTGAAGTAAAATTTAAATTTAAAGACTGAATAGTGTACACATTAGGGCAGTTATCAAATACATGAGAAACTAAAACTTGGTTATAATTTGTATCCTTTACAGAAAGCCTCAATGTGTACAGGGAGATTTTCCCAATCCTGCCTTTGAAATACAAGCTAATGTCAGCTCAAGCAAAGCAGGCCCTGTAAGGCAGAGGTTTATTTTGGAAACTACATTGAACAATATTTTTCTGTTACTTCAGAGGAACTAAATCTCCATAGAATTGTAACTTTAAGAGCAGGACATTTAGAACTTGCAGCCTCCTGATCAATTTTTGCAATTATCAGTGTATTTAGCAAGTTGGGTGTGGCAGAATCCTAAGGGTTAGCTGTTCTGTTACCTTAACCACTTCCCAAAGAGGTAGGGGAGAAGGAAAAAAACCAAACCCAAACACTGTGTTGGTTTTTTTTTTCCTGCTAGTCTCAGAAATTAAAATACACCAGAGGAATTAAAATATCAGCATGACACTTTTGAGCATAATGGCTAAGCCTGCAATAGATGGATCTTACCTGACAGTTCTGTCTCCCTGAGTGTTTTCTGTCTTGCTGGCTTTTAATTACTGAAGAAATTAAAAAGTCTACTGTTAGAAATTTTTCACTCCCCACAAATTCTTCCAAAGTGTGATAATCTTGTTATCACCAGTAAAATCCAAAGTCACTTTCAATCATCTTTCCAAAACCTACAACCTTCTCTCAATCTACATCCTGATCTTTCCCAGATAATGTCATGCCCTCAGTTTAATTTTAAACAGCTAAGCTGTTGTAGAGCACTTCACTGCTATATATAAAACCATAGTCAGATGAAACAATCCATAAAAATGAATAACTAAGCAGTCAAAATGGCAGTTTTAGCATAAAATCTTTTCACATGGTCCCTCACTCTTTTGACACTTTTTCTTTACTCTTTTTGTTTAATGGAATTCACCAGTAGTCTATATACAGAGGACTCCTGCTGGGATCTGAAATTTCACATGCTTTGCATTAACTCAAACCATTTACTACATTGAACTCCTACTAAAATCCCTTTTTGCTGAGATCAATGAAACGCATTCTAAGTGTAAATATAAAACCAAGTGAATATGTTCTACAGACATTGATTTACTTTTTGGTTTCATCCGTTTATTCAATTTTCAGTATCTTCAATTTCATGCAGCCATTTTCAAAAATGTTGAGTGTTAGAAGAAATGTTACAGGGCTCAAGGATTACCAGTTTGCTGACCTCTCAATCAAACATCTTCCTCTAACAGGACCGACTGAAAGAATCTGTTGAGTTGTCTCTGCAGCAAAAACTGCCCATTTTTCCTGTAAAACCTTTCCCAGGACTTGAGACAATGATTTTCAGAAGACATAATCTCCCTTCTCTTTGTAAAATTGGACAGCATTTAAATTCTCTAATATAGCAAAAAAATTTCTCTACAATATTTGCAAAATTCTTCTGGCTACTTGTGACGCTTCTCCTATGGTTTTATATTTCAGTGAATTTACTTATGGCTGACTGCACTGTGTGCCATCTGTTAGACAGCTGGAAAAATTTCCATTTTATTAAGAGGTGCCGTGCCCTGCTCCTGGCCAAGTAGCTGTACAGTTTCATCTAGGATTTCATCATTCAGGACAACTGAAAAGTTTTTGCCAACAGTCCAAGGTTTCTTTTCCATCAATTCCATTAGTATTAGTCCATCTCCACTTCAAAAACTGTGCAATGTCTTTAAGGCCAGATGCTATTTCCAACACCACACAATGTTTTCTGGATCCACAACTCAGAAAAATTCTGGGCACAAAAGGCAGAGGTGTCTATCTTTCATAACATAAAACTTCACTTGTTATTCCTGCATAGCTGCCTGGTAAGAAGGTTTCTTATATGGTTTTTTTTTTGTTTGTTTGTTTGTTTGTTTGTTTGGGTTTTTTTTTAATCTTCCATTGAGTTTTGTGCAGCGTATTCAAGGACATTAGCAGAAAATTAACTGACCTGTATCTTTCAATCTAACTGTCTTGAAGTTTGTGTCAATGAAGCTTTTCATTTTCACTAAGGCCCTATGAAACTGCACGTCTGAATTTTTTTTCTCTTTGATTCAATATTCCCCATCTGGCTTAGGCAATCAATGATAACAGCATCAGACCTGAATCCAGTTGTTTCATGATGTCTGTTGTCCTGAGAAATTCAGTTCTGTCTATTAAAGAGTCTGATGTGCAGTCTACACTTGCTGTTAGTGCAAGTGATCTGCAAGAGATCTCAATAGAGATCTCTGACTCCACACTAGATTAATGTCAGTCAGCCCAGCCATTTGCACATCACATGAACCATGTGGCATTACAGCTGCCCAGTTGCTGTGTGTGTTGTATGCAACCATGAGAAGCAATTCTGCATCCATGGCCCCACTCTACACCATTCTGTGTTCACTAATATATGGGAACATAATTGGAGCAGCAAGATTTCATCCAAACCCTTCAGAATACATTCTGGCCACATGAAGCATTTCCCCAGGCTTGAAAGGCATGAACCATGTGTGCTGCAAATGTGTTCCCCATAAGAGAAGCGTGCGGTTTTGCAGCCCTTCTGCTGCAATCCAACAAGAACTGTTCCCCGGCATTACAGGCAATGTCCCTGTGAGCACACAGGACCAACAGTGACAATACAGTGACAAACCCTGCATGTCCTGTGAACACCCATCTGACCACACACATGCCTGACTACCAAGCCAAGCACTTTTGGAAAGTGGGTTTTTTTTAGTAAGTCCAGTCACATACAGATATTATTTATACTTTAAATCAGTAGAAAACTATGGCATCCAGATTTTTCCAAGTTTGCCTGATAGCTATAAGTGAATCTTGTCTGCTTCGGTGTTGTAGCAATGATTATCAGGAACACAAAGTCATACCAGAGATCAGACTTCTCTGTTTAATGCAAAAAAAATCAGACTCATAGAGGCTTTGGAAAGGCTCTTTGGAGGACCCATGGATGCTATGCAAATGACAGTAACATAAGAAGTTGGAAGAAAACTTCTGGAGATAAAATATTTGTTGCTAGTGGAGAAAGTAAAGAACAGTTGTAGCATTCCTGGAAATTATCCAAAAAAAACAAACCAAAACCAAACCACTAATCAAAAAACAAAAATAACGAAAAAGCAAAAACAAAAACAAGCAAGCAAAAAAACAAAAACAAAAACAACCAACCCCACCTGGCTGGCAAGCAAAAGTTCAATAAGCAGCTAAGAAAAAATGGCTCAAATGGGAACTCAAAGAAACTGGGATATTTGGGAAATAGGGATTTTTTCTCTAGAAGGAAACTGAGCTTAACAAAGAAAAGATAAGAAGGATTTTCAGTGGCACTTCCAACATCGCAGGAAAACATTCAAATTGAATGTTACAGATTGATTGTTACAGAAACAGAGTACATGGTTTAAGAGAAGCAGTAATGTCAAGGAGAACAGTGAGTCTCAACTAAAGGACAGAAGTTGATTAAACTCAGTTAAGAAGGTTTCAGCAAAGGAAAGGCAGAACAGACTCTCTTTTTAAAATCTGGCAGAGCAATATGACACCATATGAAAGGATACACTCTTCTCTACAAGCCTAGGAAGCTAGATGGAAGAACAAAAATGCCTGTTGTTGAAGCATTATTTACACAATAGTCTTCCTGAAAACTTGGTGTAAAAAATCATCAGCAGAATAAGGAAAAAGTAGGAAAAGACTGAAAGCCGCACTGTTCACCAGGGACTGGAGAAAGGCCTGTATTAACAGTCTAAGAGAATTAAAAAAAATAGTATAAAGTGGCTATGAGCCAAAAAAAAGAGACTGAACAGCAAAGACTCATAAAAATAAATTACTTGGAGGACTAGTTATCATGCAGATATAAGGAAGGCTGTCAAAGAAGAAAACACAGCAGATCAAGGGACACTTTAGTGACTCCCAGATGGACTTGCTAAGCATCACAACAGCAGATGGAAGCTGAGACCACAGTCTGTGTCTCATGCACTGCTGAAAAACAAAACAAACAAGCACACAGACAAACCCGCCCATACAAAGAAAGACAAAACATCTTGACATCAGTCTGGTCTCAAGAAATGGCAAGAACCTGGTCCACAAAATATTGCTACTGAGGGGCTTCTTTATAACAATGACAAAGCTTGTAAAGAAAACAAATGAAAAACAAAACCCAAACACTAAAATTGAAAGGGGGAGCTATAAGCTTACAGATTAAAATCTTTGTAGGTAGCCTGAAGACACTATAAAACTCAAATGCATAGGGCAAAAGCTAATCAATTCCTCTAAACAACTTGAGAAAGACCAAAGTACAACCAGAATGTCTCAACATCCAAGTAAGGAAGCTTCTAAAATCTATCTTCTGTAGAAGAAAAAAAAAACACCACAAAAAACAACACAACAACCTGAAAGGGGATAATAAAAAAGGATTTAATATAAAGGCTTAATTAATATAAAGACTCTGTAATGCAGGCCAAGAAAAGAACTTTCTTGAGAAATTATTTTTAAGAAAATATAAATAAATAGTGAATTCTTTTTGAAATATAATCAGAAGTCATGGCGTCCTGCTAAAGAACTTCCAAACAAACAGATTATGGAGGTATTAAAAAGAACAACTAGAGAAAAACAGACTGTAGCAGAAGGCATTTTGGTTGTTTGTTTTTGGTTTGTTGTTTTGTTTTTTTTATCTGCGCCCATTGTGGGATAATTCTCTTTCCAAAATAATCTATGCAGGAGGAATAAATCAGAAAGTCTGTTTCAAATTGAAGCATTAGTGTAACGCATTACAGACAAAAGCAAAAACATGAAACGTAAATTAAAAAATCACCACAAGCAGTCAGGATTCACCAGAAAGGGCCAATAAGACTCAAAGAAGAAAGAGCTAAAACTGTAATGGTGGACCTGTAGTAGCCTGTAACCTGCACCCAAAAGTTCCCCAGTATCCAAAGACAGACATGTGATGTACTGCCAGTCTCTCCTGGGATCCCTCTCAAAGACAAAGGGAAGTCCCAGCATGTCTGGCATCTAGCAGGAAAAATTGTAACAAAGGTACCAAAGTCCTCAGGAATCTTATGGTATATGTTCAAAATACCCATAAACAGTTTGGGAAAGGGCTGAACAGCAATCTGGCAAAGATGAGGGTCAGCTATGAAGAAACACAAAAGGATCTCATAAGAGTCACTACAGAGCAAGAAAATAGCAGGTGAATTTCAGCAGAGATGTGTGTGCAGAGATGCACCTCAGACAGAGCAATCCTAACTTTATACACATGACAACAACTTGGCTGGCTACTAATACTTAGAGATATTTGGTGTTTATCATAGCTAGACCCATGAAAACATCACTTAGATGCTCACCAGCAGTCAAAAAACAGCCTGAAATGCAGAACATGGCAAAATAGAATAGAGAAGAGAAAACATCACAATGCCCCACCTCAACAATGCATGATGAACGCCATAATTCTGGCTCAATCACCATTTCCAAATGAATGAAAAGGAAGAAAGGATGGTTTTCAAGAATAGTCAAAGCTGCAACACAGTGGCTAGATTCTGAAAGAGTAACACTTGGTTTTAAGGTTTCTCTTCTCTGCATGGACTGAGCACAACTGTCCTTTAATCCAGCTCTTCTGATGTTTAAAGCTAGTGTCCATCTCAGCCAAGAGGAACAACCTCCACTGGAGCTATCTGCTTGCAAAGGTGTAGCCAGAACTCCATGAGCTCCTGACCATTCCTACTGTATCACATGCCATGGAATAGAGAACAGACACCTATCCCTGCCAAAAACATAATTGGTAGAACCAGGATGTGTGGGCCTGTATATTTCATATTTAAAAATATGCCCCGTGCAAACACCATGCACTCAACCTGAACAGTGAGTGGTTTTTTTTTTACACATCCTCATTTGCCACATCAGCAGTTTTCTCTCCCTTGGTTTATTTTCCATTGATTTGTGTCCTCTCCTCTGGTTAACCACATGTCAGATAAAATCTGCCAGTGCATACAACTCTGTATTTAATAAGCTGGGGTTCAGAGGGCCCAGGAACAGGGTCTGGGAATATAAACAGGACTGCCATGCCTTTTGGTCATCTAGCAGCATCTCAACCTTCTCTTAGGCTGGCAATTATCAAAAGCTTTACTTGAAAACATGTAAGAGCATAAGAAAAGCAGGATGGTCAAACCCAGTTACTAGTGGCTACAACACTCAGCTGCACTTTTAAAATTGTCCTACTCAGTGGCAGTAGCTGGCAGCCACAGAAGATAAACCATGTCCCAGAGAGCAAGGACAGTTAATTACATCCTGCTCCCTGAAGTGCCCCTTCAAAAGAGGGGGGGATTCAGCAAGCAGAAAAGTGAGCAAAAAATCTGTACTTTGATGAAACTAATTATTTCAGGCTCCAGAGGTAATTGGAACCTACTCATGTAATTTATTAATTTTCAATGTAAATATAGTGATCAAAATATCTTTCTTGCATACTTTATTCTACATGCATTGGTTCTGACTTCCTCTCAAAAAAGGTGGGTTAATAAGTCAGTTTAGCTTGCTTTTCAGATATTCTCAAAATCCTTCCTTATATTATAAAAACACTATTAAAGAAACTCTCCAATAAATGCAAGTACTATTTATACAAATCACAATATATGGAAGATAAAGTAAAACAATTAGAAAGAATATATATTTTTAAGTTAAATATATTTAAAACATGTCATTGGAAAAGCTCCATCAGCTAAACATTATGGATAATACAATACTTCACAAGACTCAAAGACATATTTTTCAGATTAACTGCACTGCAACACGTACTAAAAGTGAAATTATGGCCTTTCTTGTACCCATACACATTCATGAAAGTCTGAAATACTCATTTAGATTTGCAGAAGTACTCATCTGACTCTTGGAGCTATTTAATACTGACAGTTACATATTTTGGCTGTCACTTTTAAATCGAAGCTAAAAGGTGGCTTTCCCTCACCATTTTCCTCCTGACATAATAACTTGAAAATCTGGCTGTAATCAAGAAAAAGTGTCAAGATGCAACTCACTTAAAAGTAAGAATGACAAAATTTGAACCAGGGAGCACATGAGCTTCAGCACACAAGGAAACTGCTCATTTTAAGGGTCTGTTTAAGGAAAAAAAGGTACAGTTAGGCTCCGCTCTCTAATAGGTCTTTTAAAAATACATTTTGCAAGAATATTCCTAAGGTTTAACGAAGAGGCATAATAGGGTAGCATGAAAAACAGCTTTAATATTGAAAGGCACTCCTGTCATTTTGTAATTACTTTTGAAGTGTTTCCTAAGGTTGTGCAATTACATACTAAACACCGTTATTAGTATCGCAACAATGTTCTTAAAGTTTATTCCCCTAAGGATGCTTTCCACACTCTCATGTGTCTCTCAGTTCAACTGACTTCAAACCTAAGATATTTCTTACTTCATTTCTGACTCCACAATCAGGACCCCATTCTGCAATGGCTATTATTTCTACTATGATAAAATTTCAAATAAAGGTTACAAACATGTTAACTTACATTTAAAATATACTTGCCAACTAAAATTTCAGGAGTAAAACTTGAGACTTAATCATAAGAAATAGAGCAAAACAGATTCTGCAAATACAGGCATTTTTGTCTGTATTTGCAGACAAAATGTGTCAGGGCTTTTTCATAAGTACTGTTACCCTATTTCATTAAAGCACAGGTAAGAAAATAATAAAAATCAAAGAAAGCAAAACCAATCTGCTAAATTGTTTTTATTGTTAAACAGATTTCACATTACTTGAAGCAACTTTATAAAATCCCATCACCTATCAGTCAGGTTTAAAAACTCCCAGAGCCCACTTGTGCAGAAAACAAGCCCCAGTGAGAGCCTGTGGCCATTTTCTGGCATGAGTTATCAGGCTAGGAATCCCCAGTGGGGTTTACAGGACAAGCTACTGCTCTGGACAAGCTCCCCATCCATTTCCTCCTAGGTCTTGACCAGACCAGACAGTTCTCAGACCACCGTGCTGATACAAAGGACCATCATAGTACCTGCAGCAAGGCAAGAGAATCCACCCACCTGCCAAGGTATATGAAGCAACTCAAGTGATTTATGAGGAGCAGCTGAAGGAACTGGGGTTGCCTAGCCTGGAGAAAAAGTTGTTCAGTGGGGGCCTTAATACTTTCTACAATTACCTGAAAGGCAGAGCAAAGTGGGTCTTGGTCTCCTTCACCCAATTACAAAAAAAAGGAAAAGAGGAAACGGCCTCAAATTGCACCAAGGGAGGTTTAGATTGCATATTAGGAAAAATCTCTTCACCAAAAGGGTGAACAGGCTACCCAGGGAAGTGCTGAAGTCACCATTTCTGGAGGTATTTAAAGCACATGTAGACGTGTCACATAGGGACGTGGCTTAATGGTGGACCTAGAAGTGCTGGATTAATGACTGGATTTGATGACTTTAAGGATCCTTGCCAAACTAAACAATTCTATAGGAATGGGAGCACTACCAAGCAGGTGCTGAGCCAAGGTAAAAGAGCATCTGTTTTCCTAACACTTCTCTCAAAGGAAGCAATGTGTCCAAGTCCTCAGCCTGAAATCAGTGTTGCTAGAAAAGGAGCTGGGGGGAATCTTGTCTTCCTAGGATTTTCCTGCCAGACTGACCAAAGTACTAGCAAATTGGAGAAAGGCATATGAAAATTTTACCTGGAATTGAAGCAATCCCGTTTATCCAGTCAATGAGCAGATCCCCTGTGCCATCCACAGCATTTAGGGTCTTTAAAGGTCCCACAGCACACAGTTCAGCTGTGAGGAGGCAGGTGGAAAAAAGTAAATTCTAACTACTTTTGCAAACCTTACTGAGCAGCTCTGAGAAGCTATTGGGAAACAGAGAGGTGAGCTGGAGCACCTCTCATCCCAGCTGGTGTCTGGTGCATGCAACCAAAAGCCAGTGCTCCTGCACTCTGGAGCAACACCTTCCAGGTAAGAAAACCTCCAAAACTAGAACCATGGATGGTGAAAGAAGAAAATGGTCAGACCAACATGTCATCATCTGTAGTCGTTTCCTCTGCCTCTCCCAGACACAAACCTGGGACAGGATCACACCAGAAAGAGCAAGGGGCTTTTATATCATATATGCACCACTCAAAACAAGAGTTCTGTGTAGAGAAGAGATAAACCACCCTTTTATACAGGGTGGTAAAACAGACAACTGCGAGAGTAAGTGTAGACACAGCCTCACACTCCTCCGTACAGATGGTACAACAGCCCCTTCAATTTTCAGCACCACCTGAATCAGGGTCAGTGTATGAAAGTTGTTTATTCAAGATATAAAAAGAAAAGATATGGAAAAGAAAATGTATTGAGCTGTTTTGAGTTTTAGTTTTTTTATCAGGTTTGATGCTCAAAGAAATAAAAAGTCAGGGAAAAAAGGGCAGAACTGTGCCAATTCACTTATTTTTGGATCCAGATTCCCCAAAGCAGAAGTTTAATTTGTTGGTATCTTCTCATCATCACAGGTAAATATAGCTTGAACTGATTCAATTCTTTTTGAAATATGCAGAAGCTACTATGGCAGCACATAATTATCTGGGATCACAGGTCTGCTGTGACTGGGGACGTAGGCACAGAATCAAACACCACAGGTGCTCAGCTGCACTTTGCTCCCCAACACACCCAGCTGCTCAAGAGATTTGCAGAACACATCTATCTGCATGAAGTGTCCATCAGTTTGGAGTCATGCATGGAGCAGCCTGGGAGGCTCCAGTGACCACTACTGTTATAACAAGAAGTTTTCTCAATCACAGTTTAAATGCAGGGACTGTGATCTCTGGCTAAGGTCCTTAATCTAGAACAGCCCTTGAAGGCTCAAAGAAACACATTCACTATTTTGTAGGAGTCAACAAATCAGTTGGATATATCTGTCCACAACAAGGAACTTGAAACCAATTTATAAAAATTTAAGGAAGATAGGCAGGCAAGTATTGACAAGTCCTTGGCAGATCCACTATGAAGTTGCCAGTACAGGATTTGTGAATCCACATACCTGGCTTGAGGCTGATAAAGACAGCAGACAATCAGAGCCCAATCCATCATCGGTCTTACTCCCATTGCACATCAGTAAACAGCTCTAGTCAGAATGTTATTTATCATGTCTGCAGTAATGATTAGCAGTTGTGGATCCACCATTTTCACCACTTTGAGTCATAATTTGTGGCATTAAATACATTTTCTATTGCCAAGGTATTCATAAAACTTCAATTTATTAAGATTACAATTAAAGGCTAAGCATTTTTCCAATATTGCCATACTCATAGTTTTATCCAATTCTTGTTCAGAATTTAGGTATTTTTCAATATGAAAGATGAAACAGAGGCATGAAAAGTGAGGTTGCCACCAGCACCTCATTAACTTGATGGCTCTGTTTCCAGACTTGTTAGGGACTGGCACATGAGACAAGCTCTTAGCAGCAATAAAAGTAACCACAGATGCACTGCGAGTGTCATTAGCGAATGAAAGAAGGAGCAGCCCAGACTGATGCAGCACTGAGACTGAAACCAGACAGAAAGCCAGGCAATTCCTGCTTCAGACAGGAAGATACAGCAACCTTTCCTGCCTGACTAAAGAGATAATACTGCCTTTAAAAAGTCACTCTCAGTGAACATCTGAGAAGAAAGAAGGAACATCTGGTAGGGACAGCAATATCCTAAGACCGTATCAACCAACCAGCAACTATAGCTACAAGAATATCCTGCTATATTGTCTAGAGGCAAGAAAAAAATAATTAGAAACATGGGGTTTCCTCATGGAACATTTTAATAGGGGACTTGAAAGCAGAACAGTACAGTCAATTATAACTGGAACTGAGGAAAGAAAAGGCATTGTAAAAACATTGATGTTTATTTTGAATTCCTTCTCAGGTAGGCAGTAGCAGTAGCATGGTAGAAAGAGTTTAAGGAGAGGTAGGATACCACCTGAGCACAACAACCATAGCATCAAGCATGGAAAAAAACCTCTGCTTGTCCTTCAATTAGTGAGGATTTTCTTACTTCATTACTTTTGCTGTTATTTAGCTTTCTTCTTGGGGGAATGAATATATTGGAGTTTGAAAACACTCTTAACAGATGCTTTGGCGTACTTTCAGTCTGCAAAGATTCCAAGGAACGTTTTCAGACCTTGGGTATTCTTGGGCTTTGGGAAAACAGTTGGTGCTCTTAAACTAAAAAAAGCTGTAAATTACATAGGGTTGATCTCAAAAGATATCCTAAAATTGAGAGTACAAGAGGTCTTATAGTATGCCCGTATTATTCCATGCAGTAAGGTTATAACAGAGCATCTCAAGTATACAGATACAAAATCACATTGTCAGTGTGGTGACCTTTTGGTGTGGATGGATGAATTTTTCAGAGGCAAACTGATGAGATGAGAATATTACCAGAGGTACACATCAGATGCTTTTAGAGAATGATGAAATATGCTAAAACTACTTTTTCCACATGGACCTGGATGACATTTCCCTCTTCATTTCAAGATGAGATTCTGATCATGGAAATCTGGAAGGGCTTGGCTGATGTCCAGCTTTTACCAGAAACAGCAAAAATTTATTTCAGGAATAACACCAATTAGAGGGAAGAAATGGCACACCTCAGTTAAAATCCCATGAGGCTTACAGGATTCTCCTGATCTTCTCCTTGCACAGAAACAGTTCTCTGCCAACCAGGTTGGCAGCCAGAAAGTTTTCATGTACTCCTTCAGAATGAGGCAGCTACTTCTTCTTGGATCAGCTGATGGTAAGTTCAGTCAGTCTGGTGCCAGAAAACCAACTCCTGCAGAATGCACATCTGCCATGCTGCAGGTTCATCCATCTAGTTAATTGTATTCCCTCTTAAGAACCATTGACTACGCCCCTTTTTGCTACAGAAGGTATTTGGGTATGTCACTAAAATAGATGTGCACCCAACTTTTAGTTTTCTTGCATTTATAAATCCATAAAAAGGTTCATAAACCTAAACTGAGCCTACTAGCAGGATCCTGAGCTTTTCAAGAACTTCAAAAAAGTGGTTGAGGGGGAAGCCAATACTTCTGCTCCACAGCCAGTCCTTAGGTGGCCAACCCAGAACAATCTCAGAGTGCTTTGGAAGAGGGAAGGCAACACCATGCCACGTTGCAGAAGCACTTTTTGCCCAACACATGTCCCCGGTTGGCCAAGGACACCCTTAAGAAACATGCACTGACACACCACAGCCTACACACCAGTAACCACATCTTAGGAGCTTTACAAGGTCACACATGGCAGCGAGAATTTGGGAGGGAGATAAGGGCTGCAGCTAATGTTGACACCACACATCAGGCTTACAGGTCCTGAGCAAGGGGAACAGGCCAGCCTGAAAGAAAACATGTCTATCTGGGAGCAGCCTGGTGAACCATTAAGTTTTCATAAAAGGAACAGACAGAAGATCCCAACAGGTTTAAATCTTCCCCCACTTCCAACATAAGTGCTAAAAGATTTTGATATCCCTGAACTGTAGATTCTTATTGAAGCCTTTACCTATGGAGTAGGTACTCTTTAAGTCTCGAAAAATGCATGGATAAAGGAAAGTTGTGGCCTTTCAATAAATTGTGCAATTTGGGCATCACCCTTATCTTCAGAGTTTTTGTTTAATCATGTAAGAAATTAATCACAATTTCAGATATTTCAGGTACTCTCATAATTCACACTATGAATTTAAAAATGGCTCTTTTTTTCAATCTCCTGCAAATTGCAGTTACAAGAGACATGCTCCTGCCAGAGACAAAACTGTTCTGGACACCACTAAAAATGGCCATAAGCTTTTAGTACTAAAAAGGGAGAGATGGGCAAATAATGAGTTTTTCATACATATTACACTGAAAGAACAACACAATAGTCAGAGAGAAAATGAAGCTGACCTCTGGCATTTTTAAGTCCTGAAAGGCTTTCACAGGTTTGGGAAAATAATTTACTCTCTATCGATTAAAGCAGCAGCTAAACATGGATGACTGATCTCATTTTGCCAGCTTGCAGTTCATGCCAGGTAGAGAAACAGAGAGGATACTCTGACATAGGAAATTCAAAGGTTGATATTATCACTACATTATTTAAAATTACAAGCTGTGAATGGTCATCATTGAAGCTGACTCAAGTTTTATATCTAGTGTTTGAGGAGATAGAGTGCTTAATTCCAAAGGTCAAAATCACAATAGTTCTCTGAAACAAAAGCAAAATCTCCCAAGAAACCTCTCTCAGTAATAATAGCAGTACATTGTCTGAAACAAAAGTAATCTGATTTCCAGGCACACTTTGTAAGTAATCTTGTTTACTGTAATTTTGCAACAGCTTTCATAAATTTTTCATCTGAAATCAGGAAGGCTATAGCTTGTATTCTGACAGGTTGAAAGAGCTGAGTAAGTAAAATACATCCCTTGTGTACCTGGCTTTGTTTGGGAACGCTTATGAATACTTTGCCACATGAAAAAACACAAAAAAAAGGCAACTCAGACACCACAATGATATATTTTAACAATCAAATAAGACATTAAAATAGAAGGAAGACATCCTCTCACTTCCACTGGTTTCCAGTTTTTTTTTTTTTTTAAGCAGTGTAGAACACGAAAATGGTTCACACTTCATGAATATCCACCCTAACAATGTCCAATCCCACGTTCCATGTTCTAAGCTGTTCTATGAAGCACAAGCAAGAAATCCAAACTGAGTGTTATAGTGAGTCATTCTGGAGTTTCTTCTCCACAACAGACTTAAGTAATTTTCAGTGAAATCTTAACTGCTTTGTACAAAATCTAAAGGAAACAACTGTTAAGAAATATTTCCCTTAACTTTAGATGCATAGCACAGATCTGCACAGAATCATCCCATTTCACTTCCACCGGGCCTTCTCTACAGAATTAGGTCTTCTGTCAAAACAATCACACCTGTACAAGTTGTGCAAGATGAAAGATAAGGATATTAATACCAGATTTTGTGGCTCAGATACTCCTAACCCCATGTCCCTTGTATATCACCAGGCACAAAAAAATGACTAAAAGTCCACAGCTCTATAAAATATGTATCCTTCATTCAGAAGCAGGAGAAACAGATTTAAACCTTCAGGAATACTTTAATTACACATGCAACCAGAAACTAGACTATAATAAAGCGCTTTTAGGTGAAATTCTGGGCAGAGCTCCAAAACATTTTGTCCAGCATCCTGTGGCTGGAAGTCCATATAGGCAAGCTTTCTCTGTGCCTGAGGTTACTTTCATCTGTCGACTGGAAACTTGGATGAAGCCCACCTCTTTCTCCACTCACCCATCCAGTTGTTAGCTACAGGAAGATAAAGGCTCAGGAAAATGGTTTTGAAAGCATTTTTTTCCCTCTTCCGGTATGTCTGGAATTCCAAATGCAGACTGAACTATTAAAGTCACTCTTTCTGAAGAAGTAATGCCTGGCAAGATTCAGCCAGCTCACAGTTTTGTTTCCATAACTTTCAGCAGTCCTTCCATCTGGGTCCAGTTTTATGTCACTTTCATTACTGCAAATGATCTACCTCAAGAGATGAAATTACCAAAATAACCACATGCAACTTGTAAACAAACTGCAGACCATACCACCACTGAAAAGTACAAAATTTGGTACTAAACAGTGTCAAGCCCAAATTCTGCCACCTTGACTGTGGGCAAGTACAGTGTACATATCCACAGTTAGCTGTGCCCGACAAACTTCCAATTCCCCTTTCCAACAGCCCCTTCAGCCCTGGTGGGCAAGCACCCACATTAACATACTCGATAGAGGTAAGTGGTCAAACCTGTATTTTGCACACAGAGCTCCAAAATTTAAACCTTTGGATATTAAACAACTGAATTATGAAGCATCACCATTACTAGCCTCACTTTTACAACTGTTTTGTATTTAGTAGGAATGGTTGAACAAAAAGCTTAAAATACAGCCAATACCAAAAGGAAATAAACCATGTATCGACTCAAAGCTTAGCTAATCCTGCAGGCAGCTCCTGTAGGTTTTAAGACAAAAGTTTGGTCAAGCAAGAAAGCAGGATAGGAAAACACTAGCTGCAGTGTCTCTAGGAGAATCCATTAGATTATACCGACCTGCTCATCCTTGCCTTTAGAGATAACTAGCTCTGTTCAGTAAACATTCAGTTTTCCAGAAGACCGCAAAAAGATTCTCTTTTTTTTCTTTTTCTTTGTTTTTTTAAGGTAGGGGAAGAGTCTGAGACCACACAAATACCCATTTACTTCAGAAGTATACAGTAACGCCAACAGCCTGCTCTAATCATTAACAGCGGGAAAACTCTGTAAAGGACCAAGAATTTTACTGCCCTCTGCAGCTTTTCCTTTGCAAGGGCAAAACGCCACCCATTTCAGGGGAGATAAACTGATACCGACTGTCACCTGCTGCTGTGACACATTTCTCTTCCTAAAGCCTGGAAACCCCACACTGAGCGCGCAGGAAAGACATCGGACCAACCAAACTTCACCTTCCTTAAAAACGAAGGCTGCGCTGTACCAAAAGCTTTCTTGAGAAAATGGGTCAAACGCTAGAAAATGATCTCATAGGGGATGAAGGGGGCTAGCACAAGGAGGGGCACAGCCCTTGCTTACTTGCACTAAAAATATTACTTCAGATACAGGTACGGACCGCATTTTTGCGCGGCGATTAAAACCCTGCCACTACAAAGGCCACCACGGCCAAGCCGCCAGTTGGAAGAGAGCGGAGCCAAGGAATTAAGTGAATTAAACTCGATGCGCTTGTTGACTCAGTTTTCGCTCCATCAGCCGCGCGGCCGCTGCTCCAGCGTCGCCCCTAAATACCGGGCCGCAAAGTTCGGGCGGGGGCTCCCGGGCCCCGCCGCCACCTCGGCGCCTCCCGCCACCAACTTTCCGCCGCAGGAGCCGCAGCACCGGCTCTCGGCCGCCCCGTCCCGTCCCGTCCCGCCCCGTCCGCCTCGGCTGCGAGCGCCGGGCGCGGCGATGCCAGCGGGGCGAGCGGAGCGGGGATGCCGGGCGGTGGCAGCGGGGATGCCCGGGAACCCGGGGATGCAGCGGGTCCCGGACCGGGAGGGCGTCTCTTACCAGCCCGGAGGCGAAGAAGACGGCGAGCAGAGCCAGGCAGGTGCCCATCACGATGAGGAGCAGGAAGACGATGAGCGGGTGCTGCTGGCTCATGCAGTAGTAGGACTCGTAGAGCCAGTCCCGGGAGCGGGACTGTTCGCCGCTCGCCCCGCAGCCGCTGCCCGCCTGCTCTGCCCGCTCTAGCAGGTAGCGGCGTCTCCTCCTCATCATCATCGCTTCTTGCCACATCGGGCAGAGCCCGCGCAAGTCCCTCAGAGGCGCCGCCGCCGCCGCCGCTGCCGCAGGAGGCAGCCGGGGAGTGGAGCGGGGCGCGCTCCCGCGCGGGAGGCGGAGAGGAGGAGCCGCGGCGGCGGCGGCGGCATGGGCATGGGCACGGAGCGCCGGGATGCCGCGGCCGCCGCGCAGCCCGCCCGGGGCTCGGTGCGCCTCCGGAAGGCGCCACCCCGCACGCACATGCCTTGCCCGGCTCCCCCGGGGGCGGGGGCGGCCGCCGCGCTCCTCCTCGCCGGGGAGGGCAGCGGGCGCCCGCCCAGAGTAAGCGCCCCGGAGCGGGCGGTGCCTGAGCGGGCGGCCGTGGGAGCAGCCGCTGCCCCGCGCCCCTCCGTAGCAGCGCCGGGAGATGCCCCCGGGGTCGCGCCACCCGCCCCGGTCCCCGCCTGCGCGGGGCCGGGAGCCCTCGCCGCCCGGAGGGGCGCGGGGCCGCCGCAGGTGCCGCTCCCGACGGCGGCCGCGGGGCGGAGAGCGCGGCGTGTGCCGCTCCCGGCCCGCCCCGGCCCTGCCCGGCTCCCGCGGGGACGCCGCTGCCTTCCCCAGGGTGGGTGGCAGCACCTCCCGGCGCCGCAGGGAGAGAGAGACATTTGGAGATTGCTTTGGAATTGCTCCCACGGGCGGAGGGCTCTTGCGGGACTGTTCCGCTGGGTACCTTTTCCGGAGGCGGAATCCCCTTTTTAGAAGTCATACGTCGATTTTTGTCAAAACGAGCATTCGAGTTAGAAAGAAGCAATGACACATTTGTCCCCAGTTTACCATGTTCCGAAGGATTTGTTTAATTCCTACCAAAGCAGGGATTGGAAAGATGCTGGACATCTAACCCAATAAAGTCGCATATCTGTCATGCACGGCATTTACAGGCAGTTCTGCATCCCCAGCCCGTTGCTTCCCTGAATGCCCCTCCCCACAGCTGAAGTCGGTCTGTGCCCTCTCTGATCTACGCTCCAGCCCCTGTTGTTGCTTTGTCACATCCTTAAACTCATAGAGCCTGCCAAAACGCTCCCAGGAGAGGAAGACAACAGAGTAACACAGATGTTAACAGGCTTGAATGTCCCAAGGGTGTCTCCTGGCGATTGGAGTGATGTTAGAAACAAGAGGGACTTGGGAGTACTATGCTACCACAAAAGGTGAAAAACTGGAGCTGACATAAGTGGTCATAAGTTGTCATAAATGAGAGACATAGACTAGAGGGCTGACCATTAATCAGGCGGAAAAGAAGGCAGGTAACTAGGATGATATAGACCAAAACTCCATGGACTGTGAACTAATTTACATTTAACAGCTAAATTCTGTGCCACTGATTTTTCTACCCAGAAAAAGAAGAGATGGGTCCTCCTCCACAAGTGTAACAATGCAGAGAAACCAGTAGCACATACAGCTCCAAAGCCCTGTCCATATATTTGCACCTCTTAGATTCCTCAGGTTTTTAAAAGGTTTTTTAAAAGCCTTCCTGCCCCCTGTTCCTCTGAGCTGGCTGTATGGAAGAAAAGCTGCTTGTTTTTCACTCTTCCTTCCCTTGGAGCGCTTTCTGGGGCAGGAGGAACACATAAAGGAGAAGTGGAAAGTTACAACCGCACCCACTGTTTTGGGAGAGAGAGGGTGAAAAACTCTCAAAAAGCAGAAGTGGTAAGATTGAAGGATGAACACAAATCTATGTGGGGAGAACATTCTGGCAGAATTAATTGCTGGGAAGGAGTCAGTAGAGGTGGGTGTGAGAATTTTTGCAGCATGAAAAGGCTTTGCTTGCAGTCACTTCAAAAATTATGGAGTTGGCCACCCTCACTGTCACACACACATATATAGTGAGATAAGCATAGGGAGTTTAAAAAAATCAAGAGCCAAACCAGAATTACAACATAAAGCCTCTTGAAAAAGCAGATCTCAGAATCTGGTACTTGAAGGTGTTTTGATCTCTCAAAGGTGGAAAGACCAGTATCACATATACACTTCTTAAAAATTCAAGAATAACTCCATGATCCTGTTAGTAGTCACAAAAATGCAAAAGATCTGAACAGGCAAAATGAAAAAAGTTCTCTGTTCCATGTGTACATCCTTGCAAAAGCATTTGAAATGTAGACAGTACACTCATACAGATGGTAGAAGTCGTTGTCTTCTTCCCCCAGCTGATTCTGCTTTAATAACTTTCCACTGCTTTCCACCTCCCTGAGCCTGAACAGGAAAGGCCATTCCAAAGAGTTTTACCATGATGATCATGCCATTTGTTTGTTATTTCAGTAAGATCTTATGCCTGTAACAGCTAATTCCTCATTATATTACTCTCATGCAATTTCTCAGGAAATAAAATTATAATTGCACAGCAAAAATTTAATTAACCCAAAGGTTGCCCAGTGGTGTCTCATGCCTTTCCAAAACAATGGGATAAGCATAACTGCCTTCTGAAAGAGCAGACATAAGGTGTTTCAACAGCAGAGGAAGAGAAAGTAACATGGTAACAAGAGAAAGCAAAATAATCATGTGTAAACATCACTTCCTAAGGGCGCAGGAGCAGGCAATTCCTAGATGTTACAAGTCAAAGGGGTGAGGCAGAAGGCTGGCTTGGCTGAAGAAGAATCTTCTTTCAGAAATAAGATGACAAAGAAGGCCAATGGAAGAAATTTCAGGTGACATGGGAAGAATGCCAAGATGCTGCTTGCCACTGAAGGGAGAAAATTAGTGTGGCCAAAGCTCAACTGGAGTAGAAGTTGACCAAAACCATAGGGGGAAATAAGAAAAGGTTGTTTTGAATATATTAATGGCAATAGGCAGAGTAGAAATAACATCAGCCCGTTAGAGGATGAGGAGGATCACCCCCCAAACAGGCACATGGAGAATGCAGAAATATTTAATGTATTCTTTGCCTCAGTCTTCTGCATGGATGATGGAACAAGGGGATCTCAATGCCCTGAGCTGGAGTACTATTACTGAGAGAATGATCAGCTCCAGTCAGCCCTGAAATTTTATGGGATCTGCTGCTCCAGCTGGATCCCTAAAAATCTTTGGGGCCTGAAGGGATTCTACCAGGAATCCTCAAGGAACTTGCTGATGTCATTCCAAAACCTCTCCTGATGATTTTTGAGCAGTCTTGGGAATCCAGAGAGGTCCCATCTGACTGGAAGCTGGGCAACATTGTCCTGATTTTCAAGAAGGGCAAGAACAACCCCAGAAACTACGGGCCTGTCAGTCTCACTTCAGTGCCCAGCAAAATCGTGAAACATATTATTCTGGAAAGTATTGAAAAGCACCTACATGACAATGCAGTAATCAGTCACAGCCAGCACAGCTTAAATCCTGCTTGTGAAACCAGATTTCCTTTTACAACAGGGCAACCCACCTCATTGATCTAGAAGTGCCGTTATATGTCATCTTTTTGGACTTCAGTAAAGTTTTTGATATAAGCTGCGATGTGTCTCACAGTATTCCTCTGGACAATATATCCAGCATACAGTTGGATCGTCATGTTATGTGATGAGTGAGCAACTGGCTCACAGATCAGGCACAAAGAGTTACAGTGAATGGGGTACCATCAGGCTGGTGTCCAACTCAGCATATTCTACAGTTCTTATTCTACAGTTCTAATATGTTTCCATTGGACTCCTGTGTTTTCTTGTCCAGCTGATGGACTCACCTGCTCTACTTCCCCTCTCCAAACGGGAAAGTGGCACCTTTCAATTCATCCTTCAGACTTCAGCTGGAAACGTCCCACACCTTAGTGTCAAAAACCCTCATCCTTTCTTAGAGTAGATCTGTAGGTAGAAGCAATGGTCCAGTAAAAAAAAAACTGTCATGCAATTAATGTCTGCAACATTCTATATATGGACAAGGTAATTAAAACTGTGCAGTATCCAAATCTGAATTTGAACTTCTAATTTAAATGCTCTACTTTTTTGTTTAACATATTAACACTTTTTTTTCTCCCCACAGGATGAATTTAATTAAGCGAACATTATTGCAGTTGAATGACAATTATGTCATTGCTAAAGTTGAAATGCCATATGTTTTTAAAGACCAATTACCCTAGGTAGCTGAAAATAAGCATCCTTACTTGGCTCAACGTGAAAGTTTGCTATGCCTCAGGGAAAAGGAAGGTACAGTGAATTCTGTAATTTGTGGTTGAAAATAAAAGGACTTTCAGAAAAAAACCTCTTCATGCGTTCTACCTTATTTCTCTAAATGGGGAACAAAAGCAAACCTAGCACTTAAGATTGTCAGAAACTGTCTCCTGTGTACCCTTGAGACTCCCAAAAACATGAAAGAATTTATTCCTTAGCTGGTGTCTAAGAATCTGTTGTACCCCTCTGGAGTAGCAAAACAACACAGAACAAAAGGTTGAGGTCCACAGCTGCTTGTCAAAGCAACCGTGAGCCAGAGGCATTACACATTGCAGTAGCAGATTAACTTAGAGAACTTGGTCCCTTCCAGAGCCTCAATTGTTCTATGATTCTGTTATCACAGCTTACTTCCAGTGGCAAGGGATCTGTCATAAGTCTTAAAGAAGATATAAATAGAAACAGGACATACAGGAGAACCTCTTGTTCCTACATTGCTCTCTTTGCCCCTCTGGCTCAGTCTCCATCACATCTTTCCTTCACTTTCCTTTCTCTGTTGTCTTCTGCAGGAGTGTTCTGGTCAGAGATACAGAGTAGCTCCCAGCAGAGACAGATCCTTTGCTCTCAGCTACTCCGTTCAGCTGTAGGACAACCTGAACCACAGGAAATAAATTGGAGGGAAAGCTGCTGAATCCCACAGCCCTGCAAGACAGCAAGCACACAAAAGAGTCATAACGATTGGCCTGAGCAAAACTCTGCCCCCAAGTCCACTGGTGGTCAGGTTGCCCCCATTGGCAGCTGGCCACCAAAGCTGCCCATCACTGCAGACTTGATGCTGTCCTGCCACCAGGGCACCCCACACTGAGCTGAGATTGCAGGTCAGGGTGTCCTGCCAGGAAGGTTTCACATGGCCAGGGCTTCAGTGGCACTTCAGAGCTTGCATGTGGCAGCAGGGCCAAACTCAGGCCAGCCAGAGCGGCTTAGGGTTGCTCTGGAAAGCCATCTCTGCCATAAGATCAATGTGTGGATACATCTGACGTGACCAGGGTCTTAACAACCTCATTTTGTCCAACAGTGATGCATAACTTTTGTTGTTGTTGTTGTAGTTGTTTAAGACTGAAGAGTGCTATTTTTACTGAATTTTTCTGCATTCATTTTACGGAGTTCAGTTAACAGGACTTGCTCTTTCAAATCTTATAATAGCAGCTATGTGTTACTGTTGCTCTTCAAAAAATGAGGACACAATCTTCTACAGAGATAAATTGGATTTCACACACCTGGAACCAGGTGAAATTCACTTTTGTTTTAGATACAGACTTGCCTGCAGTGTTTAACATTGTTATTTAAGGTGCTAAATAAGTCTGACTGTTCTATAATTCCTTGTGTAATTTTTCTCCTTCCCCCTTTTTCAAGACAGTATCTAACTTTGGACCTCTCTCAGCCTCCATAAACTTTTAAGAGTGCTTACTAAAAAGTTTTGAGGTTATTGAAGGAACTACTTGAGATTCAGATTATCTGAAAATTCCTCAGTAACCTCTCTTCTTGGATTATTTCCTCACAGATGGTGTCTACTTTGGTCATCTAATAATAGATAACCTTTTTATTGAAGATAGAAGCAAAATACACATCAGATTTTTAAAGGTTTTGGACCATCTGTTATTATCTGAATGGTGGGCCAACAATTTCCAAAGTCTTCTTTCAAAAAGCATGTGACAAACAAAAATTATCCAGAAGTGCATCAGTTTTCTCTCTGCTTATACCTTGGCCTTTCTTATTTTGATCATGCTATTCTTTACATTCACTCTTTTAATATGACTTCGTTTCCAAATTCTATATAATATTGTACTTTTTCTGTTTCAAGGCATTAGCCTTCAATTATACATTTCCTCATCTTTCATATCGGGATAGTTTGCACTTAGTGCTATTACTTAGGAAACCACCCACTCTTCCAGATAACCTGCTTTCAGGTGGGAGATTTAGGGAAGGTGGGAGGAAAGCAATAGAACTTTGGAAATTTGGAACAGCTCAGATGGTTTTATAAAATTGCAAATTGACTGGACAAACTAGAGACAAGTACCATAGGCGGCTGATGAAAGACCTGTTCAATATATAACTGCAGCCAGAACACTTTTATAGATTTCAAATGCACAAAGAATCAGATAATAAGTGATTTAGAACATACAATAATACCTCTATACTGATCAACCTTACACCCTCATCTTGAGTTTTATTACCCTACTTATCTTACATCATAAAAAAACATTGAAGAATTAGAGACAGATTCTTTAGAGAACAGTTAATCAAAAACAAGGAAGAGTTTCCTCTGTTTAGCAAATATATAGGATGGTTATCTACACAAACAAAACATGGGAGGAACCATACTAATGCACGTAACACTGCTCTAGAAAAGACTGCTTGGAATTTTTGTCTTCTTTTTTTTTTTTTAAGAAAAAGGTTAGACTGAAAATTAAACAAATAAATGCAAAATTTGTAAATGGCATACGTTATTTCACTGTGGTAGTTAATCTGTCAGAGCAGAACTCTGTCACAAGAGGCTTCTAAAGCAAGAATTTCAGGGTACAAAACTGATTTGGTTTTATATGCTTTTCAAAGTTTGATAGTTGTCAAAAATAACATGAATTACAAGGAATATTGATGCTGCTGTTTCACAATTAGCGTCGGTGCAAGGCAATGCAGGGATAAAAAAAGGCAGGTTATGTCAAAATGGGTTTCTTGCACCTTCTATTGAAAAATGATGCAGCTATTTTTTTTTCAATCCTGAAAGAATGGTTATTAACATGGATTATTGTTTGTTGTCATTCAGTTGGAGTCAGTGGTGTTCCAATGAATTTAATTGACTAAAAGAAATGTTGATTTCCTGAATAAAGGGCGAGAACATTGATTCAAAACCTACTGAATCACACAACACAGTCTACATATTCTTCCTTCAATAAGGAAGGCATATATATAGTAAAATTATTTTGGTTCTAGACATTTTATTATGATCTTTACTCCATCTGCACAATCCACTGAAAATAAAAAAAAATGCACCTAAAGCAAACTCATAAGTGTGCAATGCTTCAAAATTATTCCAATGATTAAATCAGATACAAAGCATTTACTGGCCTATTCAGGTTAATTAGGTTAACTCGTACTACAGAACAGAAACACATAAATCTAAATATAAAATGAGCAGCTGAAATAGAGAAATGCACCTAGGTAAATTCATATCCAAGAAAACCATATTCGTGTGTATATAAAAAAACAATATTGCAAAATCTCTGTGTTGCTTCAATTTTTCCCTCAGTAGCTGTCATAGCTATGTTAAAGGAAGCTTCCTCTCAACAGAAGCTGCAAATGGCAGTGCAAATAAATGGCACAATCCTGCAAAATTCAAGATATGAACCAAGTTCTGAAAATACTTAAAAGCAAAAAAAGTCTATACGTGTTGAATCTGGGATTTCTGTGAAACTTTTTGAAAGCTTGGAACTAATTAGTGAGATAGGTTTTTGCGAGATGGCATGACAAGTATTTTCCCTAGACAAAAAATTTTCTGCCTTTAGTTTTATCATCTACTTGGCTCCAAGAACAACCATCTCGATTCATGTTTTTGTAATTATTGTGGTATTATTTATTTAATGGCCAAAGTTTTGCTTAGAGTGAGAAAAGAACTCTAGGAAATGTTATCAACAGGTTAATATTTAAATTGAACTGGACTTAAACACAAAATTAAAGGAGAGTTGAGCATCATTCCAGATTTTAACCAGAGGTAAATTTTATCCATAATTTTTTCCACTTGCCAGGGCTATAGTCTCTCACTCTTGCAGAGGTTCTGCATTTCTTCCTCTCCTTCTTTCACAGCTTCAGTCTGTTCTGCTAGATAAATGGTGCATGCTCCTTTTGGAGCTGGAGCTGGCACTGCCTGCTTTCAAACCTCTGTTCTGCCACTTAGTGACCTTAGTAAAAACATGCTAACCACAGATGGCTTCCAGCGTCGTGTGAAGCTGTGTGAGGTAATGGTTTCAGCTGCACATTTGATAAGAGCACCCAGCTGACAGCAGAAAGTTGTAAGAGCTGGTAACGTTCCAGGACCCAAGTCTGCAGTGTTGTGCCAAGAGTAATGGATCCCAGGATTTTGGAGAAAGTGTTATTTCCGGAGTGAGAAAGGAAACACTGAGCTGCTGCTGAGGATAAGAGGTCACTCTGCCCATGAAGTCTCCTGGTTCTGAATGAGTGATAGACCAGGGTGCTGGAGTCCAGGAGGTTGGAGAGATTTTCTGAAGGGAGGCTTTGGGTGTGTGGGCTGAGTCGGGTCCTGGCATGGTGTCACACCTTAAACAGAGATTGTGTGTTGGCAGCACAGCCTAACCCTACTTAGCACGAAGGAGTGGGGAGCAGTAGGGTAAATGTCATTGGCAAACCCAGTCCAGCCCTTTGCCTTACTGGTGAAACCTACCTCATGCTGGGAACACTTCTCCTATAGCTTTGGAGAAAAGGTATTTATATTAATCAACAAAATATTTCAGCTTTAGAATTTTTCTTCAAACCAGCTGATGGATAAACAACTGTTGGTAACAGTTATGATATACATAACTGCATATCCACAATGTGTATTTAGAGGGGAAGCTTATAAATAGCTGCTAAAGCACTCTCTCAGATTTTTGAGCACCATCTTATCACTAAGTCTGTGTGTAACTTTTTCCATTTTTGAGATCAAGGTCTCAAAAAATAAAGTACCAGAGACCTATACATTTCACTAGAACTTTCTCACTCCTTAGGGCTGAAAGAAAATTCACTATTGAGGCAACAAGGGGCCTCCAAAGATTGTCTAGTCTGACCCCCCCTGCTCTAAAGAGGTCATTTGGAGCAGGTTTCTCAGGAGTGTGTCCAGTTGAGTTTTGGGTACCTCCAACAATGCCAACTCATCAATACTCTTGAGCAACCTGTTCCAGTGTCTGATCATGCTTACACTAAAAAAGCTTTTTCTAAGCTGTATTTGTTTTTTTGCATGCTGTGCCCATCGCCTCATGTCCTTTCACTGAGCAGTGCTGAGTCTGTCTCCGTCTTTTCTGTTCTCTGCCCCCTGTCAGGTATTTATATTTATATACGCTCTTATGTCCCCCTGAACCTTCTCTTCTCCAAACTAAACAGTCTTGAGCTTTCCTCTGAAGAAAGATCCTTCAATTGCTTAATTGACTTTGTGACCTTAGGTTGGACACATGACTTGAAACATTTGTCCAAAGTCCAGCATCAGTCTGGACTGATGTCTCTTTTGTTTAAAACATAAAACTACAGTGTAATAGCAAAATCCTGCAGAGTGAGAAAGTCAAAAGAAGGCAATAAACTGATGAAGAAATACAAGAGAATGCTTAAACAACTCAGTAGAAAACAATGAAAGCAACAGTGACAGTGGAAGTGTTCAAAGGATTCCACAGGTGTAGGATATTTTGGAAAGTAATCAACATATAAAGAAAAATATGTGAATTAGAGGGCAATTCAATAATGAATAAAATTAAGATAAAATCATACAGTCACAAAAACTATCCAGTTATAAAACAGGTCCTTCATAGTGAAACAAGTTTCCTTAAAAAAAAAAACACCAAAAACTCCAAAACAAAAGCTGACCATTACCTATGCAGCTGAGACATTTAGAAAAGAGTGGAATTTTTAAGAGTAAGTTTAAGTGCTAGTAGAAATCACAAAAGAAAATCAGAATTCCCAGGAGCAAAGCTTGAAATGTCATAATTTCCATGCTGATATACTTAGAGCAAGAAGAAAAAAAATGCAATCATGCTGTCTCATCGAATTCACAAACTGATTGAAAATTTGAAAATATCTAAAGGAACAAAGAATGATAATTTACTCAATAAAAAACAATTAGAACAAAATAGAAAATAAAAAAATAATAAGTATCCTTCGCTATGATTACTGTTTCATAGGCTAGGAAATCCTGGATTTGCTATTACATGGTAGTTTTATGTTTTAAACAAAAGAGAAATACAGGAATTTTCTGGATCTATGAAAAGCTTATCTTTTAAAATAAAATATATTCTAGTCATTGGCTGTTTGGGAAAAAAATTAAAATTATAAAAGCTGAACCAAATATTTTGGTTACAAAAAGTCACACTAATACATTATGAGGTTTAGGAAGGTCAGCAATAGTTTTGTCTGCAATTGATGCATAATTAAGATTGGGATCTTCTTTCCTACCTGAAGTAGTCATGCATGTGTCCCTTTTATTACCAAATTCACAGCTCAGGTTGGAAAAAATTACTTGCACCTGCTTTTTTCCAATAAGGCTAATGATCTCAGTTATAGAAAAAGACAGGGGATACGCTATAACAGAAATCAAGACCTAAGCATATTATTCTTCCACAGACCCTATTTGATCTTAAACTCACTTAATTTATTTTAGACTAATGGGGTTTAGTAGGAAGAAGAGGAAGACGATTCAGGGCCATGTGTTTTATCTACATCAGTTTTCATGTCTGAATCAACAGCTATAAAATTGGTATTAAATATAGATTGGAGGAATTGTCCTGATTTAAGTGAGATATTTCTATACATTGTGCATAAGCAAAGTGTAGAACTCTTGTTGCAGGATGCTGTAGATGCTAAATATTTGTAAGTGTTCAAGTAGCAGCTGGAAAAAGATGTGTCGTGATGGAGGAAATCTGATGCTGGCCATTAGGCTCAGAAACAACTTCCACTTCGTAAAGTTCCTGAGCAATTAGGTTTTTTTCCCAGCCACAAGTTACCAAAGTCTGAAAGGGGAGTCAAAGGAGACATTACTACACATTTTGTCCAATTTTGCTACACCTTCCTGCTGCAGTCTTATAGTCCATCTGCTTTGATGCTTTATGTTGGTTTCAAGCATGGTGACAAAAAAATGGGCAAAAAGTTTCTTTTGCTCTCTGATCAGATGACTGCCATGCAGAGTGTTGTACTTGCAGCAGCCAAGCTATCCAGCTTCCAGGTGTCTGCGGCATGTCCCGTAGTTTTAATTCTATTTTATATATGGTGTTTTCCTGCTTGTTTTAGCTTAATTATTGCATAGCTTTGTTCAGCTATGTAGTTCTTCTGCTTCTAAAGGCATCATGACAATACAGTGTATCAAAATTAAGTAATCATAGTATATCTAACCCCACTGTAATTGGAAAACATGAAAAAATAACTGTGAGCAAACCCAAGGAATGAACTGTTTTCCTCTTAGCAAAAAGTCAGGTCACTGACAACTTCCTACAACAATCCATGGGAAGGGTGAGAGCCTAAAGGGTTAAATACTTTTGTACTACTAATGATCTTTAGCAGAAGTAAGAAATATGGAAATTAAATGCTTGTAATTGGACTAAGTGGTTGCTGTATTTGATTAGACTGTTACAGCATCATACCAGCAGTAAAGTCCAGTCATGGATCTTCATATAAGTTGTGGTCTCTTATTACTCATCATGAACTTCAGTGCATAGTACTAAGCATGCACCACTGGCCAGTGTTTGAGACAGGTTCCTGGGATGGATGGACATTGGATCTTACTCTCAGGAGCAGGATTTTATAAAGAAGAGGCTTTGCAAAACATTACCTCAATGAAATACCCAAACTATTCTCCTAGAACCATTCTAAAGTTTTCTCATCTTGGAGAGCAGCACTCTGCATGCATTGTAATGCTCCTGCTATTATAATTGGAGTTTCTGGAGTGTTTCAGAAATCGTAGAGCATAGTCATTAAGACTGGTAATAGAAAACAGATATGTTTTCAACAAACAGATCAAGGGATGCAATTTAAGTTCTCACCCACGCTCTACTCTTATCGAAGACTCCAGCTGTACAAAAACAAGAGTTAAAATCAGTACTGCATAAACATCACACAAAAGTGAGCTGCAAAACCGTATCCTTTCCCTCTTCTACTTTTCTTAGAGAAGTACCTGTTAATTAACTGATGAACCGAAACAACACAGCCCTTATTTAGGGAAGTGAAACGTATCCAGAAGCTAAAAAAATAACTGCCTTTGCAGATGACTTCTGGCCAGTGAAGACAGGACTATGTTGTCCAAGAAAATTTTAGGTCAGATATTCCTTTTTCTCCCCAGATTCCTGTATAGAAATAGCACAAGCACAGTTACATCACAACAGGAACAGTCTTTCTTCTCTAAAAAACACGGACATCCATAACAATGATAGAAAAGCACAAAAAATATTAGTCTTAGCATTGTGCCAGCAGCTTTTAAATATGAAGAACCAGTTAGAGGTGAAACCATTAAAATTACACAATTACTGCAAGAAACCATAATTTAAAGATAAGTTCATTTTTCTATTATTGTTGGGCCAGTTCCTGAGTCTGTGTAAATACTGATAAATCCCATTGAAATAAGTCTCAGTCCTCAAAGGCACCAAATACCTTGATATAAATAATTTCTGGGATACAATTTTTTTTCAGGGATGTTCAGCATTCCTAGGAGTGTGGTTTAAAGAACGCCTCTGATCAAAGGAAAAGTCACATCCCTGTGGCTTTATGCTTTCTTTCAGCCATACTGATTTCCAAAAAAATGTAGAAAGCCTTCTGCAGGAACACTACAAATGGACTTATGTCACATCTATATTAAGTAGCACTCAATTTATAAACTCCTAGAGTGTTCCTTGGCAAACAGCTTTGTTCATTTGAATTATTGCAAAATATTGAATATCTGAGAATATGCTCTTGGTGATCACAGCCATTCATTACAGAGTGAAAAGCTGAATTTCCATTGTCAAGGGCATTGTCTGAGAATTTTTTAACACAGGTCAGACAACAGGTAGAAAAACAATTGCAGAAAAAGTACATTTGTGAGATGTAAATGCCATATAAAGTAGAGCATCTCAGAAATGAAAGTGGAAGAAGAGGTAATTAAATATTTTCTTCTGTTTATGTCAAAAGTCATTAAACAGATTAAATTAAAATGTATGAAATTTCTGAGAGAAAAGACGTCACCATTTTATATGCCAGAAACACAGTGAGTGATATAAACAGTCCTTGATAACACTCCTCACTCTCCCTCTCTGATAAGGACATATTTTGAGATAAAGATGTGTTTTAAGAAAAGCATCTGTGACTTAAAATATTTAGCTATGACAGATCATAGAGGATTTGCATCAACTCACCACCCCCTCCCCAGAAGATACTGATGACATTAATTACACTTTATCCTTTAGCTATCATTGTAACAGAAAATGTGCTAAATACCTATTAGCTTAAGGAGCAGCTAAGTGAGCCTGGAAATGTGTTTTCATTAACACTACATGCTTTCTGATGTTGCAAACTGGGGTGAAGCTGTGAGAAAGACTAAATGAATGATACATCTGGTACAGTGCCAAGGGATAAGGACCAAGTGTCTTCCTGTAACACAGGGGGCCTCCTCACTGTCAGAGGAAATCAGGCGTGGGAAGGGAGCAGCCATGTCTTGTGTGGCTGAGTCTGAAGGTCTTCAGACCCTTTGAATTTTGACACCAAACCCTGGCTTTGCATGGATACAAATTAAAAATTAATTACATTAAGTCTTCAGCACGAGAATAAAACTTATTTTGGTTTTCCAAGTGATGTGAGGATTGAAACCATAAAGTTAAATTAAGAACAAATATTTATCCTGACTGAAATCCCTTTTGGACAAATAAATCCTCCTGGCAAGACAAGCATTCCTAATATAATATATTTCATGCCATATTTGCCAGAGGTAGCCTTTTTGTTATCCCTCATCTATAAATAACTGCTTCACTTTTTTTTATTACTTAAGACATTGTCTCACTTTGCTTAAACAGGGGGATATGATTATGATAACATTGTTACTGTTATTATAAGCAATAGCATTAATGCAATCACAAAGATGAAAAATCAAGTGCAGAAAATGCCAGCACAAAGGCTGAAAGCTTTAAGCCCCCCTCCAGGTATTTATTTGTATCCCCAGGAAACTCTAACATACTATAAAACAATGTGAAATATCTTATCTAGTATCGCAAACCTGTATATAGAGCATATATTCTTCCTTAGTGTGTTTGCTTTATAGATTTGTGTGATCTAGAAAACATGCCATGTGTAAGAAAAATTATAGAATAGCATAATATGGGAAGAATAGTTTAAATTTTAGAAGTGAAACATCTTATGCTTGAAGCTTTTATTCTGGGCAAAAAAAAAAGTGAGCTAGACTTATGTGAATGGGTTTCTAATTTGGAATGGTGAAAATGAAGTTGTAGATGGGTGCTGAATAGCTGCATTAGAAGGAGACATGCAATAAAATTGTACAAAGTATGAAGAAAAAAATATAGTTGATATCAAAATCCACAGCAGTGTGAATTATAGATCAAGAGCTATGCAGTCTACTGGGTTGTGGAAGAGTAAACCTTGCAACTTTACAACTTCAGTTGTTGTAAAATTGTTGGCAGAAAGCATAAATTCATTGTGTAACAAAGGTAGACCCAGAAGTGTTGAGAATTGCATATTACACGTAGTTAATGTAAATATTCATCTTCACAGTGTCTGGGAAGGCACTTATAGGAAAAGGCAGCAAATTTAAGTATTCCTGGGATCAGTACAGGTAATGTCACTGGGAAAAAATACCCAGCAACAAAAGGCACACAACATTTTTTGTAAGTATCAACTGTAATGAATCCATAGAAAATGTACTGTCCCTGTGGGGGGAAAAAAAACACACAGAAGAAAAATCTGTACTAGTTTAAAAAGATGAGTAGAAAAATTAAGAGTAAAAAACTGTGGTATTAAATTATGTATAGGAAATGTAACAGTAAAACCTGTAGTGGAAAATTACTATTTTAATAACTTGAGTTGTAAAATCAAAGCCAAAGATCTACTGAATATGAGGGGATGCTATGACAGGCCCTGTGGAGAGATCCGATGATTAGGCACAATTTTTTTCCATCAGTTGCAATCAGATAGCTATCAAAGTAAAGATAATTGATAAAAAATTAGGAGTCCATTTTGTAATAGGGAGGGAATATCTTGATAGAAAAGATGTTTTCAATCCACCTAGACCTGCTGTAATTTCATGCTAGGCACTGGTCGATGATATCTGATTTCTGTGGATGACTGCGTAACAGACTTCAGAGAAAAAAATAGTTGAGTAAGGTTTTTAAATCCATCTCAGATGATATTCTCATATGCAAGCCAGGAAAAAGTCCACGGATTAAATTATTATAGAGTGGCTAGAGGATTGCTAATGTTCAGAAACTCTCCACTGAGGGAGCAGCTCTTTCTGACTCAGTAACTGAATGATCAGAGCAATCTAGAAAGATCCTGTGCAAGTCTGTCCTTAGTCTGGTTCATATTTTCATATGTAGCCTGGGGATGAGAGAAGAGAATGGTTTATTAAATCTGCAACTGAGATCAAGCAAGAAGAGGACTCAAGTTATATCTGTAGTGAAAATGAAACATAAGCTGCTGGGAATGTGATACAAAAAGGTAGAATTCTGCTGTGCAGAGTGAAATGGGTGGGAGAAATCCACTTCACACAGGAAACAAAAAACTTCTGGTCTGGTACAGACATGCAAAAAGGAATCTAAAGGTTGTTGGTGCCCCATTCAGCACTGGGAAGGCAAAAGCTAGAGCACTGTTCAGAGCCTGGCACTGCTGTCACAGGAAGAGCTAGACCAGAAAAAAGATAATCTATAGCAGAAAGCAGATTGAATAAAAGACTGGAAAATGCTGAAGGCAGCTGGGAGAAAGAGAAGGAAAAATCTCTCAAAATGGAGAGAATAGTTTGTTCATGTGATGAACAGGGAGAGAAGTAATGGATTGTAGGTTTAATGGGGAAGATTTAACAACTCTGTAGATTTGGGGATTTTTTTGGTCAAGAAACATTCTTGCATCACTGGAACAAGTTAGAGAGCAGCTGACAGGATGTGAACAATGGGAAATGATCCTGTTCTGGACCATGGGATGGGCTATATGACCTCTAGAGTCTTCTCTTCCAGTCCTATGATGACTGCTGCAATGGTGTGACCATGTGTTCCAGTTTAGGGCAAACTTGGGAGGAAACTTCCAAAGGAGTCCCTCTAGAAAGCAGATTCAAGCAGCTCCTCTCTCAACTGGTTTGGGAAAATATTTTCTTGGAGAAAAGTGGAAAAAACCTGTTTATTTAACAAGCAAAGTACTCGCATAAAAAATGAATAATGTGAAAAAATAAAACCTCTCGCTGTTCTGAAGAGATGGCAAATTCAGAACACCCTTCTCATAGAGCTCAGCTCACTCAGTCTCTTATCAGTCCCTCATGTCCTGGAAAATGCCATGTCGCCGGCCCCAGTGGGCCACAAGTGCGAGCTGCTGGTGTTTTTCTGGGTTTTCAGTCCAGATCAGTTCCAAGAAAAAGAAAAGTCATAGTGTGGGGAACTTTTCTGCTTCAGCTAGCTAAAAAAAATGAACTAAAAAGCAAAGGAGAGCTCTGTCCCACCGTCTGTCCATGCTGCAGACAACACAGTCCAGGAAAAGGATGCAGAGGAGCAAGTGCAGTTTCTGATAACAAACTCTGTGCTTCTTCTCTCCCAATTCACCCTTGGAACCAGCCTTAAAGGTGCAGAATTTAATATCCATAAACAGAACAGATGACTGGGGATAAAAGCATCATAAAGTCACCCTAGGACACCAGGTAATTCAGGTAGTGGCAAGTTCTGTACTATATGGTTGGTTCCAATACCTGGAATCTTTAAACCAACTCTGAGATAGGTGATAAATGGAAAAACTGTTTTGGAAAGAGCTTGGTTCAACAGAGTCTTGATTTGCACAGTCTATTGGCCTGTCTAGTAATGTATTTTGTGTTATGTAGACTTCAAAAATATTTCACCAGGTGGTGCTGTTACACATAACCTTCCAAGCCTTGTCCTACCCCCTGGGCACATGGCAGTCTTGGGAAAGCATCTGTGGGTCATGCAAACATGTCCCGAGAGGCAGAATTATGTTTAGTCTTTGATATGGCTGAAGGAGTTATGGAAAGAGGGGCTGTCTAGAAGGCTGCTTGGAAGGCTTAATTATGGACTGTGTAAAGGATATGGTGAATTCTGTGTGTGTATGTAAATGTGTCTGTGTGTATATTTTATAGACATATTTCCTTTACTGATCTCTCCATCCTTCAAAGTCCTGGATATGACAGCAGAAAGATCATACAGCCTCTGAGCAGAGAGCACTACCATCCATGAGTGGTGCATATACAGCTGTAAAATCTAAACACATTCTCTGCAAATGTACCATGAAAAGCACAATTAAGATTAATTCATTTAGGGACTATTTTTATTATACAGCACAGCAACACAAGTGCTCTGTGTTACATGAATAACAAAGATAAGCCTTATATTTATTTAAATTAAACCAAACAAGCTTTGGGAGACTGCATAACTGCGCCTTCAAAATACAGAAGATGTTTATATTGTCCTCTTAATGTTCTCTTTTATAAAATAAGGACATTATGAGATATTTATTAAAAAAATAGGATGCACACAAAAGTTCACGAAAACTATAAAAAAAAATCATAGAATCTTTTCATCTAGAAGCAACTTCAATAGTCATCTAATCCAAACAGGTTCCTGGTCAAAGGAACCACACCCAATTCGATCAGGTTGCCCAGGGCCTTGTCCAGGTGGATGGATACCCACAATCTCTCTGGGCAATTTCTTCAAGGGCTTAACATATTTCATACGAAATTGCTTTCCTTGAATCTAATCAGACTCTTTTGTGTTGTAACTTAGATCCATTACCCTTATGAAATGCATTCTGTAGTTTTGAGAGGAGCCTGGCTCCATTTTCTCTATGCTGTTCTATGAAGAACTTTAAAAAAGAAGTAAGAAACTTCCATGACTTCTCATCCTGAGGCTAAAAAACCTTGTTGTCTCATGCTCTTCCTCATGCATTACAGCCCTTATCAGCTCCACTGGACTCACTCTGGTATGCCAACATTTTTAAGACGCAATTTGTGCTTCTGTGGTTGCAGTCTGTCCCATCCTCATCTATCTCTGAAAATAATCTGACACAGCTTTTTCTACATGTGCTTATTGGATAGTTCAAAACAATAAGATGCCTCCTCACCTTACTATTCCCTCAAGAGTCAAAGATATTAGCACTCCTCAATGCCCTCTCACATGCCATGTACTGCTACCCCATAAACATTTTGATGACTCTCCACTGGACTCACACCAGCATAGCAATGACCTTCCTGGGAAGCCCACAGGCAGTCCAGCTGTGAATGGCCCACACAGAAAGCTTCATAACCCTTGACCTTTTGGCTACACTCCTGCTATGCTAGATGGACTTTACTTGAGGCTGCTAAGGGAGCTGAACACAGTCATTGTAAGTCATTGCTATGTTGTTGCCCATCCTTGCTGTAGGAATACCTATAATAAACCTTGCTGCCTCATGTTTATTTTACATCCCTCTTTCTCACCCCTTTCCTGCAAATCTGCTTTCTAGCCAGTTGGTGTCCAGCCTGAATTGCTGCACAGAGTTACTCCAAATAAAATTGTGGAACCATAAATCTGTATTTGTTGAACTTCGTGAGCTTCCTCTCAACTTACCTGCCCAGCTCATTGAGCACTCTCTTAATAGCAGTCCTGTCCAGTGTATTGATCCCCATCTTTTCTAGTCCTTATCTTACCAAAAGGACTACAAGAATACTGTGTGATACTATATCAAAAGTCAAGGTAAATGTCCTGTACTTGCTATTCCCTTCTCGCAGTCTGGCATGGTGTTATCATAGGAGGGCAGGATTTCCTCTGGCTAAATCTATGCTGGCTTTTCCCTATCACCCTCCTGTCATACATTTGCCTGGCTAGGGCTTCCAGGCAGGTTTGTTTGCAGTTCTGTGGACTGATGTTAGACTGATGTTTGGGTTTGCCTTCCTGATCTTCCTGAAGATGGGTGTAGTATTTGTTTTTCTTCTGTTCACAAGGAACCTCCTTTATTTGCCATGACCTTCCAAGGATGATAAAACATGGCCTTACAATGACTGTGTCCAGCTCCCTTAGCAGCCTCAAGTGAAGTCCATCTAATAATGTGGGTTTGCATGTGTAAAACTGATTTGATTGCTTCCTAATGGATAATGCTTCATTCCCAGAGACTCTGCTGGTAGGCTCAGTGACCCAGGACCCCTGGTAGCAGACATTGGTGGTGAAAACTGAGACAAAAGGCATTGGGTACCTTGGCCCTTCGTGTTCCCTTGTATAATGAGGGACATACAGAGGTTATCAACATAGCCTATTCTTTCCGTCTGTTTTTAATTTCCACCACAGCTGAGCTTTGGCTTTGCTAATTCCAACACTGCTTGTTTAGGTAACATCTTTATATTCCTGCTGAGTTGTCTGTGCACAGCTCTGCCTGTCATAGAGTTCCTTCTGATGATTGAGCTCCATCAGGGGGTCCTTGTTCCTGTTGCCCTTCTGCATGTGCAGAGAATGACCTGTTGTGTTTTGAGGAAGACACTTTTGAAGAACTACCAGCTATCCTGGGTTCCTTTGCCTTTCAGATCAATTTTCTATGGAATTTTTGCTAAACAGATCTCCGAACAAACTGCATTCTAATACCTGGAAGTCCATGGTTCTGATCTTTCTATTGGTTTTCTCAGGTTTCTGAGGATTTTGAAAGCCAAGATCTCACGATTAATGTAGACAAAGCTTAAACTCAGCCTTCCCATGATCTGGAAAATTCATTTGCAAGTAACAAATTATAGAGAGCATCTCTCAGTGTTGTATCTACATTATAACCTCTATCTAGGATGGAAACTGGGGTTTTTTCCTTTCTTTAATTGCTTGTTAAAAACGTATTAACCTTTAAATTACAGACAGCAAATAGACAGATCAATAAATATTTAATCTGTTTCTCTGTACAAGCTTGAAATAAAAATGATCATAGGATAATAGGATAATTCAGGTTGGAGAGGAGCTCAGGAGGTCATCTCCTGCAGGGTAAAAGCTGCTGACCACAGAATAGGGTGAGCTGTGAGGTCAGACCCTGTTACTCAGGGCTTTGCCCAGTCTGGTCCTGAAAGTTTCCAAGGCTGGAAACAGCACACGACTTTTTTATATAATCAGATTCACTACTCAGTTGTCCTTATAGTGGACATCTGGTCTGAACATGTCATGATTCAACTTATGCCTGGTGCTTGTCATCATCTCACCCCTTTGAGCAGCTTGGCTTCACCTTCCCAATAACTTCCTCATGAAAACCATCAGACTGCTGTTACGTTCCCCCAAATCTCTCTCTTCTCTAGGATTAATGAGCCCCATTCCCTTAAACTGTCCTCATTTTATGCAATTTTAAGCAAGTTTACCATTTCCAAGTCAGTTTGTAGCATTCTGTGACATCAGCACCAAGCTCTCAAATGTTATTCAGGAAACTTTTAGAGCTACTTGGAGGCTGGAAATCCCACTTTGGTAGCAGACACCCTGGGACACTGGCATTGCACAGATGAATATGGCAATGGCTAAAACCGCTATGGGAACCCAAACTGATATATTTAATTTCTGAAATGGGGGAAAAAAGTAAAGAAAGAAAAAAAATTTTAAAAAAGAAGGCAAAGTACCAAAATTTTCAGAGATTAAAACCTAAAAATATTAGAGAAGCCATCATTATAAAATAGTAAATACAGTAAAAATTTTAAAAGCTTTTTGTCTTTTGTCAAGTTAAATGGTGTCGACAAGCTTCTTAATTTCTTAAAGGTAAAAGGTAGTCTATTAAATGTATTAATAATATCAGAGATATCATTTCGCTGCAAAGAAAACTGACTGAGAGATAACTATGTCCTCCTACCACCTAATATATTTGTGAATTTCTGAATTGCTCTCATAAGTCCAGCTATTTATAATTTGGCAATAGGACAAATTTAATATTTTCTTCATATAAAATAATATGTGCTTGCTGATTAACTCCTTCTCACACATGGTAAGTTTTCCCCTACTTAC